>NC_092208.1:86890171-87098278 GCF_043381705.1 Parasteatoda tepidariorum
GATATTCACAAGAGACGTACCTTGACATAACCTTAAATCCGTCGCATTGTCCGTGGGATTGTTTTCACTAATTTTTTACAATTGTTATCCACTAAATTTGAAAATAAAAAATACTATCCCATTAAATTACATGTGTATCAAATCAAACTAAAGAAATATTTATAGAAAAACAATACTTTTATTAGTTTTATGCTAGTGAGAACCGAAACAATATGGAAATGAATGAGGGAAAACTGGATTCTACCACGTGATTTCCCGGCCAATAAAAATGTAGCGTTAAACGTTTAACGCAACCTTGTTGGAAGTCGCATAAGAAGTATAACTTCAAAAAAATACTCTACCTTATAATTATGGTTATGGCCTTATAGTTTCAGTTTTTGACATTTTTTAAAAATTTCTGTAGAAATTATAATTTCATAGGTGTTTTGATTCTTAGTCTTGATAGGTGTATCAAGCGATTTCTCATACTTATCAATAAATTTTACAGCTTACAGAGAGTTGAAGGATCGACAATAAGGACGAACGGAAACAAGTAATTTTGTAACAAGTAAATATTCAAGATATTCAAATTGAACTTTTTAAATTAGACTTATTATATAGATATGATTTGCTACAACATTATGAAAAAAAAAAATTTAGTGTACTGTGCATGCGCAGTATTACAGAACAAATTTTAACTCTCATATATTGCGCAAATTTAACGATTTTGCTTTCGAATTTTAAAATAATAAATATTTTATCAAATAAAAATTTCTCCGAAAATTTCGTTTAATTTTATTGCATATCTCTAAAGTTATAATTAAAAAAAACAAAATACAAAAAGATTTGCTTTTTATAAAAATGCCCATATCTCCATAAAAATTTTAACTAGGTTTACGAAATTTCATACAAGTTATTGAAACACTAATAGTAACCGACCTACCCCCGAAAGAGTTTTCGGATAAGGATTTCACCCGCTGTCACGTAAACTAAACACTGCAAAATTACAGTAAAGTAAAATCAAAAAACCAAAAGGATTGATTCACGTAAGAAAAATCACAATATTGAAAAGATCAAACAGATAAAAATGAAACAGAATTCTCAAAAAAAAAGTTAAAACAGCCTAAAACACCTGAATGAGCAAAATTAAAAAATAAATAAATAAAAGTGTCAAAAATACAGGCTAAAAAGTATAAAAAGTAAGGTCAGGTAAAACATCAAATGGTAAAAAAAGGAAAAATCACAGTAAAAACATATAAGACTAAAATAAGATTAATGGAATAATTAAAATAGTCGATTAAAAGTTCAAGTGTCCCCCTTTCAAGGCTAAGTGCCTCTAGGATTAAAAATGTTCTGAGGTTAATCAAAGTTTCTCTTAAAAGGATAAATATTCAAAGATGACACCAGGTAAGACTGAGGGTGCTGAAGTTCTTTAAGATCCAAAAATTAATTTCGAATGTCCTATGTATGATGAGGATGTTATACCAAGAGGAGGACAAAGTCACCAGAACATGGTAAGTGCCGAGGTAAATACTAAAAAGCAAATATTAAAACCAGGAAATCTAAAAACCAAAATTTTAAATTAAAGATATACAAGTTATTGTAAATAATAATCAAAACAATTCATACAAGTTACAAGTTTTTTGCTATATTTTCTGGCATAGGATGTTAAAAAATACTTGTTTTTGCTTGTAATTTATTGCTTGTTCCTCAAACCTCTATAAGCCTTCAACTTTATTGATAAGTATGAGAAATTGCTTGACCTAAACACCTCTAAAGTTACAAACTAATCTATGAAGTACTTCTTGAAAAATTTAAAAAAATAATGTCCAAAACTGAAAGTCCCTCTTCCTTTATTGCAAGGTAGTGTACTTTTCCTAACAACACTTCTGATTAAATAATGTAAAATAATTTCAGTTTTATATTTTTTCCTAACTTTTATTATTTGAATTACTTAATGCTCTATTCATTAATTTTTTTTAATTAAATAGAAACATATGTTACAGTTGGAAAAAAATTTATGAATAAAAGAAGAAAAAAAACATTTTCTTTCCCTAAAAAGATTAGTTAATTAAGTAATAAAAATGTTTGGATAAAATTAATGAATAAATTATTTAGAATAAATTATTGATACAATATTTTTTTTGTAATTTTGAGCAGAGTTTATATCGACAATTAATGATGGATCGTATAATACAATCAAGTAATAATAAAGATATGAATGAAAATTATAACATAAACGTAAAAAAATAATAATATAAATGCAAAAAAATGAACTATGAAACAAAGATTAGATACAGAAGAAGAGTCCACCTGCTCTTGATGCAGTTTCTGCAACCAGACAACAAGTTTACTGTCACTTGCAACAGACAAAGCACAGCAAAGAGGCAAAATCGTTTTTCGCATCGGTATGTAAGTAACTTCGTGCGCGAGGCAAGAAGAAGCCGCTCTTATTTGTCCTGTAAAACTGTTTCTCTGCCTAAATATACTTTCCACCAGGAAAACAACCTTCATGACTCGGTAAAAATAATTCGGAATTCAATCAGATTTCTCCTAAAAAAAAATTTCCATACAAATAAATGAACGTTTGGCAATACGTTAATTATATTTGACGAAGCTCAAGAATTGGAATTATTATTCTTAAACGTTGCATTAAGTTGTTATTCTTTTAAGTTGCGTACCACATTTTTTGATACTGACAAGAAATAAATTGTAGGGATGTATTATTATTTTTCTAAAATTAAGAGATTATAAGTATTTTGAATTAAAGAAGTAAGTACGTTTACTTCTTTTTAATTTAATACTTTCTAAATTTGTATGTTTGTATTAGTTAAAGCATCGATCGAAATTTTCTGCCAGGTATATATTATAAAATGTCTCAAAAAAGTTTCATGAATAAAAAACCTTATAGAATTATTTCGCAAAACTTTTAGGAATAGAATAAAACTAAAAGCATTTTTATAACAGAACCTTAAGCGTGGACATCCCTGTGAAATTTTTAAGTGTTTAAGTGTGTTCCCTGTGAAATTGTTAATTTACCTAAATGAAATTAAAACGTTGGTAGCCTGGATGGATTAGGAGGAAAGCTCTCTATTCCCTAAGCCACCGTGGCTCATCCATGATGCTGATCATTTTATTTTATAACAGTTGTTGGACAACTGATCCAATTATGGGTTTACGACTACCAGTGTTCAATTATGGGTTACGACAATCAGTGTTCCTTGCAATTTTGAACCCAATCCAGAAGACAAGAGAACTGGATCAAGTATTGGTAAAAATTTGTCTTCGTGGAGGTCTTTTTGATAGAACTAACTTTTATTTACATGGAAAGGAATATCACGAAAACCTCTCATGGTTAGCCTGACTTCAAGCGGACTCTAACCCATTGCGGGGATTCGAACCCGGTTCACCTCATTGGAAAGTGGTTACTGCGGTAATAATGTTTTGGGGCCCTTCCACGAAGCGGAATAGAGCCAAAATGTATGTAAATCAAAGGTTTCGCAGAATGCGCATGTTGCCTATTTTTAAAACTTTTTTTTTAAATCGAGAAGCATCACATATATATATATAGAATGAAACTGAAATAAATTATCATTTGATGAGAGAGTTTAGCGAATTCGGATTGCGAAGCAGTTCCGGAAGGGGGCGATAGTATGCGCAGGAGGTTGAGGGCCTTCAGGAACTTGTCAATCACACTTCAAATCACTCCTTACTGCTTCCCACTTTCGTTCAAGTATATTCGAATGGCACCATGACATTTATAATCAGAGTTCAAACTCAACAAGTTTTCATCTTCGTAACATTAACGATTGACTTCATATATTTATATTCTATCTTCTATTGTATTCAATCACAAGGAATGGGAGAAGTTATGAGTAGTCATCCAGAAAACAGATCAAGATATAGTAAATATATTAATGAAATTATTTTTTTTAAAATTGTGGTGAGGCAGAACAGGCCATCGGGCCCATTTCTGACTTACACTTTCCAACAGCATTTCAAATAACACAAGATGCAAAAAAATAATTGAAGAACAGAACAGTTTGCGGTGCTTTTAGGATAATGAACTTATTTTCTAATATAATATCGATTTATATGAAGTTTCTGTCGGGGGGGGGGGGCCTATTACCTCTTTTTCTATTTATCTATATGATAAAGTAAGGCTTGCAAATTTCAATACTAAAACTATTTTTATTTTAAAAAATTAACAATTATAACGATTAAAAAATTTCAAATATCACCGACCCTAGCAAAAGCCTCGCGAAAAAAAAAATCTGCTTTAAAATCAATCACCAGAAAGCGAGTACATAAAATACGATAAAAGGCGTTGAATTTGAGCAACACAGAATTAACTAGTCATGTTTTAACGAAACTCTACTAAGAACACTTTTCATCTTTAAAAAACATTTTGCCCTCTTTCTCAATATTTTTAAACAGATTTACAGTCAGCTATAATTTTTATTTAAAACGATAACTGACAAAACTCCTTTGAAACATTTATTCAGTGGAGATAATTAATTCCAAACGATCCGTCCAAAAGAAGAAACGGAATCATAATAAAGGAGGCAAACAAAGAATTGGAACGTTTAATATTATCATTATTAACGGAATTTTTATTATTATGGAGAGAAAAAGATTTTGTTCCGTAATTCCCTGACGTTTCCATGGATGCACATTTAGAGGAGAAAAAATAACGAGACTCAAATAAAGGAAAACGCTTTCTGTCTAACTGGAAGAAGACGGCGTTTTAATTTAATGTCGAGAGTGAGTTCAAAGCAGCGTGGTGAAACAAGGCTTTAATTGAGATGACGCCGGTTCGAGAGTACCTAATCTCATAGGGCGCAGCGCTCGTTCTCTGTTATTAACCTTTGATACAGCGGCTAGTGGGGCGCTTTCCGTATGATTGCTTACGCCTCGGCCTTTATTAGCCCCAGATGGAAAAGGATTGCCCCGGCTCTCTCTTTTCGGGATATTCGAGCGTTTTGTATCGACGAAGGAACGGCAGGAATGTAATTATACCGACAAAATGCCGACATTGAGTCCCCCCGCGGGAGGAATGAGAGAAAGACGCTACACACTCTACTTTACCCAGAATGCACCACGACTTTCCGAAAACGGGTGGGTGGATTTGGGTTGGTTGCGTCGCTCCAGAGAAGATTTTACGGTGGGGCATTTTGTCCCGACTTCAATTTCGTCATTTTTTTTTTTTTTAGAATGAGTGGTGGATGCGTTTGGGATTGTCGAATGAAAGAGGAAATTTTTAACGACATTTTTTTAAAGCTTCCAGGCAGGGATGATTTCGAAACATATTTAGAAATGTAACATAAAACTCTTTAGTACCTAGGAGTCATTTATATTTTATGCCAAACACGATGTAATAACGTGCAATAAGGTTAACCCATTGATGCCTGACCACCACAAGTTTGTATATGCATGAAAAACACTTGTATTAAAAAAAAATAGTGTTTTAAATACATGATATTTTTAAAATTTTATAACTCAGAAACTATTCGACCGATTTCCCTCAACTTCTCTAATTTTCCACTGCAATTACATCCTTTAAAATTATGTAAATATTTGCATGCCTTACAATTAAAAACTATTTTGACTATTATTGAATTAAATAATAATAAAACATTAAAAATTATTTTTTGCGCTCAATCATCTATAGATAAGTAAATTTTTTGACGCATCGCCTTAATAGATTCCTTTAGAAGAGGAAACACTGGTCTACACCGAGAGACCCAGCAAAGCCCCACCGTAGCATTTATTAAATTGAAAAAAAAAAAAATTCCTGAGACAATGGAGGAAGGCAACAGCCACACAAATAGGAAAACATTGTCTTTCCAAATCATCGAATGAATTAATTTGAGCAATTTCATTGAGATTTACAGAGAAACACGTGAATGACACGAAAAAATTGAATTAAATACAAAAAGCGCTTAAAACAATATTCATATGGTGTGAGGCCCTTACATTCAAGCACATGACTCAAGATAATTAAGTACCTCTTAATTATCGCGTTGTCTAAGATCAGTTAAGTAATTATCACAGAATCGGTTAATTAACAAACTTCTATTACGGGAATACTACTAGAGAAAGGATTGCAAATTAAATTCATCGAGAAATCCCACTGACCCAAATACCACAGAAAATTTGAGTCAAACATCAGTTTAAAAAATTGAATAAATGAAACAGTTGAAAAAAATGAATTAAAAATTAGGAAAAAGTGAATTAAAAGAAGTTAAAGTACTCACGAAAAACCAAAAGCCAAAGTTAAAAGACAACCACTATCCAAAGGACAATTATCTCTAACCTAAGTAAAGATATATCACTGGAGCATTTAAGTTAACCAATCCTTGAATGAATCACTCAAGATACTTAAAAGCGACAGAGCATTTTTAGAACGTTTTTACTCATTTGTTTTTGTCTCTAACAAAGAAAACTTGCTGTAGAAATTTCGAACCCTTTCCGACAAGTAAGAATATTCCATGCCCGATGACAATGCAAGTTTAAATCGTTTCATGATAAATGCAAGCAACATTTATCGCAAAATTGAGTTTATCGTCTATCAAATTTCCGACCATTTTAAATCTGGTCAGAGTACTTAAAATAAAATTAAAATCTCTGATCTGGAGGACTATGCGAGTTCCCATCGTTTATTGTTTGCTGCATGCAGAATTTATCGCGATATTATTGTTGATTGAAATTTATTGTCAATCGAAACTATGACCGCTTTAAAAACTTCTCATAAATACTTCTAATAAAGGTCGGTCTCGGGAAAGTCACTTCTGAGAAGTTTTTAAATAGTAGAGGACTTTTTCCCTTCACCTTAGCATTATGTATGGTACCAGAAAAACATTTTGTTTAAACCTTATAAATTTGGAAAATGGCACGGAAGGTGGGATTGCAGTGTTAGGCTGCACATAACGCCTCCGTCCATATATATGTAAAAATAATTTTCGCTGAGGAAAGTTAAGGAATCCGTATATTGACTATCAATTGATTAAATTTAATGCCAAGGCTCTTTTTCTTAGCCTTACGTATACAAATGTGTTGGCGGAGAAGAAAGGGGGAGAAATAATAGAGAATTTTAATGAAATCGAAACATTAGCAGGTTTTCCAATTCTATTCTAATATGTTAGGCAGATGTAGAGGAAATCTATAAAATAGATTTTATTTTGCACTCAATTCAAGGTTGTGGTATAAAAAGATTACAGATTATATTAATGATTTTTATTTATCGAAAAAGGATTAAATAAGCTAATAATTTGGTTTTTAAATGTCAGGAAATATGTTATACATATTTCAGGATAACCATCCTCCATCAGACTCACCAATAACTCTAGCGTTTATGTTGCAGAGCTCGTGGCAATTAAAAAGGCAATTTCATGGCTTTCTGACATGGATTATCCTAGGGCAACCACCTACTCCGATTAGCTGTCCTCGTTGCAAGCACTAAGCAATCCAAAGCCTATTTCGAAACTTGTGGAAGAGATAAAACTTCTTTGGCATGACAACATTGATTGCAATTGGGTCAAAGTCCATGTGGGCATTCAAGGCAACGAGGAGGCGGATCGGGCAGCAAAAAAAGCCACGAGTGACTGCAACATCTCAATTGAAGTCCCCAGTTCCAATGCCCAAATTAAAACCGTGGTCAAATCACACAATATGAGTCGCTGGAAGAGGGAGTGGCAGAGTTCTGGGAAGGGCAGGCAAACTTTTAAATTCTTCAAGGATCCAAAACTAAACAGACTGCAGGCAAATTTTTATTTTAATCAATTTTTAACGGGTCATGGAGTGTTCGGAGAACATCAAAATAGACTTTTTAATAAAAACATTCAATGCAGTTACTGTGGGGAACAACAGACAATCGATCATTTAATTTTTAATTGTTCCCAATTCCGGACACTTCGTGACAATATTTTTACCAATTTTAATCAACACCAATGTTTTGCCAGTTTGGCCTGCAGAAAAATTATCATCTCTATTATTAAACAAACACTGGAAGATGTACTCGGAGACAGGCAATAAGACCCGGAACCTGCGCTCCCTACTTCTTGGGTGTCTCAGGCATTTCTTCGGCTTTTAACTTATTATTTTACTTTATTCCATTTTTAATGTTTTTTCTTTGATGATTTTATGTAACTCATTATTTGCCATTCATCTTTTCTACTGGGGCTTGATTTTATGCTTTCATAGGTTTTTTTTTATCACTGTCAACTGTTTACAATTTCCTTTTATCGGTTTACCTGCATTTTCCATTACGATGTAATCTCAGTAATTTTAACCTTTTTGTGTTCGATTTTATTACATTGTGATTTTATTGTGTTTGATTTTATTACTATGGTCTTTTGACTGTCTGCTTGCCCCTTTGGGTGCTTCTGTAACTTTTATTTCTATTTATTGTACAATTTCTGCTTGACGTAAACCCTACACAAATAGGGTGGGTCGTGTCACTAGTCAAAAAATATTTCAGCATAACATCATCATTGGAAAAGTATTATCAAGAAACAGCTCTTCTAAATCGCTTGAAACACCAAATTAATGTACTCTTAAGAGAAGAACAAGCTAGTTTTCGCCATGGAAACAACACTATTCAACAAATGCTTATACTGTGAAATATCATTGGACAAAGTCTCGAATTTAATGCTCCTATCCACTTGAATTTTATCGACTTTAGAAAATCGTTGTCTCAGGGAATCGCTACAAGTAAAGGGACATTTTAAATAATTATAAAATGTCTAAAAAGTTCACCAATACAATAAAATATTTATATCATAATAGCAAATAAAGAGTAAAAGTGAGTGAAGTTATAAACGAATTTTTTGAAGTAAAAACTGGCGTAAAACAGGAATGTGTGGGTTTTTGATCATCCCTGTAATTGACTTTGAAGAACACAACTGCAGACCAAAGAAAGGGCGTAAGGTGCAGATTCTAATTTTCTTTAATTACTTGTTAAAAAAATTTCTCGAAAAACTTTTTGACTTATTTTTAAATTTACAATGGATTGTTTTGTAGTAGTTATAAATAAGCTCCTAAATAATTGCTTATTCAAAATTTGCTTACTGCTGAGACTTGGGGGAAGCAGTTATTAAATATTAATTAGCATTGACATCGAGTTATATCATCACGCTCAATTCGTCGGAGCAACAGTTCGTTATAGGCACAAATAGTTACAGGCGCAACTAGTCGTGAACCTGATTCTACTAAGGCACAATTCGTCACGAGGCCAATTCGTTGCAGGCACAACAGCAAAACTCGTAGTAGTGACAATTCGTCTCGAGCACGAAATACATCTGTTTACGAAGAAAAACTCTTGCATTATCTACAAAATTTAACTAAATATTTAATTTGTAGGCATTTTAAAGATTAAGAACAATCAAAGAGGGGTGAGCCTTTTGATTCGTTTATTATTACTTGCAAGAGGGAGGAGAGCACACTTGCGTAAAACACTAAATTAAAAATGATTGCTGTAGCTAGTATTTAGCGTCCAGCGTGATAATTATGCAAAAATTATGTATACATTGGTCGTAATTTTTTTAAAATTAGCATATATCATGACATACATATACATGAAAAATATTTCTATTAGTCATAGTTAGAGAACCTAAAGTAGAAAAGTCAAGAAGAAGACTACTTTTGATGGGTCTAAATGAAAACCGGAAACTATTTTGGAAAACCCTCCGTTCAAATCTATAAGAAATCAATATTCTGCAAAACAAAGAAGCGTATAAACTTTACTGCATACAAAATTTATTCGCTACTTGAATTTATTTTTGTCATTACATACTTTCATACATTTAATATTGTATTTAGCTAGTTGTAGAATGAGCAAGATGGGGAAATAATTATTGAATCATATAAGGTAGGTACTTTATTTACGTCGCACTAGAGCTTCACAATTGAGCTATTGGCGACTGTCTGGGAAACATCCCTGAAGATCATCCGAAGACATGCCATTGCAATTTTGATCCTCTGCAGAGGGGATTACTCCCCTGCTTTAGTAGCCCGATGACCTGCGCTCGAAGTCAAGCACTTTACGGTAGAACAGTTAAACGAACGAGGACCTTTACCGCGGCCCCTACTCAGGCTGACCACAGCCAGTGATGCTTGAGTTCGGTGTTCTACTGGTAACCGTGTCTTTACGATCAGTCCACTGCGGGACGAATAATAAAAGAATAAAGTTTAATCTACCATAAACAATATTTCCATCTAAATTATTAAGCATTAAAGCAAAAATCAACGTGAATAAAGCACATATGAAAACATATAAATCAACATACCATCAGTTCTATAAATTCACGTGTGCTTTATTCACATTGATTTTTGCTTTAGTTTACACAGCACAAATATTACCCTATGATTTCTTAGATATTAAATATTATTTAAGATAAAATCTTTTTGATTGAATTATATTAATTTTATTAGAGATAGTATTTCTGTGGATTTTGTACTTCCGAGAAGCTTCTGCAATCGACATACCACCAGCAACTGCTTGCAAACATTGTTGTAGCTTTTCTAAAGTGTAATCACGATAGTTTCTCTCGTTCCAGGTATTTTTTTTAATAACGTCTGACAATTTTTCTGTCGGAAAAAAAAACGAATGAAACTCTGCACAAAGTAGCCCCATAGTGCATTTTTTTTTCCTTTTCCTTTTATTTGTTATTAATTTTCAAATTTTTTTAACGCTAACAAGATATAATTGTTTATTAATATATAAATAAAAAATTTTACACTTACGACAATTGGGTATAATATGAAAAAAACACAACTACTTCGATTTAGTAGGAGCAACATATGACGCAATGCTAAACGAATGGAATTTAGTTGTTGTTTATTTAGTTATTGTTATTAGTAGTTGTTGTTATTTGTTTTAGTTGTTGTTGTTTATTTAGTTGTATTTAGTTTCAATAACTTTTCTTTATAATGCAATAAAATCTGGCGAGCAGCTATTTAAACGATCGAACACTTCGTTTGTTTATTTGTGGCTTGAAGTTAGGCTCGCAGAAAATGCCGTTCATGGGTTAAATTTAGTAGGAACAACACAACCTGTGACGTAGGCTATATTATACCCAATTGTTTTATCAACGTCTTTGCATTTCACAGCTGAAGTTTCCACGCACGCTTTTGGACGTCCGACGTTCTCGGAAAGTTGTTGACATTGGATAAACAAAACACACTCTGAGATTGTTTTAAAATTCGAAAAAAATTTTGTAGTAATAGAGAAGACTTCTATTTTCAATTTCCACACATTTTTAACGTGAAAAAAAAACATAATACTGAATATCATCACTTGAAAAGTGCCAAATTCGAATTTACACAAAGTAGCCCCACATGACGGCACCGCCCTTGTTGTTAACAATATTCTACATAGGCAAAATTTAATTTTTTAAGCTTAATAATTCTCTAAAACATAATTTATTAATTTTTTTCCTCTTTTTTCTTTTATATAATTTTAGTTTTTGCAACGGTGTTTTTTGAACTAAAAAAAAAAGTTACTAAATTTAGCAACCATATTCGAAAACAGACACTAAGGGCGTTTTATAGCGAAAAATGGGACATTTTTCAGGATATAAGACCAGTAAAAGTTTCAAAAACATTTTTTTAAACAAAATGAAAAACATAATATTTTAAATGTTTTTTGATTTAAAGGACTACTAATTTTTGACTACGTCGCTATTTCAATGAATCAAAATGCAAACTTTAAATTGAATTAAACGCTGCATTCGACAGATAAATCATGAAATCACATGAAAACATACAAAAAAAGTTCGATATATCGAATACAACATATTACAATAAATTCGCTATAACGACAAATTTCCTAGTCACTGTCAAAATCCTAACAACACCGTGATAACATTGATCATTCTCTTAATATTATGAGTTCCATTTATTCGGATATTCAATTCACGTTCAAACATGAAAATAATAATAGAAAAAAAAATTATAAGAACTACATTTCCAAAATAAATTAAACGAAGGAAAATTTTACTAAACTTTTTCGTTTAGCAAAATGTTAAATAGTTTACCCAACGTTTTCGAATTGACAAAAAATTGGCTTTTTTTAAATTTACATACAGTCTACTTGGAAAACTTTTAAATCTAAAATTTTTTTATTTGTTATTTTCATTTTTTCCGTTTTTACAATTCTGTTTATAAGTTGTCGAAATTTCGCTTGGAAAAAAATTTTGATACACTATTTAGGAAATATTGGTAAATTGTTTTGACATTAAACACAAAGCTTTAGATGAAATTTGAGCACTTTTCCTACTAAGAAAGTGATCAAAATTTCAATTGACGATAAAATTGCCACATTAATTCTGATTGTAGCGTTCTGAAATTATTAAAACTCAGATTGTCATTTGGCACTATGCTCCAGTTAATCTTGCTCATCGGGTTATAATACTGAAAGAAAAGCTTTTTAGTGTTACTACCTGACCTATACTAATTAAAAGGTAGTCAGAAACGCCTAAGAAAGATGCGTCAGAATAATTATTTACTTAAAAGGAGTTTCTATGAATAGAAATAGTACTATTCCGGAAAACTTTCACTATTAAAATTCAAAAGATGCAACTATTTTCTTTTTATATCCGTCGTTGAACAATCGACCCAATTTTGGGATTACGACTACTAATGTTCAACTTCGTAGCCTTGTAATTTTGAATCAATCCAAAAGACAAGGAAACTCGTGGACCAGTAACCTCAGAGGTATTGATTTGTTATGGGAACATGGAGGACTTTGAAACTCGACAGATTTAACGTGCATTAGTCACCATCTACTACACGAGGAGTCTTCGGCCAGCGGGGATCGAACCCTAGAACTCTTGGGCATGGGCCCAGTACCCTACCAACCAGGTTATCCCGGCCTCAACTAGTTTTGATTCATAAAATTTTCCAAAACAAATGCATTGGTTGGAAAGTCAGTTTCTATAGAAATATAGAAAAAAAAGTATTCCCATAGCTACCCGCTGAAAGAAAAGGTGTTCATGAAGGTTATGGAACCACACCAACGACTTGACGCACAGGCCACCTTTACAACAACTACGTTACCACCACCCTACAAACAAGCTAGTACCCAACGATCTGAAGCAGAGTGGAATTCAAGCCGCCACAGAAGATTGAGCTCCAGTCCGGATCTGTCCATTTTATTGCCGCCATCAGATTCGGAACTACATAGTTGTCAACTCTTTCGGTTTTCCATGAAGATTTTAATTTCGTATTTAGAGTGGTACCGAAACTCATACACGCACGTATCTATAAAATCCGCGTGAATAAATCGGATGCAGCGAAAATGGTTAAACGAAATTATCAGATCTTCTTCAATATGTTTCTTTCTAACAGGCCTTAATTAAGCTTTCACTTCCANTAACCCTGGATGTATTCTTTGTGATGTCTTTCTCTGAATTGTTCTATCTGTATTTTCTATAAGCCAAAATAGAGCACACAAGTCAGCAAATTTATGTAATTTCAATAAAATAAAATAATAAAGTTGTCAACTCTTTCGGTTTTCCATGAAGATTTTAATTTCGTATTTAAAGTGGTACCGAAACTCATACACGCACGTATCTATGAAATCCGCGTGAATAAATCGAATGCAGCGAAAATGGCCCAACGAAATTATCAGATCTTCTTCAATATGTTTCTTTCTAACAGGCCTTAATTAAGCTTTCACTTCCATGAAGTGAAGCACTGTCCTGCAAATTGTGAAGGTAACATCTCGTGAATTTTCAATCGCACGGTGGAAAAGGACTGAGCAAAATTTATTCTGGTTTACGGATTATAAATTTTGATTTAAGTTTGTTTTTTAAGGCCTTGGAATAGTCTGCTCAACTTTTTTCTTGCTCAAATTTCAGATATTTGTTAATCATTTAAAAAGTGCTTTCCACGTAGCATTTTTGAATTTCTGCTTTCAGTTTTTGTGGGGTTTTTTTGTACCGAACTCATTCCTGTGGTATGAATAAATATAAAGTTTTATAAAAATTAAACGTTAAAATCGTTGATATTTTTAAAGAAATTTCCACAAAAGGGTTAAAACTAGTTACAAGAGTTAATAGATGCGTGCAGACATTTTTTTGAGATGTCTATACGTGTTTTGTCATTTTATTTAAGTCTGTTATTATATATGAACTTAGAAGATATATAACAGGTTGGGAGGTGATTTTCTTCAATGAGAATTTCAGTGCGCACGCAAGGGGACGCTAAGCCATGGGAGAAACCCTTCATGGCAAATTCTCTTTTATCTCCATACGTTATTTAAAAACTTCGAAAGATGTAGTTTCAAAATCTGAAATTTTTTTTATCAAAAAATCAAAATGTTGACAAATTTTGAGAGGATTACGCTGTGGAAAAAATCTTCACTAATTTGTTTGGCAGCTAGGTACTTTATTAACGTCGCACTAGAACTTCACAATTGAGCTATTGGCGACTGTCTGGATCATCCAAGAGGATCTGGATCATCAAGATCATCCGAAGACATGCCATTGCAATTTTGATCCTCTGAAAGAGGGGATCGCTCCCCTGCTTTGCTAGCCCGACGAACTGCGTGTGAAGTCGAGCACTTTACGGTAGAACAGTTTAACGAAGACCGATACAGCGCTCACTCAGTCCCTGTGCAGGCTGATGTGGTCACCTACCCGCTTACTGACTGTAGTCAGTGATGCTTGACTTCGGTGTTCTACTGAGATCAGTCCACTGCGAGACCTAATTTGTTTGCATTTTGAAAGTAGTTTCTCAACATATAAACTTTATGGCTCACTCTAGGTAATTTTCTTTAAACTCTAAATTTTGTTGGTAGGGCACTGGGCTCATGTTCAAGAGTTCGTGGGTACGATCCCCGCTGGCTGAAGACTCCCCTTGTAGTAAATGGTGACTGATGCACATTAAATCTGTCGAGTCGCAAAGTTCTCCATGCTCCTATAACAAATCAATACCTCTGGGTGAACAGATCCAGAGGTTTCCTTGTCTTCTGGATTGGATCAAAATGACAAGGCTATGGAGTTGAACATTGGTAGTCGTAAACCCAAAATTTGGTCGGCTGTTCAACGAAGCATATATATATATATACAGTCAAACTTCGCTATAGTGAACACGGTTTATAGTGAACTCCCGGATATAGTGAACGAAATGTTCGGTCCCGTGCCTAGCTATACACGGATAATGTTATTTTTTGTGGATATAGTGAACCAAAAAAGTGAGGAAGTTGGATATAGTGAACTTTTTTCTGTCTTCGACAGATTTTTAAAAAAATTTTTTTTAATTATTTCGAAATTTCTATTTCAAATTAAATACATAGACCGATTTTCAAAACCATCTATAGAGGGGAATGTAACGATAAGCATTTTTTCTTGTTTGCTTTTTTTATCTCACCTTCCCATCCCTAAACAAACTAAGCAGATGTTTCCAACTCAGGCAGACGATGCACCTGTAAGGTGTCAGCGGGATCAATATGCATTTTTTTCAGAGGGAATGAGTAATTATTCATTATTGGTCAAAGAGTTGGGCACTAATATGTGTTGATATGGCCCGCATTTCAACTCCTTTTTGCTCTCAGTTCAGTTAAAATAAATCCTGCAAACAAGTGTCTCAAATTTAACTATGGTTAGCAGTGAACGTAAAACGTTCACCATTGATGATAAAATGGGCATAATCAGAAAAATTGAAAATGGATGCAGTCAAGCTGATATTTGCACGGAATATAAACTATCCAAATCTGCAGTTTGTAACATATGTAAAAATAGACAGTTAATAATTTCTGCTCATGAAAAAAAATTTAGATGGTGGAAAAAAGTTGAGAAAAGCAGATCACAAGGATAATGAAGAAACATTGCTGAAGTGGTTCACCAATCGAAGAAGCCGCAATCTTCCAGTATCTGGCAAATGTCGATGAATTTGCTAAGCGATTTTACGAAACTACTTTTATGTGCTCGAATGGAAGGTGAGACTGGTTTAAAAAGCTGAATAACAGAAATTCAGGAAAAATTATCTGAGAGTCGGGAAGTGTTTCCATATCTAATGAGGAGGATTGCTCATCAGCTAAAGATTACTAATTTTTTTGTACGCAAGACGAAGAGTAATGAAAAATAACACATTATTTGCTACTACATAATATTTTTCAGTCATTTATTTGAATAATGTGTAATAAAAGGGAGGAGTGAAGGAACCATTAGTTAAATTGACTGCGTAACGGATATAGTGAACTCTCGGTTATAGTGAACCGAAATTTCGGTCCCTTGATGGTTCACTATAGCGGGGTTTGACTGTATATATATAACTCCACATTTTAATACACCAATCAAGAAAATTTTTTTAAGGGACCAGAATTTGAGATGAAAAGTTTGTCCCACAATAATAGACCTCTCATTAAATAGCTCACATAAAATAAGGCTGCTATTTTTTTTTTAAAGCTAGTAAAAGGATAGCAAATTTATTAAATAAAATTATTCTGAAGAATTTTTTTACATATTTATTTCATTTTTGAAACTACAGTTTGATATAAAAATGTTCAATGTGATTACAATTGATACATAATTGATAAAATGAGTTTGATACAAAAATGGTTATATGCAATATTCCAAAGAATTTTTCTTCTTTTAAATGGAAAATTTATTTAAAAATGCACTGAATGAGAGATTATCATAGAAATACATTGTTTCAAAATTTACAAAATAGCAAATAAAAATGAGGATTAGTTTAAAAAAATTACACTGAATGAGAAATTAAAAGAGAAAGACAATGTTTAAAAATATACTAAATGATAAATGGAGTAAAACAATGGGAAACTAAGTTGTTTATTGTTACCAAATATCAAAATAAGTCACAAAAAGTGCGTCAACAAATGGCATTGATCACAGAGAAAAACTATAAAACTATGTTTTTTGCTGCATGTGAGCTCACTCCGACAGAAATATTTGTACAGGCGGCCACAATCATTGTCATTAGACAGCAGTTATATTGTAAATTTAGGAATGAATTTGGTGCAAAGAAATTCTCTAGCAATAACACAACTCACTTATTCTACATTACACTATTTCTTTCCTTGATTAATTTTTTGAATCCTCAACAATTTTTGAGACAATTGGTGATTCACATTTTCTTGCTTATTATAAACATATATAATGTTCAAATTTTCAAAGTCACTTAACAAGAAAAATCATACATAATGCTGATTTTTCAAATTTACTTAACATGCTTTCTGCTATGTTCTTTAATTATGATTAAGAAATAATCTATTATAAGTATTTAAATCACACTGAATCTTGATAAAAATAAAATTCAGTTCAATGTTTAATAATTATACATAGCCATTTAAAATATCATAATTTAATTTAAATAGAATAAAAATTGTAGTAATCGGTATTAGCTGAGTCTTAAATATTTGCTTGTCATGTCAATTATTTAAATGAAAGCCAGTTTTGTTTTTAAGAAAATAGTTTTGTTTAGTATAAGTTCAAGAATAAGTAAAATCAATTTTAAATGAATACTTTTAGAAACCAAGGGAAAATATTAAGAGTGAAAGGGCAAATAATACGAAACATAAGTTAATAATGTAAAACACATATCCTTCAAAAAATTGCTGAGAATTTTAAAAAAAATTATGAATGCACACATAATCAAATACAAAAGAAGTTTTTATAAAAAATAAAATGTAGAATGATAATTAAAGAAAATTAAGTAGAGAAATATATATCAATCTATATATATATATATATTGAAAGTCTGCTGATATGAAATTTTGAACCAAATTATTTTTTGAAAATTAAAAGAACCTTAAAATGAATCATAAAAAACACTATATAAAAACTAAAAAATATATGTGAATAATACAATTAGATTACATAAAACGCATGATGCACGCTGATTTTGAAAAATAAAAGATTTTTATAAAAATGTGATATAAGAAACATTAATAAACAAATGTGAGATTCTTAAATGACATGAATACTCAATCCCTTGACTTTCATAAAATTTTAGTGCTCTAAAAAGTTGACATATTCACCAATATACATACATATATATATATATATATATATATATATANATTTGAAATCTAAAATGTCAACATTTCTAACATTAATGTCTGATATTTTCAATGAAATAAATTAGATTATTTATTTTAGTTTTATTAATTCAGTTCATTTGTTTTCTTACACCAACTAAATAACAAATATAATGAAATAATTTTTTCTCTCAACATTTTTAAGATAAAAACTCTCCTATGTTGTTACAATTTTTAACAATAAGGGGCCTCATTTCTGGACTTTCTCCAAGAAAAAAAATTGTATTGCACACAAAAATATATTTCTCAAGTTGAACTGATTATACAGTAAAACCTCAATGAACCAAGTCTTTTTCGCATGAATACATCTGCTAAAATTTATTTTGAAGGGTTTTCTTTTTCTTTGTTGAGACACAAGAGTAGACCTTTCTTATCCAAGAATTTCATATATTGGTCTTCAGATAATTATGGTCATTCATAATGAACAATAAACTAACAAAAAGTTATTTTTCTTGGTTCCAGTAGCAATTAATAGATTCAATAAAAGTAAGTTTTTCTCTTTGTCAAAATTGAAACTAGTTTTGTTAACGTTATACCTTTTCTCAAGCATTTCAATGTAAGATTCTGGTCTTGTGAACTACATGCATATATCCAGTCTATTCCTTTGTAGGTTTGGTTGGTCATGACCTTTCAGGAATAATGTTTTGCTTTTAACATTAAAAAAAATGTTTTCGATCGGATAAAAGAAAGAAAAAAATATTTAAATCATTTGACTGTCTCAAGAAATGTCTTTCTTTTAAAAATAACCCCAAAATTTCATTTAGTTAAAAAGTAAAAAAATACATGCAGGCAAGAAACAAAGACTAACATTATTGGTTCCATCCTATGTCATGGTAAGAATTAAACTACTACAGTTTAGCTGCCCGACTACAGCAGGGAAACAGATGAAGAAGAAATAGTTACTGTTATTGAGAAAGCAAGTAAAATTTGCTTTAACAAGTAGCTCTTACTGCTTCAGTTCTAAATTTGATTCCTTTCTGAATAGAAGACATTACTTTGAAAACTATTGAATATGTTCTACATCCTGTTTCTGACTCTGTGTGTGTTCCTGACCAGATGAATTTCCTGTAAGAACTGCCCCCAACTTTTTTGTATTCATTTTAGCAACAACCATCTTCTATAATGGAAAAACGTGCAGTTCTCTTAGAAGAAGGGGGCAATAGTTGGAAAGTGGCATAAAAATTTCCCTTGATAGGCAAAACGAATAGAGGGTTTTTTAGATTTGTATTATCAGTGCATAGAATGAGAATGCTATGTTCATGATTGGTATTATATGTATTTTATTCAATTAATCTACAAGAATGAAGGTTAATTGTTTGGACAGGAGTCTCTCAAGCTACAAAGATTTTAAAAGAGTAGCACGGAGCTGTAGTGGCTCAGGAGATTGAGCGTTCGCTTTCCAATGAGGTGAACAGGGTTTGAATCCATGCGATGGCTGGTCGATGGGAATTCCGCACTCGACTTGCACCGACCACAGTGCTGAAGTAAAACATCCTCAATGGCAGACAGATTATGGGTTAGAGTCCCCTTGTCATCGGGCTAACCGTGGGTGGTTTTCCTCGTCATGTAACGCAAATGCAGGTTAGTTCCATCGAGGAAAGCATGTGGCTAGGGCCATGACAATTATATTTTGTATTTCAGAAATTATTTATTAAATGTCCTTATATTACTTTCTCCTCTGTATCTAAAAGCTTTTATTTTTGTTCGGAATTTCCAACAACTTAGAGTTTATCTAACTTCCTGATTTAATCACGAGATTTTCGCAATTATCCTTTGCTCACTATAAACGAACTGGACCGTTATTTAGATGATTAAGGTTTTACTGTATTTAATTTTTTTAGAATGTAATTTTGTGATTCATAATTAGCTTTTACAACAAATCAGTACAAGTCCCTTCTCCACCCTACAGTTATATCAACCACCAATACTATCTATTTTTCATACATCACATGTTTACATGCTCTTCAACAGGACTCTCTCTTATTTCTAACAGTAATACATCCTCTTTATTACCTTATATACACTCTAAGATCTCAACACAGTGTCCAAGCCTAGCTTTAAAAATAAAAATTTTCCATGTACAAAATTTTTAGAAAAGTGTGAACCATATAGTTCAATGCGTCTAAGAAAAACAATGAGAGAAGATAAATATACAAAATTATGATATGAAACTTCCTCCTTCAGAATTGGGCTCATCACTTGAAAAAGACTTCTTCAGCTGTGTGGCGTGTCATCCTCTACAAAATCTCTCGCTTCCTCTTGGGTGACAGCTTCTATGTGACTCACCTAATAGGGGTAAACAATATTCATTCCATGTCCATACCAAAGACAATTTGGTACAATAAAATTCTTTAACACTTGCTTACATACTAAAGCTTTCTTACTTACATGAATGGTTCATAACAACTCCCACTTGTTTTATTAAAATAATATGAGCACAGATGTTTTTTATACTAAATTATGTTTAAAAATACAGTAGGGAACCGATTATCCGGAACAATCGGGACCATCGCTATTCCGTATAACTGATTTTTCCGGTTTTTTGAATCGCTACAAAAAGCCGTTTGTTTATTGTTAAACCCAACAAAAAAAATTTATTTTTGGAAATAATCTTAAAAAGAAGAAAAAACGATGAAGGAATACACTAATGATTATTTCCAAAATGATGATAAGGTAAACATCTTTCAAAAAAGAAAAAAAATCCTAAAATCTTACGAGGAAAAAAATTAATTTTTTTTAAAAATGGCGAGAAAATGTATCGAATTTTGTTCCAGTTTTCTGATTTCCGGATAACGGGTTCTGTACTGTAGGTTGTAATAAACCAATATTTGACCAAAACAATTTATTCAAATATTCTCAAATGTAAAAACAATTTAATGAAATATAGATCCTACTTCAACTTCCTATCTATTCATATTTCCCCCCAAAATTTATATATANGTTTAAGTTGCCTTCCCTTCCTCCTACCTTGTCAAACAAAGATTCAGTGCTGTGACGGATCTAGTCACAAAAAGATTTGCGTCTTTATCTAACTAAAAATATTGAACCGAATGTTAAGAAACTAGCTCTGAACCATCAAACACAATCATTCCACTAACATGGCTATTTGATTGTTTCGTTGATAATAATTTTTAGAGTAAAAAAATTATTTTTGTGTGTTTTTTTATTATCTAATTAAGAATAAATTACTCTTTTCAACTATAGACTTCTTTGTTGTATTTTTTTCAATACTGTATTTATTTTGTTTACAACAAATAGAATGCGATTATCTGCCGGAAGAAAAATATCGAGTTAATGTGCACATTATTTTTTTTAAAAGAACGAAGCAAATTTTACTCCTAAAAAATTGCTTAAAAATGTTGCCTCTTATAATTCAGCACCTCCCCTCCACCCCTTTGCTTAAAATAACTAAATTTTTACAAAGGGGGGTGTTGAAATTTTTTTTGCTTCTTAGGGGGACGGCAACGTTAAAAAGGTTGAGAATCTATGGTCTAGAGATTCACTTCTAAAATGACCCTCTAATCTAGAAATACCTTTAATTCCTTTGTTAGACCTAATGAGCATGCTCATGTAATCGATAAACAAAAGAAAAGTTGCTCTGTGCATGTGCATTTAGACTTCTAACGAGGGAATTAACAATTCCTCTGATCACTTACCGCCTGACAATTCCTCTGATCATGTTAATGGAAAAACCCTTTCAGATTTCTATGCAGAAACCTAAATCATTGGCTTGATTGTGGAATTGGCAAACATCATATTTTATTCATTTAAAAAAAGCAGTACTCTCGGATAAATTGATATTCTAGGTAACTTGACCTTTGTTTATTTAAATTATTTCATAAAAGAAAGAAATTATTTCATAAAAGAAATACTAGGTAACTATTATTAACCTAGTATTTCGTTTATTACTGTATAATGTAATCCTAGTATTTGTAATCCTAGTAACTACTAATTCATTGTGCAATTTATATAGATGCTTGTAATAAATAAGAGAAAATTATATTTTTATTTATTTAGAAGCTACGGGTTAGTTTCAAAGGAGGATGGGTACATTGTTGGACAAGTCGTCCTCGGGGACGGGTAAAATTTCTGAAATTTTTCGAGCCCTGGCATGTATACTTTGAATTTCATTACACGAAAATATCATAGTTTATTTTTAAATTGCAATAAACTACTTAAAATAAATGCTACTAAAAATAAGAAAAATGTTACCAAAATAAGGTACCAGAAAACAAGAAATTGTTTTAAAAAAATTAAGCACTTTTCAAAATATATCCATAGTTGAAGCTGGGACCAAACACAGATTCTGTGAGTCAAAATTTATTCCGGAGTTGTTCGTTAAGACACAAAAAGTGTAACTTTCATGTATTTTAAAAGTTATCTGAAAAAAGTATTTTACCTTTTTGATTTAAAAAATATTACTTTTCATAAATATAGTTAGTTTACAGATTCAAACTGTTTTATTCCTGCATATTTTTATAATGCATCTAAAAATTTAATGTTTATTGGCTTTTATTATTAGAGTTGTAGTAAGCTTCATTGCGAGAAAAAAATTGTAAAATACTTTAAATGTACCAAAACAATTTTTTGTTGGCTTCTTTAATAAAACAATAAATTTAAAAACATAACGTTTTTGTAAAGAGTTTCAACCGAGCCCTTGCACAATCGTCCATATCTTCCTTTTCCTTCCTTTGTTAGAACTAAGATTTAGTGAAATTATGGAAAATTTAATTAATTGCATCCTTGCATTAGAAAGTACTAGTGAAAAAAAAACTAACCTGAAACCCCCTTCCGGTACATAGCATCAAGTGCTTGATCAATTTCATCAAAAAGATAAAATGGAGCTGGATCACATTTTTGAATAGCAAATATTAAGGCAAGAGCGACCAAAGATTTCTGTCCACCAGACAGCTGTTGCATTTCTTTCATTTCACCCGATCTACCAGTGAATGATACCTAAAAAAGAGAAGTTTTAGAGTATATCAAAGTGTCAAAAAAGTTGAGCCCATGATAAAGCAGAGGTAAACCAAGCCTTTACCTTACGAAATTTTGATTCAAGTTAAGCTTTATAATAAATCAAAATATTTTTTAATTATCATAGTTCAAAATCATAATCTTTACTTGTAATAGTTATTAATTCTTCGATACACAAATTGTCAATATAGGCATTAGAATTAAAGTAAAAAAATTGCTAAATTTTGTTTCATCCTCGTAAGTTAAAATTTTATGTAAGTTTTTTAGGGATATATATATTATTTTAATATTTTGCTCACCATGCCCATCAAGGTTGTGCAATTTTAGAGAGGGGGCATCTACTCAACACCTGCACTAGCATTGAAAATTTATGTAATTTTCATTAATACAAACGTTATTTAAAAATAATTATATCTAAAAAAGTTTCCATTATTGGTTGCTTAAAAGGAGAATAAGATATTTCATCAATTACACTTTCTAAAGGATCAGGAGTTTTGAATGTGGTCTCACATATTTGGCTGATTTTCTACAAATTTCTTAAAGCTGGTCTTGTAGATTTCAATATAAATAACAGTTTTACCTTTACAGTTCCATTGATAGTTGCACAAAACAACAAAGTTAATCGCTTCTTACTCCTTTTCTTTTTCTATGACATGCATCTTTTATATGCATGGTTTTGCCAATAATGGATATAAAAAATAATCCAGTTTCATCAGCATTAAACAAATCTTTCTCATCGTTATCTTTTAGCATTAAGCTTGCTGTTTTTCTAAATTCTGCACTAACTTTCTCATTAATGCTAACACTTTCACCACATACCTTCAAAAATGTAATTTTGTTAAATCAGAATTATTTGTTCTGAAATGTAATGTTTTCAACTAACTATCAATACCTTTGAAATTTAAATAACCTAATTTTTTTTTTCTTCAAAAGAATCAGCTTTTCCTTCAATTACAAGTTCATTGATGAGAATAGTTTGAGTTCTACATTGCGCAAACAACCTTATTAGATAATTTTTCATTTCTGGAAATTCTGCTTTCTATGATAACCTAAACCACCATTTAACTTCTCAAGAAAAATTGCTCTATTTATTTTTTTTTTAGAATTGCAGATAATATGCTACTCATAATCCCACACTCTTTTGCAATTTCCACTTTCTTTCTCAAACCTTTCCCCAACTCATCAATAATTTGCTTCTTCAATATTAAGCATATTTAATTTTCATTTGTTAGGCATTTTAAACAGATGACTCGCTAAAGAGCACAATTTCTCAAAATCTTAATTTGATATAAAGATGATTTCAAATTTTTTCAAGGGTCGTACAAGATAGCTAGAATGGGAAATGGCGCAGATGTATTTGTCATCTCTTGTTGCAATAGTTAGGATCATAAGAAATTCTACATTTTTAAAGACACCATGGAAGAATTCCTTTCAGCCAGTCCATTCATGCTCACCCGTTTCATACCTGTCCATGTCTTCATTATCTATTTCGTTAAAGCCATGACAGCCCCTTTACAACCTCCCAGAATAAAAATCATTAGAAATATCTATTGTAGTTATCTGAAGACTGATAAAGAAACAACAAACAAGAGTCTTTGACTCCCCCTTTTGGGGATCAATAAAAATTTGGCAATAAAAATAACAATAAAAAAGATCATACTTATGTAAGGTTTTGTTTGCAAATTAGTGAATAGTTATTCCATTTTTTAAAAATTTCTATTTGTGAAAAATATTTATTGATTTAATTATTGTATTTGTCAAAAACAAACTCAAGTTAATAAGGGGGAAAAAACTTTTCAAGGGGTTTTTAGCATTGAGTGTATAGGTAATTTAAAGGGAATTTTTTTCTCAAGTCATTGCAAAATTCAGGAAACTAAAGTTCAAGTTAGCAAGTTTCAACCTTATTTTAAAAATGACATCAAGGTTGCTTGCTAACTTACAGACTTGCTACATTAATAAAAAAAAAGAAGTTTATTGCATGCTCTATAATATTTAATTAATTTTTATTTGTTATGACTGATAAATTCAATGATCAATGAGAGCGGGTAGCAAAAGCAGATTAGGTTACCAAATAAATATTTATAAAGTTATCTGAAACCACATATTTATTTTGTTTAAAATTATGCCATAAAAAGGTATTTACATAAAACTAAAATTCAAATCAACAGTATTTGAAATAAAAAATAAATAAATTATGTTCTGAAAAGTGAAATTAATAGAAAAATTGTGCTAATTAGTTAAGGAGAAGTGCAAAAAGTCATGAAGGTATTATTGATGTCAAATATACTTAATGAATATTGGTAATAGATTCCAATTGAAATAAATAAAATAATCTATGTACTACAATGAAACGTTAATGGAGAAAAGATACTTATTCGTTTAGGGGAACAGTAAAAAATTGCCACACCAATGATGCTTAGTTAATTTTGATTAGAGTAAATACTTAAAGTAAAAAAAAAGCTATGTACAAAAAAGCAAAATTAATGGAGAAATTTGTTTAAGAGAAACATAAAAAACTACTGTATTATTATAGATAATTTTGTTTAATTGATATTTGTAATAAATAAATTTCAGTATTATGGTAATTAGTGCAGTTTAAGTAGGTACCAATATACTAATATAGGTATAATTTGATACCTATTAAAACTGCATCAAATAGTGCAGTTTTAGTATAGATACTGAGAAAAAAGCTTTTTACATGCCTTTGAAAGAGATAAATGCCAGCGAAAATCACTTGAATGTGGTAAATTTTGACTATTATAAGTTGGCCTCAAACAACTGCATCATGATACTGAATAGAGTTAATCTTTATTTTGACAAAATAAACTGCTAAAACCATGCTTTGTTTAATCTAATAATGTAAAGCAAGGAAAAAATAATAAATAAAAAAATTTGAATTATTTTAACATTATGAATTGTGTTGTATTATGTGTTTCAGTTTTGCATGTGACTTCGCTGAGTTGTTCAGTACCAATGTTTTTATTGTTTACTTTTTTTACACACCGTAAGCAGAAAGGGCATTCAGCTAGTGTATAGAAAAATAAAAGTATAAAATAGAATTACGGAAACAAATCAAATGAAATGAAACATAGTATTTATTTAAATATATAAATTAATTCATTTATCTTACCCTTATTCCAACTCCTATAAACTGATCAATAGAAGTAGCATTTGCCTAAAAATGAATTAAATTTAATAATAATACTTATAATTTGTATAATCATTATTAAATTACAAATAATATAAAAGGAATATCTCAACCTAACTTGCTCGTCACTGTTTGCATATCTGTTTGAATACCTAAGTATAACTTATTGCGGAATTAACCATGTTTGTTTCTAGATGAATAAATAACTGATAGAGTAGAAAAACTGCTACAAATTAAGAACTGTTAAAAAATTTCTCAGATAATGAATTACATAGTTCTATTTAAAATCAGAGTAGCATTACTTTTCTGACAATTTATTACATTAAAGACGAAAATTATCAATACACTAGCGTAAGCTTGTGTTTAACAAATTAATTTTTTATTAAAATCATTTCTTCATTAAATTTACTACCTTAGAATATAATTTTATTTACAAGTTGATGTTTATTTTATTAAATATCTGTATTCTATTTTTTCTTCAGAATATTTTTCAGGAAGACCATGTGGAAAGATAAGTTTCCTATGAACCATAAAAAGAACAAAATGTTATTACGTTTTATTTCTTATTATGGTCAATAGGAAACTTGGAAACATTCATTTAAAAAAATACAGCAATATTTCAGCTACTCAGAATTGTAATTCTTGTCCTATAGCGGGATAAGTTTTTCTAGTCCAGTTTCATGGAAGTCTTCCATTTGCCAATGTAGTTGGTTTGGACATCTTTATCTGTCGGAAATTGATGCTCCTACAGGCATTTCTTTAGGTGCAAGTTAGTAAAGTTACTGGGCACAAAATCAGGTCAATAGAATGAGTCTAACACCTCTCAGCAAAGATTCAGAAAGATTTTCTGTGAAGTGCATTGTCGTGGAGCAACACAACACCAGCACTGAACATCTCATGAATGGCAAGTTCTCCAGTAATGTAATGTTTATAGCTCCCTCAAGCACCCCTTAGCAAGAAATAAACAAAAAAAAAAGCCTTTTTTGTTCTAGATGATCACACTTATCAATTTCTGTGCAGATATAGTCTGCCTGAATTTTGTTAGACACAAAGTTCCACTGTGACACCAAAGTATTGACTTGGTTTCTTAGGTGAAGTGAGAAACTTCATCGACATCACCATGTAAACTCCTGTGACAGTGCAGACAGCAGACTTTTATTATACTTTATAAAAACTTATCCCATATTATTATAAGTGTTACTGTTTTACCATTACAGTGGATATTATGAGGTTCGCCATACATTTTCAGAAAATCTATGCATATTTCTTTTTATAGGCAGTGGGAAACTTAGTTTCTGAAAGATCCTCCTATTGCATCAATATCTAAAGAAAAATTTCAAAACAATGATGTGATGTGTTGGTACAATCCAGCTTATCTGCTTCAAAAGGACTGTTCAAATATTATGTATGCATTTAACAGGAGTAGGGAATTGTGGACTGCTTATTTTTGCTGACAGGGTCAAGAAGGAATATGAGCAATGCTTAGTAAGACATTAAAATCCCCTGATTTGCAGAAAACAAAATAAAAAATGTAAACAAAAAATTTTCGTGTGGAAAAATTGAAATGGGGGAAAGAAAGAAATTGATTCTAAGAGTTTTCGAGGTCAATAAATTTAAACACAAAAGATTTCAAAAGAATATTCTACTCAATTTTTAAGTAAATTTTGTTTAATGGAAAGTTGCATCCTTTATTAAAAGTCCCAAAATTAGATTAATACAGTCAAAGTCAAAACAAACACTGTCAGGGTAATAACTAATGGCAGTAAGCATGGGAGGAGGAATTGTTATTCATTTTGGCTAAGGTAGAGAGCAAGTGCAAAACTACCAAAAATAGGCTTACATAATAATCGGACTACTTTAAAGATATTTTAATATTATTCAAATTTGTTTAAATTATGCTTCAAACACAATTCCATATCATTTCAAACCGTCGTATTTGTGCTTTGAAAATATTTCAATCAGCCTGCAATTTGTTCCACACATAATTCAGTCCAATTCTGATTTGTCTTAATAAATGGTCTAAACATATTCTAATCCTATTTTAATTTATGCAAGCTCTGTTCAACATTTGAAATTTCTGAAAATGGTGTCATATCTTCTAATCAAGTATTTTATTTAAAATAGCACTAGATTTGCTTCTTGTTTAAAAAGTGCAGAACTACTTCTTCACAAAGCTTCAAAATAAATTAAAATTACAGCATATAATCACATCATTATATTAAGTGAAAATATTAAGTAAATTTTTGAAATATGTTTGGGGGGAGAAGCAGGCACATTTTTAATAAAAGTATCTTTTTCAAAGTTTAAACCAGACAAATAAGGTCAGCTATCCAAGAACACTGATGTCTATTGAAATTATTCATACACTAAATCTATATCTTTTTGAGCATTTTGTTCATTAAAAAGTTTGATCAGAATGAATATCTACAAGGGAAATCTAAGTTTTCTAAGTTTTGAAAGGACGTTTTCAGGGAAATCTAAAGCATGTTTGATTCGATGTCCGAACATTAATTTCATTTTTACTGGAATATTTGAGTAAAAGTATTTAGGGAAAAATTTTCAGCATACTTATGTTTTATGGTCAGATATTCTATAGTTGCAAAATGAGCCTTTTTAATGTTTCCATAAAATTAGCAAATGTAAACTGGTTTTCGTAAATTTAACTACTGTTTGTGATACACCTGATTTTTTAAAAACTTTCTATTCCATTGTTTTCCCATTAAATTCTGAATATTATTTCCATAAATATAATATCATATTTTTAAATTATTTTTCCACAACAATTAAAAAAGATCCACCTTCTACTCATGTTATGCTAACCATCAATGTCTTTAAAAGCTTTAGTAGCAAATGTTATGAAAAATATAGTTATAAGAAGAGTACTTTCATCATGTTAGTTAAAAATAAAAATTCTCCTTAGCAAATGCTAATATAAGACCTAGCATTGCTTAAGAAGCAATACTAGGTGTAAAAAGATTAAACATTGTCCTAGAAAGACTTACTTGTCCCCCTGTTTCTTCATCAGTTTTCATAACGAGTGTGGCATGGCCCTGTGGTACCAACTTCTTAAACACCTCACTAAAGTATTGGGAGACTTGCTTGAATGTTGATTTAATATCTGAAAATTTTTTCTTCTCCAACTGGTCCATTAAGTGCAGAATTGACTGGAATTTATCATAAATAAAATTATTCTTTCTAAAAAAATTAGAAATAGAAAAAAATGTAATATACAGTGGGGGAAAAAATGAAACACCCAGAATTACTTTTGGTCATATGATCCGATTTTTATGCACTAAGACTCAATTTTAGTGGTTTGTCATCCTAACCTGAAATTAATTAATGATGAAAATATTTTTTTAAGTAACAAAATTAAATGCAAAAACATACTGGACATATTTTTCTTTAGATTGATACTGATTTACGACCTTAAAAATGTGAAAGGTTGCCCCAATTTAGAAAATATGGTCCCAATAATTTAATCAATAGAGTGGTTTAAATTTTGGAGACTAGATATTGGAATCATTTGTTTTGTACTGTTAATAACAGAAAGTTGCTACAGAAGCCTGCAGGAAGATTACCCTGGCTTTTCTGAAGTTATGTTATTGTTTTTGTCTCCACTCTTAAAATGTTAAAAATGCTTTCACCTAGATAAAAAGATACAAAAAAGGAAGAAGAAAAAAACTTCATTAAAAAGTTATTCAAAAATATATATGAAAAATTCAAAGCAAGTTTGTTGTTTCAGACAAAACATGCTTATCAGTCACTTGATGTTTGAATGCGTTTGAAAAGATAGTACAAGCATGCTTATCAGTCACTTAATGTTGAAATCACTTGATGTTTCATTCTAAAATTGAGTAAATAAGAATTGCAAAGTAAAATTTCCTAGTAACTTGAACAGGATAATGGCTTTTAAATCGCGGTAATACGAAACGTGTTATTTTATATAAAATCCTGAAAATAGGAAACATGATTAACGATCTTAAATCGGGTAAATAGGGACCATGATGTGTGGTTTTAACTCATGTAAATGTGATTTTAAATCTCTTTGCATTTGTAAGAAAAAATCCGTAAAAATTAATTTCCCCCCCTCCTCAAGAATTAAAAAAAGACTAACATTCTTTGTAAAGGTGGATTTTTCTTCTTTAGTAACAGTAAAAAAATTTCAGCGATAACAAATTTTCCTCAAACCGTGTTTGAGTATATTATGCAGGTCTGCAAATAGGTCACCCCAGATTTAAGATATGAAGAGAATTATCATCAAAATCTGAATAATTATTATCTAGGTCAATACCAGCAAAGATACTGCTAAAATCATTAAAATCTTTTGTTAATAAAAAGTGAAAGGAAATTAACTTCAATTTAATTAAGTACTAAATGAAAGGACTTAAATTTAAATAAAATAATCTTTATCAATATATATGCCCATTAAAGGCAGTAGTTACAAAACACTCCACATTGTAAGAGTTACACATACTTCGTAAGCTCTGTCAAGCTCAGCCTTGCGGTGACCAAATCTTTCCTTTTGTTCTGAGAAACTAATAAATTGGTCCAATGCTTTTTTGTTAACGTGACTATATTTTTTTAGTTCATGATTGCATTGCTCCAGTTTTTTATATAGCTAAAATGAAACAAAAATATCACTTTTATTTATGCATTAATGTCAAACAAAACATACACAGACATACATATACAATCTACACTATTTAGTATAATTTTACAGTGACCCTCCCAGTATAATAATGGAAGCATAATGTGCCGTTTGCTATTCTAAAAATCCAATATTATTTTAATGCTCACTAAAACGTTCACACTGAACTGTTCATTCCAAATAAAGTAACCAACGCTTAATCATTTGGTTTAAAAAATATGCAAAGAAATTATTCAAATCAATTTAAAAATATAAAGAAATAAGTATAAAAAATATAAAGATTTTTTAAAAGAAATGAAAAACGTTTTTAAAAATTTAAGAAAAAAATATAAAAGCTGAAAAACAAATAAGAAAAAGATATAATCTCTTCATCAGCTCACAACTGTAAAAAAAGAGTGATTTCTAATATTGTATTAATATAGCCAAAGCAAAATTTTATCAATACGATATTGTGAGTACAATATTATATTACAATAATAAAACTTACAATTTTCTTCATTAACCTCTCTTTTCTTTTATACTTTTTGTCTTTATTGTGTTACATACATATATGTATTTACATATACATTATCCCATATTAATCAAGAATACTAGTTGCATGTGATTCATAAATACCAAAGTATACAATTCTTAACTCATGTTCCCTGTGGCAGAATTTTTTCTGGCTTTCTGCGACAAACCTAACTAGAAACAATATCTTTCTGCAAGATATTTTTATTGTTATAAATATATGTGTAATGAATTTATAATAATAGATGCACTTCGTGTTTATAAAAAAAGCCTACATGCATTGAGTAAAACTGTGTAGATTTTTTTTTCTTAATTTCATAATATAAGTTTAAATTGCTTAAGTTTAAATTTGCATAATCTTCGACAATAAAGAAAAATTTTAAATTTATAGATCTGCAAACAAAAATGCTTATTAGAGCATAAATAAAGATTACTCAGAACCTGTAATAAGATAGAATTTAAAAATAGCTAAGAATGGACAAAAATATTAAATTTATAAAACAAGATAACTGAATTTGAAGTCAGTTTAAAACAGTAGGATTTAATGTTTCATTATATTTGTTATATCAGGTTCAGAAACAAATCAGGTGAAAAAAATAATATTAAAGATGAGCAATCGAAATCAAAATAATAGAATTGACTATAACCGAATTCTAAAAGCAAAAAATTAAATGCAATCTTTGTTTAAATTTTTTTCCATATGAAAACAATTTCAGATTAATTAGATTTGATTAATATTGTACTGACTTATTGAAATATTATTTTTTTGAAACAAAAAGGTAAATAAAACTTTTTCCGTGACCAGATTAAGTTCAGAACAAAAAAAATATACAGCGCTTGTGATTTGTAACAGAAGTCCCACTGTATTGTGTAAATATATAGGGAACCACCATTTGAGANAGACTGGTTTGTTTGATATAAAATCAGCTTAGTTAAATGAATTTTTTTTAAAAATTCACATGAATTTTACAAAGACTTAAAAGAAATGTCTTCAAACGGTCTTTTAAGAGTATTCAGTGATATTTAAAAGCACGTTTTTTAAATAAGCATTACAAGGCAAAAAGAAAGGAGTATTTAAAAAGAATATTAAATACATAATAAGAGCAAAAAATTGGAGACAGCAACTATCACAACTAGAAATTATATACTGATTTTCAATTTCTCTATTTGTTGACTTGCATATTACAAATTCATTGGCTTTTTTTCCCCACCTAATCATTCTCATACTTTATTCCTTAATTACATCAACAATAATAAATTATTCGTAGTTATGTTTATCATAAGTAAATAATATTAAAAAATTAAAAAAAACTGAGTAAAAGTAACTAATTATACATGCAAAAATAAATAAATAAATATTATAAAAAAAACAGCATTAACAAAAACTAACAGTTATTAATAGAATTTGAATTACATTTGTAAAAGTGAACATTCTCTCTGCTCAGTGGAGTTAAAATTTTAAAATTCAGATAGTTTTTAATCAATATATATATATATATATAATAAGTTGGCCCAATTAACTTGTAGAAAAATGTTTACAGTTATTTAAATCTATTTTACTTATTATATTTACTTTCATAAGGAATCTAAATACTTGATTAATTTTATGATTAAAATATTATATAAACATTGGGCCTATTGTATTTTTTAAGTCTCCTAAAAATATAAAAATGGTTATCCCACTTATTCCCTCCTTTTTTTCTATGATATTATAATTTATTTTTTTATAATGTTTGAACAGTGCACACAAAAAATTTAACCTCTTGAATAACTGATTGGATTTTCCGGTACTGGGATGTAATCTTAATGGTTTGAGAGCATTAACCTTAAATATACTAAATAATAAGTGAAGGCAATATTTTAAGTAACAAAATCATACACAAAAACGTTCTTGCACTGAATGAATATACCTTTTTTTTCTTTCAAAATTTGATTCCTGACCCTAAAAATAAGGAAGTATCTGCAATTTGGGAAATGGGGTTTTAATAGTTTAGGCAGGTGATCAGTCAGTTTAATGTTAATACAATTACGTTTTACATATTTTGATAAAACTCCAGAACTTTTAAAACAAAATATTTGCACACAATTATAGAATTTGTTTTTTTAAACCTAATTCTATGCACACAAAAAATATTTTTAACAATTATATATTATATTTTTATTACTTTATTTAATATTAGTTGAAAGAAATTTGAATAGTAAGACATTTTATATAGGAAAAAACAAAATTTTACTGAGATTGGTCAAACAGTTCTTAAGAAATAAAACTTAAAATTACAACTTTTTTATGACAACTATTGGAACTCTATTTTACAGGTTGCGACTAGGATCATAATCCCAATCAATCGAAAAAAGTATCTTCATTCAGAAAACGTTTGTTCTTGTGTCTGATTTTGTAATTTAAAATATCGTCTGCCTCATTAATCAGCATAAATAACGTTGGCTCTCTAGCATAAGGATTGAATCCTAGTACAAGAAAATTGGGTCATCATATTAAAAGCTAATCAGGGTATAACATTTTTCATCGCAATGTATGGTTGAAAGTGTACCAGTGTGATGTCAAAAGTTCATAAATTTTTCCTACTTTGATTCTTTTATCATACTTTCACTCATCAAAGCTTAAAACATAAAATATCTGAATTTTTACTTACTTGCTTAGTACTCAAATTTTGATATTTTTCAAATGCATCAGATGGTAATGAACCAAGTTCTCTCACTTTCCGAGTGAATTCCTCTTTCTATATACATAAAATAGATATAAACACAACAATTAAAATATTAATCAAAAGAATTTTTGCTATATCATGACATATAAACAAAATTTACATAAAACTACAAAATAGTAAGAAGCACATGTATAAATTTCAATACTGTTTCTCTTAACTCTTTTATTATTTATAGCTAGAGCAAATTAATTATCCTTTTCAAAAAAATAAATAAAAGGAAGGAGGCAATAATCACAAATTAAACTTGCTCTTGTAAGCAAAGTTAAACCAAACTAAGGAAGAAGAAAAAACTATTACTGATTCAATTTCTAATTATATACATGAGGTGTGGCTGTTAAATAACGAGATTGATGCCTATAAAGCCTTCTCTTTCAAAAGTGCTATTCTTACGTATGGTCTACATTTATAATCTGACCGTGACCTTTGTTTTTATAAAGAGCTATTGATTTGCTTTCAAATAAAATAATTAGTGTAATAATTGAGCAAGAATGAACCAACAATTTTACATAACATGGGACAAATGGTACTGAACTATAACAAAAAGTGTATGACGATTTATGTTTACCACTTGCGTGAGTTTCGCAGTCTTTTAAAGGTTTCAAAGAATGCTGAGAAGACATTGAACATGAGCTGCCCTTTCACGCAAAAAACAGGAGAAAAATATTGAAAAAGATTTATTCAGACTTATAAAGATTTATTCTGATTGCACAGTAAATAAAACTATTAATCGACGTTACTACCTTGAAGATCTTTCTAAACTCCCTAAAAGATCAAGAAGAAAAACAAATCAAATTATGTAAAAAACAGCTCATTCTGCGTTGTCTGTCAAGATATTTTGAGTTAAGTAAACCATCCTCCTGACCATACGAGTTTTATTGATTTTCCATGGTCAAGCATGTATCAAAAAGAACAAGTTTTCAGCTCATTGAAGGTGAAAAAAAAACATAAAAGCAACGTGCAACAAAAGCACTCTCAAAAGCAGATTCCAGCACTGCTTCAAACTGGGGAAAATTTGCATAGAGCATAATTTAGATGATTATAACTAAAAGTATTTGAATTCAAAATATGTTTCACAGCAATAGTACCATTATTTAATGACCACACTTCGTATACATAATATTCTAACAAAAAACATTAATTTTTCCCACAGATCTTTGAAACAAAGATTTATATAGTTTTTATTAGCGACCCACTTTTATTAAAGAAAGAGAAAGAAGAAAAAAGACCCAGGATTTTGGAAACCCTGGGTCCTAAAGACAAGTATATTGCAAAGTTTTGCAGTGTCACAGAAAAACAATGATCTGGAAAATGAATAGCTAATTAACTGTTAACCAGTTAAGTAATAACTAGTTAGCTGTATCAACAGATGTGCTCCTAATACGATTGGCACATTGAAGACAATTTTTTTACAATTATTATTTTTACAATTATTTAGATTTAAGAATTAGGCCTCTGTAGATATATATAATTTTCTAAACACAGCATTTGCATTTTCCTTGAAGTTCACAAAAGAATTGTTGAAATTCTAAGATAAGTTTTAATTTTAAAATAATTTTTTTCTTTGATAAAACAATTTGAAACTGCTTATGGATTGCTTAAATAATTTGCAGAATTTACACATTCTCTTGTAAATGTGGTTTGTTACCCCAAAACAGTCATTGAAATTCAAATTTGAAGACCATACTACTTACATCAAAATAAACTGCCCAACATGGCTTGTTTCAGAAAAATAAATTTCAATTCTTCTATTATAATTCAAAAATGTTCTTGATTGTTGAGAGGTTTATCACATCTTAAGTGAATGACTTTTCCAACCCATATTAAACTTTTATTTCATAATTAAACTTAATAGAGCTCATACAAAAAAAGAAAATTTTTCAAATTTAGGGGAACAAATAATCCTTTTATTAACTGTTAAATATGTTAAAATTTATCAAAGAAATGATTTTGGACAGCAAATAAAGAAATTACCTTTTTCAAGAGGAGTGACTGCTTGCTTGTCATTTTTTCTAAATCTTTGGAATCTTCATTGATTTTATCTTGAAAATCTCTCTCTTGGGCCTTCCAATGTTCTAATTCTTTTTGTAAGCTCTTTTGTTCTGAATGAAATTTCTCAAACTTCTGCTCAAGTCCTAAACAAAAAAGAGGGGGAAAATTAAGGGAATTGAAAATTGATTCACATTTAATTAACTTATTTTTCACTCAGAAAGACGAATTTAATAAAAAATACACAGATAAACTGCATACCTGCCATACTAGATTTTTTAAAATAAAGAAATTTCACAAAAAAAGGAAAAAAATCATTTATTTTTTAAATACAGATGATTTTACACATTCTTTATTTTTACTTCTTATTCAAATAATCAACAGTAAATTATTGGAATATAATATTCCACGAGTGAAAAGTGATTTAATGAACTCAGCTCTCCTAAATCTGCTACAGAAGGGGGGAAAAAGGACTCAATTTTTTGTACTATGAGATGCTTAACATCGGGTCAAAGATCAGGAAAGGTCAAAGGAAGAAACTCGAAAAAATATCAAAACAAAAAATATTAACAAAACAAATAAGTAGATTAAAATGTATTTTAAATATTTGTGTGTAGCTCTTATTAAGAGAGCTCCTTCCGACAATCTCTGAAAGAGATCTGCAACCTCATGATGCAGACAATGATTTATTTATTTTTCAAGTTGAATGATTTATTTTTGATTTATCAGTTATTTTTATTGAATTATTTTAGATAATTTTTAGAGTTGATTATTTAATGGATTATTTTTCAAGTTAAAAGCTAAATTAGAAAAAAATGTATTTTAGAAAAAACTAAGCATCACAACAAACAAAGCTCTTCACATCTTTTATAGCAATCAATAAATTCTGATTTATCAGTTATTTTTATTGAATTATTTTAGATTATTTTTATAATTGATTATTTAATGGATTATTTTTAGAGTTGAAAGCTAAGAGCTAGAGTTGAAAAAACTAAGCATCACAACAAACAAACCTCTTCACATCTTTTAAAGCAATCAATAAATTTTGATTTATCAGTTATTTTTATTGAATTATTTAAGATAATTTTTAGAGTTGATTATTTAATGGATTATTTTTCGAGTTGAAAGCTAAATTTAAAAAAAATTATTTTAGAAAAAACTAAGCATCACAACAAACAAACCTCTTCCCATCTTTTGAAGCAATCAATAAATTCTGATTTATCAGTTATTTTTATTGAATGATTTTAGATTATTCTTATAGTTGATTATTTAATGGATTAATTTTAGAGTTGAAAGCTAAGAGCTAGAGTTGAAAAAACTAAGCATCTCAACAAACAAAGCTCTTATCATCTTTTAAAGCAAACTTATTTTTATGATACAAAATTAAATGCGAACTTTAAAATTACAATTGTTTATTCATTTAAAATAGTTTTATTATTCATTATTGGTAAATTTGTTTTTAAACATAATTATATTAGTAGGGATCATTTACAAGTAGTATTTCCATACCATGAATATGACACCAATAAAAATTGAAATTGTTAGCGAAAAATTATAAACCTTTGATAACATTTTGAAGTCAATGGAGGTAACCTCTAAAAATGAGCAACCTCCATCAATAACCATTTTACTGTGGAACAGAGACTGGTCGCTAATGAGAGGTTTCACTGTACAAAAGTTTAATGGACATTTTCAAAATGCAGAAGATTTGTGTTGAACTGCAAAAGGGCAGAAAATGGAAGGAAAATGAAGAAAGCTTCTGCAAAATGTAGATAAGCTGGCAGCTATGCAAACTGATAAAAAATATTTATGTCATCTTAAGTAGAAATAAAAGTTGTAACTGTATAAAATGTCAAAAAAAAGCTAAACATGTATCTTCAGGAATCAATAGGCGAAACAAGCATTATTTATATATTATACAATCTAAATAAGTTTTGAAAAGTATTTGTATTAATTATAAAGCTAAACGAATTTAATTAAAATAAAATGTGCATTAAACAACAAATTATTTGACACATAAATTATTGACAATTTTTAAGTTTCACGCCACTTTCCTACATTTGGTCTCTTGAAGAAAATCAGACTTTAAAAAGAAATCTTTCTTACTTAAATCAATTAATTTTTTGTCCAAAATAAAAAAGGATTTAACTCAATGATTTTTCCTTAAACAATTTAAGTCATTTAAATCGCGATTCGAATCAAATTTTTTAGATGGATATCAGTACTGGAAACATTAAATAAAATTCACTTGTAAAAATAATTTTTTTCTATTAAAAAGGCTTTCAATGGCCAAATATTAGCCAGATTTCACCAGATTGTATAGCATTTTTAAATTTTCAGTAATAAAAGTTTTTAATTCTGAAAACTTTTATAAAAAAGGAAAATGATCAACAAGGAGGATGATGCAACATTTTGTAATGCTCACCTTTAAGATTTTTATTCACATCATTTATCCTGGTACTGATTGCTGCAAGCTCAGCGTTGCTGTTTTCCAACTTTCTCCTCCTATCTTCTACAGAAATTTCTTGAAGTGCCTATTTTTATAGAAAAATAAGTATATATTCACATAATAGATACACACACTCTTAAAGGACAGCAAACAATACTCACAGCTTCGAGTTCTTCCTTTCTTCTATATAAGTTGTTATTTAATAAGTTCTCCAACTTGTTTTTTTCCGCTTCAAGCTTTAAAAAACAAACATTGCATTGATATGCAAAGAATTACATAGATTTTTAAAATATTGATACAAAGGGACATGGTACACAAATGTAATTGTTTTTTGGGGGATATAATAAGATAAATAAATTAATAATTAAATTCATAATTTTTTTATTACATAAAAACGCAATAGGAAAAAAATCCCATCGTTGTTGGCACATTCTAAATTAGCCAGAAAAATCACATGGTATGAACTAGCAATTTTATGAAACTCTAAATTCCTTTGGCTGCTTTCAGCATAAAATTAATAAAAGTTATAAAGATGCAATATTTACTTTGAAAATACAAAAATAATTAAGAAGACATTTTATTTTATTCATATACATTCATACAGAGATTATGGATATGATAACTCACACGCATTCTTTCACTGAAAGCTTCTTTGTTCTCCTGAGTCAATTTCCGGATATCGTCGTTGAGTTGATCCACTTCTTGCTGATCGGTAACTGACAGCTGATTCAACAAATCTTGTTGAAGTTCACTACGTAATGATTGCTCAGTAGATTGCATTGACTTCAGGCTTGAATCAAGACTTGCCAAGCTCCTTTCCTACAAAAGAATAGAAAGAAAGAAAAATTCGATCATGTAAAATGCGTAACAAGTGCCTGAAATTGATGATTACATGTTCAGCTAACTGTAAACAAAAAATTAGTTAGTACTCCTCCTAAACTAGGGCTGTCAGTACAATTGGATTAATAAAAAAAATTTATATTTAAAATAAATCTTTATTGCAGATAAGTAGCCCATTAACAAAAGCAGAAAATGATAATGAAAAATTAAAATTAGTTAAAATTTTCAGGTCTCACAGTGGACTGATCATAAAGACATGATTCCCAGTAGAACAACGAAGTCAAGCATCACTGGCTGCAGCTAGTGACGGGGTGGGTGACCACTTAGATCAGCCTGCATAGGGAATGAGGATGTGCGGCGTCGGCTCTCGTTAAACTGTTCTACCATAAAGTGCTCGACTTCAATCGCAGGTTGTCTGCCACCAAAGCAGGGGGGTCAACCTCTCAGCAGCGAATCAAAATTGCGATGGCATGTCTGCGGGTTATATTCAGGGATGTTTCGCAGACCGTCGCCAATAGCCCATTGTGCAGCTCTAGTGCGATGTATATAAAATTCCTACCTAAAATTTTCACACATTGCACCTTAAATTTACAAAAAATTGAAGAAAAAAAAACATGCTACTTTTTCTGCTAGTTATAACCCTTGAACTAAACATGTTTTAATTTTTCTGCCTATTTTATGATTTAAATAACTTAAATTAATTAAATTCTAATCAATAATCTAGTGTTTTAAATTCGCAACGTGTCAGGAAAAAGGAAACAAAACAAACAGAAATTTACCAATAGTTTACGATTTTCCCCATGAAACAAACACTTCATTCATTTTGCTGGTTTTTTTTTTTTTTTTTTTTTNTTTTTTTTTTTTTTTTTTTGCAAATACATTTTACAGGCAATCATGCATTTACAAACAGCAATGCCAAAACACATGCACAACGAAAATGGCAAAATTATTAATAATTTTTTTACAGTTACCAGCTGATATATTTAGTAACTAATTTTGAAATTTTTGCATGCAAGAAAATTGGTTTACCAACCAAAACACTTTTACCCATTTCAAGTTTTCTTAAATTTGCTTTTCAAATTGTTGGTTATTTTTCAGGCACCCAATTTGTGGGTGACTATTAGTAAGTTTAAGAGCAATAGGTTATATAGCAATTATGAGGTTTATTTATATATTAACACAAAATTCTGATAGTTAACTATTAAATTACAATACTCTCTATAATATATTTCACAAATTCAATGTGTCTTAATGGGCTTTTGATTCAGTAACATACAATTGGTAATAATTAGGAATGAAGTAGAGTATGTAGTACTATAGCAAACCAACTTCAAATCCAAATTATTCTGCATAAAAAAATTCTAAAATTTATTCTCTATTATACACAACATAATTTTTCACCTAATTATTTATTGATAACTTTTCAAATTTATTTAAGTTTATAAATACACAAAATTCCATAATGTCTGTCATTAATATAGCACATTTTTCAAAAGAAAGTATGTTGTTGGGTGGTAGCAAACTAATATTTAAAGAAAGAAACAAAAGCACAATTAAAATCTGCTGAATTATTAGTGAAAAACATTCAAAACGATTTTGATTGCTTGATGAAACTTGCAGGTGCTTCTAAAAATACTTCAACTCCTCCTTTTTTCTTTTTTTTTTTAATATCGCCAATTACAATATTGATGAAATTTATTAATAATGCTTAAAAATCTGAAACAAATACTTTTTCAAATTAAAGTGGCTAAAATTATATAATTATAACTAAGAAGGGACTAAATAAAAGAAAATCACAGCTACTTTTACACAAGTTCAACACCCTCATGAATGAATTTGTCAGTAAAATTTCAAATAAAGAATGAATTAGTTTAAATTGGTACACATATAAAAAATCAACTTTTCAAAATTACTTTTGGCAGAACAGTCTTTCTTCATTATTTATATATTAACTACAAACTTAATAAGTTTTGAAAAAGTATTTGAATTTACTATAAAGCTAAATGGATATAATTAAAATAATATGTACATTAAACAACAAATTATTTAACACATAAATAATAGGAATTTTTAAGTTTCAAGCTACTTTTTTCCACATTTGGTCTCTTGAAAAAATCAATGAAATCAGATTTAATCAACCATTTTTATTCTTAAACAAATTAAGTAATTTAAATCTAATGATTTAAATGGATATTAGTACTAGAAACATTTAATACAATTCACCAGTAAAAATTAATTTTTTCCATTAAAAAGGCCTTTAATGCCCAAACAAATTGCCTAAATCATTTAGCTTTTGCCAGATTGTTTAAATTTTCTGTAATAAAAGAACACAATTGAGATCTGTTAAATTATTAGTGAAAAAGGTGGATGAACGACATGCAAACAATTGAATCAAAGCAATCAAAATCATTTTGATTGCTTGATGAATCTTGCAGGGGTTTCTAAAAATACTTTTCAACTTCTTTCTTTTTCTTCAGTCTATTGAAGAACAGGGTTTAAGGTTTTTTAGGCCTGCCTTCAGCAGTTGTGATTTGTAACAATTCAAAAAGGTTTTTGCATCTTTCTCCCTTAAAAATTTACATATGATTCCTAATGTGCAAACTTTTTGTTTCACTTTATTTTTTACAAGAATTTTAAAAATATACATGCATAGTTATCCTCATGGAAAACAACTGTATTTTTTCTTCATTTAAACTAGAAAATATCTACTAAAAACATTAAAAATTAAAACTTTTAAAATATCAATAACACAGATATTTTAAATTAAAACAAGACCACTCAATTGACAGTTCCTTTTCTGATTCTCATTAAATCTTTCTTAATCATACAACGGATAAACAAACATTTTAACAGACAACATTACCTTAGGCTGGTGTGATCTATCTAAAGCAGCTACTTCTTCCTTCATCAAACGGATGTCTGTCTTTAGTTTGTCAAACACATCCCTTAAATAGAAAAACATAATTAATCAACTCATAAACGATATAACTTCTTGAAAAGGGTACACAACCTGCTACCCAAGAGCAAATGTTTCTCTAATCACCAAAATCGAATCAGAAATTAATTCAAAAATAACCTTAAAAAATTTAAAGTAAATGTAAAAAAAATATTATTAATTTAAAAATTTTTGTTTTCAGAATTTAAAAAACAATATCTCATTCTTTTCTAAGAAATCCCGATTTTATTAACTAACTTTATTTAATCATAATATTTTAAAACAAATGAGAATCAAAACAAAATTTCAGAAAGAAAAAAAAAACATTAAACTTTTTGTTTTGTAAGATTTCTGCTATTGTCAAAAAACATTTGTGTTAGGCAGATTCTATCAAATTAGAAAAACGTTAATCAAGTTGAAATTTTCGTGTAAACAAAATTTTAAAGAGAATTTGTCTTAAGTCAGAGTCTATCACAAAGAGAGTTTACCATATTACAACCAAAACTATTCTTTAGCGCACAAGAGTGCTGCAGTATAACTAATTTAAAACAAAAAAAAATTTGTTTTCAGAACTAGAATGAAGTTTCTGCTTTAAAATAAAAAATAAATTAAATAATCAGTAATAGATAAAGTTTTACAAAACAAAACTGTGACTATAAAAAATTTATAAATAACAATGATTAAAAATAAAGATGAAATTACAAAAATACTTGATTTACTTACTTGTTTTTACTATTTTTGGTTTCTGCTTTCTGCATGTCACTGACAATTTTATTAATTTCACTTTCAATATGTAAAAAAAGAGTCAAGGCAATTCTAAATCCATAAAAATCAATCTTAAGTTTATATACTACAGTATCTTTATTTATTAGTAAAATATAAAATCATTTTCAAAAGGAAAAAAAAAGCAATTTTTAATGGATAACAGTCTAACTTAAGTATACATAATTTATTACAGTAAATTTAATAAACATAAAAAAATGAAAAGAATATGAAAAACACATTTATCAAGAAGGTAAGGAACATGTTTATCCTGTTCAGATAACAAGAAACAATGAGCAATATTGTTTCGTTGTTTCAAGTAACAAACAGTAAAATACTGGGAAAAATATAAATATTAATTCTAATAATAATTAAAACAAACAAAAAGATATTTATGAATTATATTTAAATGAACAATGGAAAAAATACTCAATGCATTTTCAGAGAATAAGAAAAAAATTACAAATATTATATTTTCGTAATAATTTCCTTACATCCCATATTAATGAACAAGCCAAAATAAAAGACTAAACTATAAAAGATAAAGAAAGAAAAGGATATTTGTCAACGTAGTTCGATGCTGAGCCAACTGCCTTTCTTGCTCATTAATTTCGGTCACAACTTGCATATGTCCTTTATGCAAATCTAATCTCGATCTTCTTGTATCAAAATAACCACCAGTTAAAGCTCCTTTATGAGATACTTGATCCCCTACAACAAGAATGACTACATTTAAAAATTATACAGAAAAAAATAAAGACTTTTTTATACTGTTCAGCTATATTTTTTTTTTTAATTATATATGACATGTTACAATTCGGCCAAGTTGAATTTTTTGGTGAAAAATACCATTTTGAAGCAGAAATTTCACTTTCGAGCAATTTGGTGCAATTCGTAAGCTATTTAAACTCGGAAATCTGGGCAGAAATAAAAAAAAGTTTCATGTAATAAAAAGCACAGAAACAAACACCAAAGATATACGCTTTACCATTCTTGATTTCCCTGAGATGATTATGGAGAGCTGTCAAAGTTAAATACGATCTTAGAATAGAAAAATTCTTTAAAAATGAAGATAATTTTTCTTTCTGGAGTTTACATTCAAGCTTGGTGTCTACCAACGAAATAAATTGAAGTACTTGATCAGGATTTTCTATTCATGCTTTAATTGATTAAAAAATTTATCTCACCATATAATTAACAATTGGCTCTTTAAACTGTGATTTAAGCCTTATCAATAATGTGACAATGTTTCCACTAAAATTAATTCAAATGTGGTTTAAATTACACTGGAATCAGACAAAAGTGAAGAATAAATCATTAAACAAGACATTTATCTCCAAAATTATTTTTCTTCATTTACAAACAATGGGTTATTATCTTTTACAAATTTCACTGACAAAAACTAATTAGAAATTTTTCACCAGCAAAAATTACCTTGCATGATTAAAAAAGTTGAATGAAGTTAACCATGAGTAGCAGTTGTGAATAATTCTGAAAAAAAAAACTAATAAAAGAATAAAATGATATTCACTCAAAAGATAAACATTGTAATTAACATATTGTTGCTGAAGACAGTCAAAGATTCAATTGATAGTAAACTCACTTTTAAGAGAAAATAATGTTAATTTTTTTTTTATAAGTTTTGATTCTATCAAGGGTGATAGTGAACCCAAGTCAAAATTCCAGAAAATTTCTTGAGTTTAATAAAAAAAAAAAAAAAAAAAAAAAAAAAAAAAAAAACATTTTAAGTTGAAAAATTAGAAAAACATATTTAAACAAGGTTTTTTTCTTTTTTTTTCTCAATATTTCTTAGTTTACTTAAAATATATTTTTAAAATTTTACACATACCTATACCATTTATACATACCTATGATGACCTGGAGAAGTAATTAAAATTTACAAGTATGCCTTTCTTTCTTGAGTTTATGATTATAACAACTATTTACTGATAAAAAATTAATATTAATCATGAATATAAGTTTATAAAGTATCTCTCTGGCTCTCCCATACAAACAAATAAAATAAACTGTGTTTTTAAGTTCCACCTTTGAAAATTTGATTTCCGGAAACTTCTGTGATCAATGAATTTTTGAAACGTCTGGACCTTCAATTTCCGGAAACTTCCAGATCACTGTTAGCAAAAATTCCGGAAATCCGGATTTTTTCCGGAGCACAATCAGCCCTGTTCTATGTAAATTATTCATTGTGGTTTCCTTGTAAAAAGCGTGTTATTAAAAAAACATAACTTTATAATTTTTTAAAACATGTTCAAATTTTAAAGCTATTGAGGGTTGTGTTATTAGAGCCCAATTTAAGTAATGTTTTGCACAGTCAGTTTTTTTTTTTTAGTTTCATCAAGATTAGGGGATGGAAGCAGGAAATTAACTTTTGAAAGATAGCATATAGTTAATGACCACCATACTTCTGATTTATTGCTTATTATTATTATTATTATCAGAAGTTTAATTGTCTTTCCAAGTGCAGGTGATTACTTTTCAAAACTAAGTAATTTTTTATATCGTTACACTTAACATACTATAACAATGTTCTTACATAAAACTATGATAGTTATAAATTTCATAAACAAAATGACTTTTTATAAAAAAATACTTTTAAGAAGAAAAATTAAAGCTGAATGTGAGGCAACCATGGGTGAATGGAGTGAGAAAATCCTTGAAGTATTATAATTAAAAAAAATCACCTTCTAGTGTAATACAGTCCAGATTGGAAGTCCTTGCCATCTGAGTAGCTACTTCTAAGCTTCTGCAAATCAAAGTTTTTCCAAAGATGTATTTCATTGCTCTTTCATGCTTTGGCTCATAAGTTAATTTGCTTATCATGGGAATAGCATCCTAAATGCAGAATATGACATCATTAACAGACTGCATAAATAAAACATCCAAAGTGAAAAGACAGGAATACACGGAAAATTTTGGCAGTAATAACTTATAAACAACAAGTGTATAATTTGTCAATTATTAGATATGAATTAATAAAGAGGAAGGACATTGATTGTAATAAAAAATTACAACAATAATTTTTGTAGTTTAGATAAGAACAGATTTTTCTGTCACAGACATTGCCGTGATGTGTTTGGCTTTTTTTCAAGAGTGTATCAGTAATGCACAGAGACTGTTACTAGTAGAGCATTGAATGAAAGTTGTTGTTGGACACAATTATTGATAGTCAGGAGATCAAAAAATTTTAAAATTTTTAGAAGCCTGAATGAAATTTTTATACATACAAGTTTCTTTTTTGAATGCATATTAATGAAAACATATGTAACCTGGGCCCACATTAAGGATGTTATATGATTAGCCAGTAAATGAGCCAAATATCTAAAGTATTCACCAATTTTTGAAAAATAATTTTCTTTAAAACCCCTTTCACCTTTAAAATCTTTAATTACTGTTGCAAATAATCATGCAAGTTAGATATTGCTAAGTTTTCCTTCGTTCTTTCTTTTTCTAAAAAAAAGAATGTTTCAACAAAAAAAAAGAAGAAAAAAAAAAACTTGGGGGAGATGAGATTTTAGGCTTATTAGAGTAATGATAAAGAGTTAGTTTCAAAAAAAAAGTTAAATTCAACTCACATTTGTATTTGGATATTGCATATCTTTATACATCAACCTGTTTAAAGGCATGAATGTAACTTCACCAGGGAACTGCTGACGATTCATTTCTTGCAGTATTTTAGTACCAATTTTGTCATTTTCCACAATATGGTAAAATAACCTGCAAAGAAAAATAGTTCATTCTTAGCAAAATTAGTTCTTCTTACAATTACAATGAAAAAATATCTTACTTTTTGATTGAGAGACAAATCCTCCATGACCTGCCTAATCAAAAGTCAAATTAAAAGTACGTGTATTTGTTCCCAACGGACCCAGGAGAAGCTTGGATAGGAGATCCAAAATTGGCGATTTATCAAGATATAACATAACTAGGGCTGAAGGTTTGTCGCGGTGCGAATTTCCGCGATTATTTCCGCGAAATTGTCATCTTTTTTCCTAAAATCCGCGAATTTCTCAATATGTGTTAACTTGCGCGAAAATTGCTTAAATTTTTTTTTTCATTTTTTATTTATTATTTTTATTAAACAGAATTTTTTATTTTCCTGAACCTTAAATTGAACCTGTAAAATTGATTAGATATTTAGGGGAGTGAATCAATAGCAAAATGATGTGAAAATAGTTCAGAGATAATCACAATCTTGTCAACTAAGGTGGTCTTTCTGCACTTAGGGAGGGTAATTACCTTCCTGAAGTCAGTAAGAGTACAAAAGAAATTGGAATCACAAAAGAAGGAAAACGTTATAAATCAAATCTTTGACAGAAAAATTGTTGTGCATACTATTGCACTGGGCAATGAAATTTCTACTGCCTTTCTACATATCCAATTAATTTTTTCTAGGCGGCTTCTTGTGATTTCTTAAATATGGATCAGTTTCTTAGATGAAGGGGGGGACTAGTAGTTAGTAGGAACTTGTGACAAGTAGTTTGAATGTAGAATGTTTGAGTTTTCACGGCAATTACTTCTTACAAAGTAACGGTCAAGGAATTGCGCGTTGGTAAAGGAAAATTGATCGAGTTTTGGAAATCAAAGACTGGAATGTTCCAAAATTGGCAAAAGTGGGAATTCGAAGTTTGTCGGAGTCTAAAAACAGCATTGACGCTGAAAGATCATTTTCTAAGTATAAAAATGTATTAAGTGATGAAAGACGAAGGATAAATGACAATAATATGACCAAACCAAAGTTTTGTTCATTTAAATAAAAATATTAATATTGCTTGAAATTCAAAGAAACACTTTTGTTGTGTATTTTTAAGCTTTCTTTATTATTTGCGCAATTTCTGTCTTTTGCATCATTTATATAATAAATTTTTTTATGTTTAGAATTTGTGTAATTTTCAAAATTTCCCGCGATTTTTCGGCGAATTTGGGGTTTTTTTTCCCGCGACAAACTTGCAGCCCTAAACATAACCAAAACAAAGTCAACCCAGCATAATAAATATAGGGTTCAAAAATACCTTGGCAATCACGAGTCACCAACAAATTTACGGGAAATTATTACAGCCATGCAACTGAAACATATTTTCAGTTAGAAATTTGGAATCGAAAAGTTATAAATAGATTTTTGTTTTCGATTAGGCGCGACAGTGAATTAATGAGTCTGCATTAGTATTGAAATGAAAAGTATCCGTTACATTGATCGATAAAAAAAAGAATAAATATTTAATGTTCACTTAAAAAGATTAACTCTTTGATTTATTTCAAATATAATTCGATTAATAAAATAAGCTTAAGTAATTAAAGATATTTTAAAAGGTAGGAAATAAGCATGTACTGCCAATTGTGGCATCACAGCAGACATGCAACTATTTTTATGAAGTTTTAGATTTTGAAATTAGAATATTCATTCAAGGTACTTACAGAAGTATGCGATACAAATATTTCTCACAGCATAGCTGCAGACTTTAAATTAAAATTGTTTTCATGAAAGGCATGTAGAATTTTGTGTCAGAGAATTTCAATATCCAATTTACATTTTATTAGTTTTATTTTAAAATTGCCTTTTTGTTAAAAATAATCATCCCTTTTTCTTTTAAGAAAAAGTATTTAAAAATGTCATAAGATATTAAATTTTAAAAAAATTGGCAAGGGTATGAATAATCTAGCATCACACTGTATTATCTCTCAAATATCAAAAACAGGACTTTTGGATGTCTGTAACTGGCTTTGAACAAGGTGTATGGAATTTACTATCAAAAATTGGAAAAGTTTTAAACTGTACAAAATCGTCTAAAATTGACAAAAACTTATACAATATAAATTTAAATAAATTATAAAAAATGTAAATGTGATAAATATATTTCATTGATCCAAATAATAGTTATAAAACTATGCATAAAATGCTTAACAGTTTTTAATAATTAAAGCAGAAGATATTGCTTTTCCTTTTTGTAACACAAAATGACACAATTTACTGCTGTTATCATATTTTTTATCTTACTTATTTAACTTTAAAATTATTTTAACCCTTTAATGCAGAAATTTTATTAAACATATTTTTCATTATTTTAGATTAATTTAGGTGTAAATTAGTGAAAAATATTAAATTTACCATTTTAAGAATTTAAGGTTATGAAATACAGCATGAGACACCAACGTCTTGTTTCTACATTAAAGGTAAAATCTTCCAAATGCAGCTCACTTCCAAACAATTATTTTTCGAATTCATACTTAATTGAGGTTAGTTAGATCTGAGAGAAAGAGCTATATTCATCATTGAAATTTCTATGATTTACAAAATCAATTATTAATTAGTGTTTAAATGTGAATGGAAAAAAAAAATTCAAATTATTTTTTTTTCTGGGATATCAGATTTTAGTACAAATATCAATCAATAACATATCAGACAGATTTTTTTAGTAACTATTAGACTGTTTTTTAAAATTATAAAAATATTAAAGTATATTTTTGCTTGTAATTACACTGTCAGAAAAAAATATAAATGGGACAGTGTCCTCTCTTTACCAAAGGGTTAGATCACAAAAAAAAAAACAATTAACAACAATTGTTGAGGGGAAAAATTGATCTTCGTACATGTTAAGTTTTTTTATTAAAATTAGAAGTATGTGTATTTTCAGTATAGTATCTTTACATATTTTTAACAATAATTAATTTTAATTTGCAAGTAACTAATAGATCCAACATATTCACTTATGACAGAAGTATTGCAAGCTAAGATATGAAAATATCACAAATTTTGATGTCATGAAATATATATATTTATATATATATTCAGACACATAAATATACATTGACAATAGGCTATTCTCAACTCAAGAAGAAGACCGCTGACACACTTAATCTAGCTGCCTTAAACCTCAGCTCCAGCTGGTTGTTCATAAGCAAGACAGAGTGTTAACATTACAGCTGTTAGGCTTGTTTTATTGTCTGCTTCGTTTCGTTAATAAAAGAAAATTGATACAGTGGAAGATCTATATAATGCAATTCTATAAACCAGAATTCTCCATAAGCCACACTAGCTTTGTGGATGTAAACTATGAAATTTGCAGTTATGAAATTTCTATAACTAAGCAAGAAGTATAAACATTATTTGTTTAATTATTTGCTACTTCATTTAATTATTACTTCAAAAGCTAAGCAAACCGAAGTTGATTAATATGTTTGTTGCTAGTTCTAATCACGCAAATTTAATTTTTTTTTTCTGTAAACTATAAATACTGAGTATGTTTTGTGTTTTTCAGTATTTGAATCTAAAAATTAATATAAAACATTTTAAAATTAATCTGTTCCAGACAAGTATTGCTTCATTTAGCTGACAAGTGTTAAGATAAGTAAAATGATCTATACAACACAATATTTCATAAAACGCAATGCCCCAGCTTTCAAGGTTTGTATTAAAAAGATCTTTGATCATAACTCATTTCTTTTGTTTTGCTAAATATTAATTGCATGTTTCATTAATTTAAAAGACTTTATTAGCAATAAAACTATGACACGGCACAATAATCGATTACCAGATTGCATAGCTAAATCATATTTAATCAGCTAGGCTTACTTGAACTATAATGGAAAAAACAGTTGCTAGGACCAATAAATAAAACCCTTCCACAACCAATCAGGATTGATATCCAAGATTGCTTGAAGGTATCCAATTAAAACTCATCAAATAAAAACATCACACATCTAATGCTAAGTTGTTTTTTTTTATCATGAATTGAAAACTTATATTTATTTAATCAAAATATCAATTTTTAATATTTTTGTGTTATAATTTATAAGGTGGTAACAACCATTCAGAAAAAAATTCTAACTTTTCTAGACTAATATTATCAAATTTCTTCAATTTTTTTTAACCAGCGGCATAAATTTTATTCAAACTCAAATGCTTAAATTGTATACATAAAATATATTGCAAATACTTAAAAATTGTAATTTAAAGTTGAAAATAAACAATATTCTTCAAGTAAAAAATTACTATGAGACCAATAATTTCGAAAAAAAAGACGATACCTCCTCAAATTAATTCATCTTCTGTGACCTTTTTTTAGCATTTTAAAGAAATTCCCAGACATTTCCCTGATTTTTCGAGTTCTGCAGCCACCCTGAACTCAAGAATTTTGACATTTTTGAAAAGAAGAAAAAAAAGAACTACTTACTTATTTCCAGATGTCACTTCAACAGCAGTGTAGATGGTTTTATCACAATCAAAGTTTTCAATTAACATTCCATAATATGAATTGGCAATCTGTTCAGAGCTTCCACCTTTATCTCTAAATATTTGGAGAACTTTTTTAACACTGTCTCTTCCATTTAATGTTGCCTAAATAACATAAATTCCCATTTATTAGAGTTAATAATGAGATTTATAATTCCATTAGAGTTAATACACTGTTCATATCAGCTTAAATGTTTTCAGGAGTCTTCTACTTGAGAGTCTTTTATATGGGTGATTAATTTTCCATCTCCCATATAAATCTGTAAATAATTATATGAATACCAGCTCTTTTTTTTATTAAGTGACCAATTACTATTTAGAGATATTTTTTGATTCATTCAACATATTTTTTAAACTTCGTTGAATATTTGCGAAATCTACTATTATTATTAGCTTTGAATAACTAAAATATTGAAAATATTGAAAACCTAAATTTAAATTTGGTGATTATGCTTCATGAAACTTGTTTCGATGAATGTACGGATACAAAGAATACTTAAAAATAATAATTAGTCTCTTAGTAAATCAGAATATTTATTTGTTTCTTCATGAGTAAACATGAGAGATGAAAAAATATAAAGTTACCTCCAATGTTCAATGTATGAGAAAATATATTATATTGTTCAAAAGTAAAGTGTTCAGCTTGATTAATTTACAAAAATTAATTAATTAGTATTGTACTGACATTTTAGTAAGTACAATTGTAACAATATTTTTGTTCATGAAATTTTACATAATTTCAGAAAAAAAAATTTTTTTTTTTCAAAAGCACATTCAAACATTTTACAAGTTCCATTACATTTTCAAAAAAAAATAAATAAAAATCTGTAATTTCGAATTTTTGATATCATGCTAGATAATTTAACTGCGTAAAAATATAATTAAATTTTTGATAGTAAAAGGCAATTTCTTTTCCTTTTTTCGAATTTTTTCTTTTTTCATAGGGCATATTTGGAATATTTTTCCTTTTAAGAACATTTAGTTAGCAAAACATTTTTTTTCTTTAAAATTAGTGAAATTTTACATTTAATCAACCAATGGCAAGTGTTGATCAACAGAGTTTATCATGATATAAGAATTAACTTTTGAACAAAAGGCAATCTTTCAATTTGAAGATTACCTAAAAGCATTAGATAATACACTGATTTCTGATGCTCTTGAAATTAATTACTAAATTTCTATTTATACTTATCGGGTATTTATTTACATTTGATTTGATTCGTAAATTATATTTTTTAATTATTACCTTATTTTTTACAAATTTAATAAGGCAAGTTATGATTTATAATTTTTTTCTTAAAAAAAAGTCAGTATAAAACAAGTTTTTCAAAATTAAGAAAATATTTTTTATTTTAAGGTAGTTTTCTTTAAGGGTTTTTAGAGGTTTGTTTTTTCTCCATTTTTTAAGGCTTGCATACCATTGATTATAAAATTGTGGAGCCTTAACCTTTATGACCCTGAACCTCATGAGTTGCTGTGAGAATGCTTTGCTTTCAAGGGTATCTTTGAAAAGTTTTCAATTCATCAACATTCTAACTCTGATAATTACACAAATTGATATTTTACCTGATTAAATCTGATATTTTAGATGAAACTCACCTTTCCAGTCATTGATCTCAACCCTTGATCCTTTTTAGAAAGGTCCTCTTTTAAAGTGGCTAAATTTTGTTGCATCGCATTCTCTTGTCTCCAAAGTTCACTGAAAGGAAGAACAATTCATGATGCTTATTTTATATTTGTTACGTTTTTTTAAGCAATACCAGAATTTAAGCATCTCAGCCACTAAGTAAGCTTTCAATTTTTACTTGGATAAAAGCATGGATTTTCAAAACTAGTTAATTTTTTAAAAAAAAAACTAACAAATAAATAAATGATAATAATTGCCAATTTTGAGAAAATATTTTTTTACATGAAGATCACTGAATAGTTCTGTAATTTTGAAAATTTGTATGAACCAGAACAATGCAGTCATGAAGTAATGTTTCAAATACAGTTGAGCTAATTTCTAAGAATAACATAGGGACAGAGGCAAATTACTACAGCTCCGGGATGGATGAAATAAAACTTATAATATATAGAAATGCAATATTAAAGTTTTACAGTGGTTTATATTGATGTGTATATAATTTTTATTTACATTGATTTGAATAATATTGCTTGATTAAATATTTACAAATTTTAGACACAAAACAAGTACAACATTATTATTAACATTCATAATGACTGGAAAAGCTTGCAATTTCAAGGAAAACTATGCATTTGGTCTTAAATGAAATTCACCCTCATCAATATTCCTAAAATTAAGAAACATTTCATTTGGTCTGAAACATGCATACAGACTCATGAACAATAGTAGTTATAGATTTTATTCAATGATTTGCAAAGTAACCTTTACAACATCATGCTTCATGGTAAATTATAGGAAAAAACTTCACATTGTTTCTCTTTATTGCTTAAGTTAAAATAATTTTTTTTTTATAAACAAATTAAACTAAAGATACATTTTTAAGCCCTTTTGAAGGAATTGATATTTTTACAATCACAAGTTTTTCTGACAGCTGCAATAAAATAATTTCCAATAAATTTAGGAAAAATTTCTCATTAAATCCAATTTATTACTGTAATAACAGATTTATTCTAAGCTTTTAAAAATTAAACCAATCTTTCATTTCTTTCATTAATAATTTGCTTGCCAAACTCAAGACTTATAACAAAAGATTTTTACTATATTTCTAAATAAAATTACTAATATTTCTTAATATTAAATGAATACAAAAAATAATTTTAAAAAATGCATGCTTTTTATATTGAGCATAAAAGAAAAATGAAAGAAAAACTAAAAGAAAAGACAAAGCTCAACCTAACAGCCATGAATTACTATTACAAAATCACAACAGTTATAAAACTAGCATATTATTAGCTATAATGTATTATTTTGTACAAGTTTTCCCTTTTACTTACAAAACTAAAAATAGTTACTTATAAGACTTTGTAAAGACATAAATAAAATATTACATAAATTTTATTTCTCAATTTAAGACACGATTTTTAATAGAGTGCCTTTGCAGTCTAGTCAAGCATATAAAAACAATATTATGCAAAGAAAAAAATTATATTCAAGTCTATAATTTTAAATCCCAAACCACTTTAAATGTGTTTTTTTTTTTCATAGTCCTTTCTTAATACCCATACAAGGGTTGCATTTCCATCAGACTCCTTCTGAATATAAACTTATTTCCACTCATAGTAGATTTATTTTGGATCTGGTGCATAAAAGTAATCAGATAACCAGGAGAAGAAAAAAAAACTTTTTGATAAAAAGAATTTCATCTTCAGAAGAAAACTTCTAACAAGAATGACAAGTTTTTTTCCAAAATGGTAAAATTTGTGGAAAAATCTGCCCTAGAAGAAATAGGTTTCTACCAACTCAAGAGGAAGAAATTTTTTTTGAAAATTTTGATACTAAATGTTAAAGAATGATTTTTTTCAAAACATTAACTTTTACCTAATGAAACTGGGGAAAATTCATTTCACAATTAACTTAATGTTTTTTTAATTAACTTGTACGAATCAACAACCAGCAAGGAAAACACGTTAAAAGTAAAAATTTTATGATAGTTTTAAACTGTAATTGTATGGAAAACTGCAATCAGTCCCCCCCACCTTAAACGATTAAGCTAATAAGCACTTATAAATACTTTCTAACACTGAGAGGATCTCCAAAGAAAAATAGAATGGTGGATTAAACTTCACCCTCTAACTTAAAAGCTAGAGAAAACTAGTGTCAAAATAACTCAGCCCTAGATAATTGTTAAGAGAAAGGAGCAATAAATATTTTTTTTTATTTTTTATTTCCAATGAGCTGCACAATCGGTCTTGCCGATGAGCAGACCTAGTGCGTTCTCCAGAGGTGGTATCCACTCTTTCAGGACCACCACAATGGGTGAGATACCGTTGGTCATGTTAATTTGGACGTCTAGTTTCTACCACACTAGATGGCAGCACTGAGACTCTATTTGGATGCTAAAGTGCACTAGGAATTTAATTTTGCCGGAAATGCCAGGAGCCAATAAGGCACTCCAGGGATCTTTTACATGCCGCATAATCATACGACATGGCAGCTGAGGATTTTCTGCATCCCGAAAATCCGGTGTCTGGGCCGGGGATCGAACCCGCAGACTTGGGCTCAGAAGGCCAGCGACAAACCAACTGCGCCACCCAGCCACATATATAAGCAATAAATATATTTGGTGCAGAAACTTACTTCCTTTCACTCTGAAGTGTGTCTTTCTTTTTCTTCATCTCATAGAAATTTTTATTCTGTGTGTCTATGCTTTCTCTGTGGTTTTCCAACTCTTTTGTACGTTCCTAGTAGATGAAATATTATTAAGTTGCAACAAGAAACATTTTTAAATTAGCCAAAAATTAAGGACAGTCAACAAGAATTACTTCAATTTTTATTTCCAGCATCTTTCGCTTTTCAGTATCCTTTACAAAGTCTTCTTGCAAGCGGTCAATCTGGAATAATACATTTTAATTAAAAAAATCAGGTAATTTAAATAAATGTTGTTGTTTTTTTCAAAAATAAAAAAAACAAGTCTTTTAAACTATGCTAACATGGATAATTGATTCTTATTGGTGAGTAAATTTTGTCAATTTCAAACATTCTTTTTGATTTTAAAACCCTCAGAGACTTATAATTTTCTTCATATTCAACTTCTTAGTATCTTCTGTAGTTATAACAAAATGACTAAAAATATCTGGCTCAAACATCCATAAAAGTATGGACTTAAAGAAGTTGACCTTTCAACACAGGCTCAAGGGGGCAGAATCCTGTTGGTTGTGGCATGTAGTACACTTTTTGTAAAACTTCCATGAAGGGAAAAAAAAAAGCATTTGGTGTGTCAACTCCAGTGAGCAAAAAGTAAATGAGTCTACTACACAAGTGGGGTTCTAATCATCCTTGCTCCTTTACCTACATGCCAGAGATTCAGGGGGTGAAATTTAAAAAAAGTTAGCCAATGGTCCAATGAACCAATAACTAAAAGATATTACTAGCTCATACACATTTTTGCTGATCCATTTACGTATCTATTAGATTTTTTTTTTAAAAGTCAATAAAGTGAATTTAAATATTAAACTATAATATGAAAAAAAGTTGAATTCACAAATATAATAAAATATGCTATTTTGTGAAATAAACACAGACCAAAACAAGAAACCAAAAGTCTAAAAACCAAAATAGCATACCACCCTTTTACATTGATTGTTACTAAGGTGAAACACTGATAATTTATTTTATGGAGCTCCAAGAGAAATTTAAGTGGTTTCTAGCAGACTGACCATCGCTGATTACAAGCCAGGAAACATAACATGATCCCTTATTAACTAGAGATCGATCTTAAGCAGAAACACAGTAACAAAACCAATCAATTGTTCGAATAATTGAGCGCACTTAAATAATAAAAGAATATGCATACTAAATAAAGCCTAATAGTACTGTAAAATAAACACACCTGTTCTTTCTTATCCCTAATAGCCTTTTGCAGAGATTTCAACTCTTTTTGTATCCATTTGTCACGCTCAGCTTTGGAAGTAAACTGACTTCCCCTCCCTTGCTTTGCATACAGCTCCGTCCTTTTCTGTTCTTTTAAACTGAGTCTGAAAAGATAATTATTCAGGCAATTATGTATCATAAAATAAATAATTATTCCCACGTAGTGTAAGGTGATACCTTATTTTTTACTTAAAAATGGTTTGCTTTGTGCGCATTCAATGAGTAAGTCAACACATGATAACAGTCAACACATGATCCCAGCTTAATTTTTATCTCTTTTCATTTCCTCAATATGTACCAAAAAATAAAATTTTGGTAAAATAAAGACTACGCTGTTTAGTATGACTCAACTATTATAGTGACCAGTGCACAAAGCCCAGCTTTCTTTTCCTAAGACAAAATATTATTTTAAAGCCCATTTCAACATTTAATTTCAATGTAGTAATCTAATTTTTATTTAAATATATTTTAATTTCAAGAAAACCACTCCAAAAAAACAGGTTTTAAGTATTTTTTAAAATTTTCAAAACAAACATATTTTGCCTTGAGAATGAGTCAAAAACCGTATGAGGTCAGTAGGAAATTATTCAAACCACTCTTTCTATTCATGTTACACCTCAGTAAACATGAAGCATATTCAATTCCGTATGAATAAAGAGTGATGGGACTAGGTGTTATTTATGCAAAAAAAATTGTGAAATATTGGTTACTTTTAAAATTGAGAGTCAGAAGTGTTAATTGCATCCTGGTGTTGAAATCAGAGGTATTAAGCATTCATTCATAAACACCTTGCTGCTAATGGCAGATATAATCTTGTATTTCTGGCGATATGCAGGCAAATGATAGCTATAGCCATCTCGCACATAATAATTAATAAAAAAAAAGAACATCATTGGTATGAAGCACACTAATGTATTTATTCATTTATAATTCAGTAATACAATGAAACAGACATAGAAAAAAGATGCAAGAATCCAGATTAAGGAAAGAAGGATAAGAAAAAAAGGAAAGAAAAAAAATTTTTTTTTTGATGAGCAAATTACAGTTACAGCTGTCAAGAGTTTTCATGGAAAAACTGGGACAAAATGTGATAATATTCACTTCTAGATACGCAACTGATGCGTATTCACTTCTAGATACGCAACTTTACATGGGAATCAAAAAACAATTATTTTTTTTTAAAAAAACTGCATTTCTGAGCACAATTGTTAAATTAAAATAAAGCATGTGACGATAACTGTTAACTGATGTTAACTTTGTGATTTTTTAAAGGATTCAATAAATTTATCAAAAATATTTTTCTTATTTGAAAATTTTATTCACTCTTTTCATGAAATAATATAAAAGGTTTATTTGAGCTTTAAATATGTGATATTCATATGCTCCTTGATTTCATTTTCGATAAGGCTTGTGCATTTCTGATCGTTGTATGTTATTCCCAAAAATGGCCGTTTGTAACCAGTGATATGTTATATACTTAGAATAGAGATTAAAAATTTTGAAAAGTGGATCGAAAAGTAATGTCAAAATCAAAAATTATTATAAGCAAAAGTAATGTTATCTGATTACTTCAGAAAGAACTGGATTTTGTAAAATTGTCTCTCCTGCTTAAATGTAGTTCTTTAACATATGGATTAATGAAAAATTTTGATGTAATTTTTATGAACTAATGGGCTATTACCAGGGCCGTTTTATCCATTAGGCACTGTAGGCAACTGCCTAGGGGCCCTGTTCTACAGAGAAAAAAATTGACAATGTTTCTTAAACAGTAAAAATTTAATTCGAAATTTCAATGACGATTGCCTTGCTCTGTACATTACATCGACGCTATTTTAGTACATTTCTGAACGCATTACAAATTAGATATTAATATTATGGTAGTTAGTTCATATATAACGTAGTAATATAATAGCAAGCAATTTTATTGCGGTAATTTTAACGCCGACTAATCAGATGACTATACAGCAAGAGCAGCTTTTTTAACACAACACGCTTGAAAAACGCGCAAAATTCTATGTTGTGAATGCACACTTACTGTTCTGGTACCTGCAAATGAGAAAACTGATACTCAATACAGTGATGAGAATCAGCATGTGCGAAAAAGGAAAAGGCATTACGATGACGGACCTGCAAAAGAAGTTGTGCTCAGAGGAAAAGAGAAATTAAAAGTTGATACATATTTGCCAGTACTAGACATGCTGTGTACAGAACTGTCGCGGCGCCTAGAAGCTTACCGGGAAATAAATGATCTGTTTGGGTTTCTAACAGATTTCTCGACAAAATCCGACGCTGAAATTAGACAGGCTTGCACAAAGTTTAAGGAACATTATTTCGAGGACATTGAGCCTGAGTTTATAGACGAAATGGTGCAGTATAAATACTTCATCTTACAATTAGAAGACGCCGGAAAAAAAATTGTGCCTGCCGAAGAGTCTTACAAACTGATTATTGGTAACATGGCACAATCAACTTTCCCGAATGTAATGACAGCTTTGCAAATATATAGAAGTCTAATGATTACAAACGCCACTGGTGAACGAAACTTTTCCAAATTGAAATTAATTAAAAACTGTCTTCGTTCAACTATGTCTCAAAACCGTTTAAATTCATTGGCCATAATGGCAATTGAAAATGATGTATTGGAAAAGGTTAACTTTCAGGATGTCTTGAACGATTTTGTAACAAAAAAAGTTAGAAGAGTTAATATTTAAGCTTATTGTATGATTTTTTTTAAATGCATATATTAATTACTTATATTCTTTTCGTTTGATTCAATATTTTTATTGAATAATGTGATAATATACCTATGTAGTAAAAAACAGCCTAATTATGAATAAAGTGTTGTGTTAGCGAAAAAATATATTAGGAAGTTAGAAGACGGTAGGGGGGGGGCCTAGACGAGCATTGCCTAGGGGCCGCGACATGCATAAGCCGGCCCTGGCTATTACCCCTGCTTGCAGACGCTCCCCAATCCCCAAAGATGGCTATGCAACATTAAATGGATTGCTTCCTACTTAGTTAAGCCCATTTGAAATCTGTTCTAGGGTAAACCTTAAGAATTCAAATCTTTAATCTAATTCCTCTTTAAAAAAAATGAAAAATCTGACTGTGAATATAGAAACAATATGATCTATTCCCAATAGGCGCCTTTATATGTGTCACAAAGAATGCTAAAGCAAGTGCAGCATTACATTCACAGATTCATACATTTAAAATAGCGGGAAAATTTATCGAATTTCGTTCCGGTTTTTTGGTTTTCTGATTTCCGGATAACGGGTTCTGTACTGTATATATATATATCGAGAGAGAGAGAGATTCAATTCAATTGCAGATAGCACTTTATTGACATTTTAAAAAAAGGAAGTTACTATTACTTTTTCTGTCAGTTTCCTAACACTTTTTAAGGTGTAGCATAATTTTTTAAAAAAATAATACCAGTATCTTTCAGTTACAAGAAAAAATTTCGAAATAGTTTTCTGTTGTCATGATATAAGTGAGGTTCATTTTAGCTCCAACCACCGGGGTCATCCACTGAGCTGTCAATTTTATCTGAATTTGGGTAATTCTTATAACTCTTCTTTACCATATAAAAAAATTAAATCAGTTTTTAGAGATGCACCACCCCTAAATACTAAATTGTGTGAAAAGCCACTTACACAGCAGGTTGACACATGGTTAGTCATGTTAGCGGCAAATATGACTGTTTTATATGACGGTTAATGTTCTAAACACTAAACTTTCTTCATCAAAAAAAATTAGCAATATATTTGCAGAAAATTAAATAATTTTAATTATTAAAATTCATAAAAAAATAAAAAAACAGCTATTTTTTTTTTACTTTTTATTAATAATTGATTTATTTGATATATATTTATATAAATAGTGGGTGAAAAATATAATTCTAACAACAACAATGAAAAAAAACTGTAATGCTCATACAACAAATGCGTTAAAAAAAAAAACATCCATTTCAATAAGTAATACAAATTTTAACTAAATACTTTAAATAAAGAAAATTTTTGAGGTTTAAACAAAAACCAAAAAAAAAAACCATTATAGCACAAAATAAGAAAATATCCTTTTCATAATTTATTCAATATATTAAACTTATTTTTTAATTTCTATTTCTTTTTTCACTGGGATACTTAATTTAGTAAAATAACAAAAAAATATTACTTAAAATTATGAACTGTTGACTAGATAAATAACATAATTAAAGATTTCAAATTTCATAACTGGTATTTAAAAAAAAAGTCCCAACTTCCTGAACCCCTTTAACAGAACCCTAGTGTTTTCTTGAACACTTTTTGCACTTTTTAGTACACAAAAAGAATAGATGGAATAAATACTGACATTCGAGTACATTCTTCTTCCCTTTTCTTTTGGGCCTCATAGCGAGGGCGAATTTCTTCAAGATTGGTTAATTTCACAGATATTGTCTCCTTGAGCCTTTCCAACTCTTTCTCTGCTCTCTTACGGGAACTGTCATCCCCTTCCACTTCATCTCTCAGGTCTTTAATGGTCAGCTCCAATCGAGTCTTTTCCTTGAATAAAGAAGACTGTTCCTGCGAGAGAGCTTCTTTTTCTTCCCGGTATGACTGCAGCTTGCTTTTCACATCTCTTAAATCTTTACTAAGTTTCTGAAAAATCAATTTATTTAGTTATAAAAAACACTCAATTTGCTAGTAACTATAAACTAGAGTTGTAGCTTCATATTACATGTTCATGATATTTTTTCAATACAATTACAAATTGTGTGAAGTTTTTTTTCTTTTTCAATATATTTTTTTCTTATATTCCACAATACGAATAATAATAGAAATAAAAATTTTTGATGCAATTAATTTGTAAATGAAAAATAGATCAAAAATTTCATTTGTAACACAAAATAAATATTTTTTTCATTGATTTCTAAAGTGAAAGCTCTTAATAAATGAATTGTAAAATTTTAAACTCAACAAGGACTTTTTTAAGAGTTTTCTAACTTTAGGGGAATTTTTTTAAGTAAATACAAAAACAAGGAGAGTTTCGAATTAAATCAAGAGAACTAGCAAAATCTAACATTCTGCATTAAAATTCTAAAGTTAGCAAGCATGGGGCAAAAAATGACCACACAAGCAAACAAATATAAAAGAGGAATGATCACTTAAGAGGTATTACTATTCCATATGAAATATGCATTCACCAGAAAAAAGATAAGTTAAAAGAAAAATAATTTATAATACTTTTATTTGATCTGCTGCTTGTTGTGCTCCTTCACGTAATTTTTCAGTCACTGAACTGCTAGTTTCTCTCCTAGTATCAAGCTATAGTAAAAAAGAAAAATTAGGAATTATTAAAGTGAAATCACACGGAAATTATCATAAAATCATATTAGTGTTTGCCATAATAACAAACTAGGAAATATTTAAAGTTTTAACATTTTTTATTGACAATAATAATTTGTACCAAATTTTGCTTCCTGTTCCCTTACTTTCAGCAGTTTAATTTTAAATAGTTTTAGATAGGTTAAAATAGATTTAATATTTTGTGTTAAAGCAAAATAACAAAAGTTATTCTTTATGAGTAAATATTATTGTACTACATTAAAGTAAAGTAAAAACATATATATAAAATATAAAAACATTTAATAAAATAGATGTTATTTCTAATTTGTAAATTTATAACAATAAACAGCATAAAATGATACTAATGTTCGCCCTAGTAACAAACTGATATTTTAAGTTTTATTTTTTATTGACAATAGTAATTTTAACCTAATTTTGCTTCCTGATTAAATACTATTTAACCTAGCTAAATATATATAAAATTAAACAGTTCAATTAGATTTGGTATTAATAAGATTAGATAATAAAAAGCAAAAGATATAGAAACCCCCAGAAGTATAAAATAATTGTTTGTCTCTGTTATCATTGCTGTATCCCATTTTTTCTTAAACAAAAACATTGCATCTCTTCTTTATTATCACATCCAATAAAGTTTCAAAGTATTGTCTTAAATAGATGTAAAAAATGCTAAAACTGTAAACACTATTAAATATTCCTTTGTACATTCTTTTTAATAATATTTTTGACTATACAAATTCATTGCTATTTTTAAGAATTAAGCTAGGTAAATAATACCTTCAGCAAGAAAATTAAATTTATATCTAACTGGGGAATATATATAGAAATAAATGAATGGGTAAATAAACTAATAAGACAGTTAAATGAGTAGATGAGTTCTACTCATTTTAGAACTTTTTCTTTTAAAAAAATGAATAATTTTAACTAATACTTAATTAGAATATGAAAGGGGAAAAATTTAAAAAATTGCAAGTTACATTTGAGAATAATAAGTAACCATGAGGTTAGGTTAGGATTGAAAAAAAAATTGCATTCAAAACGATCAGTTACTTGAACAGATAGGATTTGAATTGAAAATGCCATGCATATTTACTTACCAGAACACAAATATAAAAATTTATAAGTCATTGAAACTAATAACTAGTTTTAAAACTGTGACATGAAATAATAGAAAAGTGATCAGTTTCACTTAAAATTAATCAATTAACATACAGATAAAAGTAGATTTAAGTATATAAAGTCAAACATGCATTTTCAGTTGTAAGTACTTTTGACTCAATACTAAATTCTAAATTAAACCATGTAATCAGAAATGAAATAATTAATCTGCAGAATAAAATGAAGTTGAATTGAACTGAAAATAACCAATTAGTTGGAGAGGGATCTGGATTTCAGATACAGAAACACATCTGCTTAGACAGAATTCGTGAGCAAAGCAAAAATTAATGATTTCTTGGAACTAATAACTTATTTTAAAACAAAGGCATGAAATAGCAAAAAATAATTAGCAGCATTTGAAGATAATAAATAACAGTAAAGATTGAAGCAGATTTAAAATAAACAGCGTATGAGTCAGCTCTAGTGCTAAAAAAAAAAAAATACTGTGAAATGTTTTTTTTTTTAAAAAAAACATTTTGAAAGTAAAATTGACAATTGTAAAACTAGCTTTAAAAAAATTTCAAACATATACTTGAAAAAAATAAATAAATAAAAAACTTTTATTACTAGTAAACAATAGTTAGTAAAGAGTTGAGATAGTTTAATTTGTTTAAACGGCAGTAATTGGAAGCACTAGAGCATCTTCAATGGTGATCTTAAGACGAAGATGATAAATGTATGGTAATTTTCTATGATGAGCAAATTTGGCAAACCATTTACTACAGCACATATTTTAAAATATTGTTTCATAAAAAAAGAGAAAAATTGTAAAAGAGTTTGGAAACATTTTGATTCATCAAATAACTGAAGAATACAAAAATAAAAAACAATAATTTCAATGTTGTGTGGGATTTGAACATATAAGAATTTTTGACTGAAAGATATAGATATACCCATATACCACAGGAATATTACAAATGTAATTTTCCACTGAAAGACCAAAAAAGGTTAGGGCAGGGAGCAAAATAAATAACACGATTCAATTTGCTGTATCAAGAAAGAAATCTACACAAACATTTATTTAAAGATCTTATGTTAAATTGGTAGCGCCGTTTGCTTGAAAAATACAAAAGTTATCTATTCAGATTTAATAAGTTGTCAACAAAAAAGGTGGTTAGAAATTTACAAAATCAAACCTTTATTTCCATATTAAAATTTCTTCGATATTACATAACATAAAAATCCATTAACATAGCTACAAGTATTGAATCAATAATTTAGAGAGAATATTCTATTATTATTACTTAAAATAACAGTAATCAGCAAATTAGAAGTCTAATCGTAATAGCTGCCCTCATTTCTAAAAAGAAAAAAAATTAAACATGAGTAAAAAAATAAATGAATATATCTCTCACCTCTTCTAATTTCTTTCTGGCATCTTTCAACTCATGATCATATATTGTATATTCTAAAGACCTGTTTAAATTTTTTAAAGAAAAGTAAATAAATAAGCCTATTAAAGCACAAATTTCATACTAATTACTAGACTTTTCAAAGATGAACAAAAAATAATTTTTAACAATATAAAGTATTCAAAGATTTTAATTAAACATTTCATAATGAGTGTCAATTTTTGTTTTTAAGAAATGATGATGGTCAGTTTTCTGATATTCTTTTTCTGAAGGATTCGTGATAGTTAGCCAGTTCAAAGAATTTATCCCTGTTTTCAAACAACGTTTTGCACCAAATCATTCTAAATGCGTAAAAAATTTTGATGCAAGCATAATGATAAAAACCTTTTAAGAAATGTTGCATTTCCAAAGCATTAGATGCTGCCAAAAATAGCACAAATTGTCCTTTTGTATAAAAACAAAAATTCAAATTTATGAAACAATATTACCTAATACTTATTTATAACATAAAAAACCATGTGAAATAATTTTGTAGAAAATTTAATTTTAAATTTACAGTTAAGATGTGTAATAAATTAGTGAAGAGTTGTCTTAGTCACGAATTTGGCCAACTTGAAAAATGCAGGTCAGAGAAATACACTTTTGACGTTTTCTATTCACAGAGTGCAAAAATCCAAAATTTGATTACTTAGCTATTTTTATTGTTTATAAACCATTGGCAGATAATTTTTCTCAAGATATTAAGACACATTTCAAACAAAGAAAAAATTTTAAAAAGATTTTTCCAATACTGCAGAGGGGCTAACCCTTTTTATCGTAAATTTTAGATCTTAAATTTCAATCTTAAGATCAAGTGACTCAAGTTTTGCTAACTTTAAATAATTTTTAATGCAAGGGATGTGGCCCAATAGGTTTCAAGTAGTAGAAAATGCTGATAATTTTTAATCTTAAGAGATCATTGAAATATTATTTAAGTGGCAGCAAGGGAATTAGTGGTTTGCATATTTTTTCGCCAAGGGGGTAGATGAGGTTTGAGCAATACTTGCAGAAAACATAAAAATATTTTCTTAAAAAGCAAAATAAAAAAAAATTTTAAAAATTACACATGGTAATTATGCATTACTAAGTAAATATTTTGACTTTGTAAACAATTTAACTTCTTAAATATTATAACTTTTAAAACTCCTAGAAAACATAATTTATAATCAATAAATAAATTTTTTAATAGTTATAAAATTTTACCATGATTGAGTTTTTTTAATATACAGACTTCAAATATAAAAAAATTTACAAAAATCAGTATTAAGAACCTGTTATCAGGTGGTATAGAACCAGAGTCTTAACTGTTCAGCCATGAATGCATTTCCATTATTAAAATTTTTTTAATTTAATATTAAATAAACTCTATCTTTGAGGGAAAATAATTTGACCGCATTCTACGTTTTTGAAACTCTCTTTAATTTAAGATTGGTTCCCTTTCAATAGGAATTTTACAGATATAAAATTCCCATCTTAAGAATAATTAAGTTTCAATCAATAAAAAAAGGGGTAAATTCAGCAGCACACAAAAGATAAAAAATTATACATACTCTTATTTAGGTCTAATATAATCTTCTTTCTCTTATTCATAAAAGCTTGAATAAAACAATTTTAAAACATCATTTATTCTAATATATTTTAATCCCTTTACATATTAAAATTCTGAAGATTTATCCATGTCAAGAGCACAAAGCAAAAAATATGAGACATTCGAAAAATGCTTTATGCAAATAGAAATCAGAATACATTTCAAGATGTTTTATCTTTATACAGCATTATGCAGATAAATCAATAGTTAATTGATTTCCCTTTAACATCAATAATCATTTGAATCCATCTTGGCACATATATTATGAGACTTCAGAGTGTCCAAAGATATTTAATTACAGTGAATTTACAAAAAGGAAGTTATGTATTGAGAAAAAATTTCTGTATAAATTTGCATAAATGCAAAGTCCCGTGTCATCCAATTAACATATCACCCAATTTGTTCTTCCTTTTTTTTTAATTTGTTAAACAGCTTTTATTTGAGAAATAGAGTAAATTCAAAATATAACTCAATATTTTTTTCATTCCTAAAAGCTTCAATTAATATAGTAGAAGAGTTTATACTATAATGAAAACTTTAAAGCATGTGGCATTGCATTTATAATTGTGTCATATAGATCTTTTCACAAGCCTTTAAACTTACCTACTAAATATGGCAATATTAGTCTGAAATACATCAATCTTAATTTTTAAATTAAAATCCTTGAAAACACAAATTTGCACTTAAGTATTCATTATTAACAGAAAAAATAGCAATTTTTGTAACCTCTTAGATAATAATTTTAAAAAAATAATGTAAAAAGTTAATATTTCTTATTGAGTTACAAACATTTAACTGAAATTTTCATTGTTTACACCCACAAGGTTAATTTTGTTTTTATTAAGAATGTTTTTATTGAGAACGTTTTTATTAAGAATCATTTTGTTTTTATTAAGAATCTATCATTTTTTATTAAGAATTAGGAGAAACACACAGAGAACATTCAGTTTCATATAAATTAGTATTTACACTGCTATTGCTTTTTTCCAACTTAGTTTATTCATCAATCACTTTCTACTTCTTCAAAAAGTTCTTTTCTTTTAGACATTTTCAGACTAAGTTATTTTGGATTTCCAATGTAACAACATTAAGCTTTATTTAAACTATACTTCTACTCTGTCTTTAAAATTAGCTTGAAAAATACTTGTTTTTTTCAGGAAACAATCACTTCAAATAAGCCTTTCTATTGTTATTAAATGCCTGATACATTAAAAAAAAATTAATGAATTATAAAGGTCTATTTTTCTAAGTCTTTTTTCAAATTCTGATATTTTTAATAAGGTTTTATAAGACATACGAATTTAAGTTATAGCTTTTGATGGGCTCAATTCGGGATGAGTCTATTGTTTCTGATTTGTAGCAGTTGCGTTCTTGTTTTGTTTTTTTCCTCTTCTTTTTTCTTCTAATTTCAATATTTTTAATACGTTATTATGATACACAAATTTGAGTAATTGCTTTCTAACACGTTTTATTCGTAACAATTCCATTGTACATTCTGTCTTTTTTTTTCTTTTGCTGCTATCAATCGCTTTTTTATAGCCACTTACACTACTCCCTAAAATAAATTTTGATGTTTTTAATGGTATACTGACTCAAGAATTTTGAATTCAAGTTATCACTTTTTGATGCACTCATTTTGGAACAATTTCACTATAAGTCCACGTTATTTTCTGACAGTTTTCATAACCCTATCCGTCTGCGTTTTTTTTAATAACAAATTCCGATATTTTTAATATGATGTTATGACAATACAAGAGTCTATGAAGTCAATTTTTTGTGTGCTTGATTTGTGTTGATTCGATAATGAATTTGCACGACTTCCAATAATTTTTTCAGCAACTATCTATTGATTTTTCAAACTCTGAAGTTTTTATTACGACATTGTCATTATGGCTCACAAATTTCAAATTTAACACTTCGGATTCTGTTTGCAACAATTCCATCCTAAATACACATAATTTTTCAATTGTTTTTCACACAGTGTTTTAAATGTCAACGTTATTACGACATGCAAATTTTGAATTTAAGTTCTCTTTTTCTAACATGCTCGATTCACGAGAACTCCATGGTAAATCTAAGACATTTGCTGATCGCTTTTCCCGCATAATATATCATTTTTTTTAGCCATTTCTACATGTTTTTTTTTTTTTTTTTTTTTATTTTTTTTTTTTTTNCATTTCAATAGAATACAAAAATATTTTTAATAGGATACGAGAATTTCAAAAATTGCTCAAAACTGAAGGTTGAACTTTTATGTTTTTACAAACTAAATGTACTGTAAACAACTTGTTAACTTGTAAACAAAATGAGCATAATACCTCTGCATTTTATCCCACTTTTGATACTCTTTAAGTTCTTCCTTTTCCTCTTCCAGAGTTTTTAGCCGTTCTTCAATATATTTTAATAGATCTTCAATTTTTTTTGTTTTTCCAATTGTGTCATTCAAGATGGTTTGACTTTCTTCTCTTCTCTCATCATAAACTCTGGTACCTGCAACTTCCCTAAGTAGTTTTAAGCGCTGAGAATCTGGTGCAGTTGCCATTTGATTAATCTATAAATTTTAAAAACATAAAAACCTTTAAAAAAAACACTTATTTGTATTATTACACTAAAAAACTACAAATACTTTAATTTTGCCCGGATACACGGCGACTTTTATGATTTTAAACCTTACATTTTGGTATACGGGCAGTGCATCTAATAAAATGGTTAATCTGACATTTTTCCCCTTTTCATTCTCCCTTAAGTTGAAAATTTCTTTTTTTTAATCATTTATGACAATATATTTTTATATTTCAGGATCACTGATTCTCTAAGGCAGTGTTTCCCAAACTAATGACTTTTGTGTACCCTTTCTAAATTTTTCGCAACGCTGTGTACCACTAGAAGAAAAATGAATGTATTTTTTACTATAAAAAATTTTACAAAAGTTAAAAATCACAACTGGCTGTTGACACCACTAATTATTAACTGTTAACTCTGCCAAAAATAGCAAAAATACGTAATCGTAAATTTTCATGGCTAGCTTTGTTTTTAAATAAAAATTTTTGAAATTTTCGTTTGTTGCAAGATATTTCGCATAAGAACGGGTACCCCCGCTAAACTGTTCCCGTACCCCTGAGGGTATGCGTACCACACTTTAGGAAACACTGCTCTAAGGAATTAATAATGAATGTGCAGAAAGAGTCAAGAATGTAAAAGCAGCATGGTGCAACAGATGCTCTCCCTCTCTATCAGGAAAGCTGTTAAAGAATGCCCTTCCTTAAATATTACCCTAGGAGTAACAGCCAGGAACAATAGAAGAAAGATTCTCCTTAATTCTGCTGCAGGTGTAAAGAAAAGAAACAGTGAAAAAAAGTGCAAGAATTCCCTAAAAGGGATGAGTGCTTAAACAATTTGTCTTGAAAGTCAAGCATATTCTCACTTTTAGAAGAAGGTCAACTTTATTATTTCATCCTTGGAAATGTACTATTTTTTAATCTAAAGATAGCAAAGTTACACATGTTTGATATAGTGCAAAATCATTGGTTGTCGCTGGCCACAACTAAATGTAACAACATTTTATTATTACTTTCCTAATATGGAAATATTATAAATATTTCAAATATTCTGAAAATTACTTAACTGCAAGCTTCTTTCTTAAAATTTTTCTTCAATTTAGATGAATCTTGAAATGTGATTTATCTTTTAAAGAAACGTTTTAAAATAAATGACATTCAAGATAATTTCTTATAATTGTTTAAAATTTATATTTTTTGCAAAAGTAATATAGTAAAAGAAATCATTTTTCGTAACTGTTAAAAATGGTACAACCAGTCACTGGCCAGTAAAGAAATTTGCCAGTTCTGCTCTAAAATGCCTGAGCTATGCTTTTTATTAATAAACAGAATCCAGAGTCCTACCTAGGAATAAAAAAGGGCAGAGCACTTCCTCTCAGAAAAGGGCACTTTAAGTTTTGAAACGGCACTAACTCAACACCGTAAAAAATTATCAAAAAATTTAATATTATATATTAACTGAATTTTATTCTCAGCAATTTTTAAATTACCTTCTAATATTATTTTATGTATATGTTTAAAAGTAATTATTTTTCTTCATCAAAGTAAGAGAAAATTTTGAAGTACATAAAAATAATTGAAGGCATACTAAAAGAATATCTGTGCATAATTTTTTTCAAAAAACTTAACTAAAAAAAAAAAGATTAATTGATAAACAACTTGAGCTTTTAACTATAATTTAAACTGAAAATAAATTATGTGAAAATTAACATTTAAAGGTGCATTTAAAAAATTAAAAGAAAAAAAGATTTTTGTTTTAAAAATAATTTGAAATTTAAAATTACTTAAAAAATGTATTAATATCCTCCCCCTCAAAAAAAGAGATACTTGAAAATATTTAACCAGTTGAGAATAATCCTAACAAAGTAAATATTTGCGATAGTAATCAGAATTAAATTTATACACAGATCATCTTACCTGGGTTCAATTATTATTTAAACGGTGAACTAACCTTTTTCAAAATGAAACATGAATAAAAAGGCAGTGTTTTTAAGAGATGGTGGCTTATTTTTACTTAAAGGGCCAAGAGGGCGCATTTATTGGAATCAAAGGGCGAGCCACCCTTCTAAAATTGTATAAGGAGAACACTGAGAATCTAAATATACCCTACATTTTAATAAAATGCATCCCAAAAAAATGCAACTTTGTGAATATTATTAACTTCAATTGCAAGAACCAGAAAGAGTCTGATTCAAAAATTTAATTACATTCAAAAATCAACATTCAATTTCATTTTAAACATTCAAAAATTTAATTACAACCATAGTATTAATCTGATACTGTTTTAGCAGCAAAACTTGTTTTCTGAATAATAATAAAAGTAAATTTTTGGTGAAAATGAAAGTTTCAATTTTTTTATTGTTACTGTCTGAACTGTAGTGAAGAAATTAGTTACTATGTATAAGTCATAATTTTTACTTACTTTACATTAACATTTTTTATACAATTTATTACTTACTTTTCCCTGCTTTACAATATAATAGGGATTGCTTCTTGAAAACCCAGCACTCTCCAATAAATTCATCACATCAGTCCGGCTGTATAAAAAAAAATATTGTATAGTTCATAACAAGTAGGATTTGGGTAAATGTGAATCAGAATAAAAAATAAATAAATAAAATAATAAAAACATTTTTAAACTAAGTTTTGCAACTAAGCAAAAAATAACTCTACACTTGTCACAACTAAAATGAATGGAGCCTCCAACATGGAGAGAATTTTTTATAACATTAGAAATTGATTATACAAGTTATTAATCTTACGTTTTTCATTTTAGGCCAGACAGAAATAGAATTAATTTTTCCTTTTTTCATCTTAAAAATTTTTACATTTTTCTTTAAGTTCTGTGTTTGTTTATATAGAATTGTAAATATAGAATTGTAAATATAGAATTATTTATTTTAAAAAATGACTACAAATTTTAATTTGAAATATTTAAGAAACATCTGTAACTTGTATTTGCATCAAACCACCAACTGAAATTTGAGCATACCAGCTAGTTAGAAAATGGTCAAAATTTGGATTGACAATAAGTTCTATTTGGCAAAACAAAAACAAAAAAAACTTTTACAGCCTAGCATAAGATTGGGAACTTATGGTGTAATCATCCCCCATAGCACCTTAATTAAAATTTAAACACTCTGAGAGCTGGCTAATTGAACAACTGTCTAAATTTTAATTGATAGTTACTCACTCATTTATTTAATAACATTGAGCTAATTTCAGTCTGTTGCAACCAGAAAATGATTAGAATTTGCTATGTAAATCAATACAAAGCTCTAATTAAAATTTGAGTATTCTACTTCAATGAAAAGTGAACAAAATTTTGATTGATAGATAAAATATAGTAAAAAGTGTAATGTTCCAACAATCAGCGAATCCAAAAGCTTCAATCAATCGGCATTACTTATCAAATACTTAACCTGATTTTGTACATATTAGGGGCCTTGTTTATACTTGATCCAGTAGTTGTGCCATGGCTGGTCAGGATGCACAGCAGTCGCAATGTGTGTTATCAGTAGCATAGCTTTCAGCAATATTAGTCGAGAGTAGGTTAATTGTACACTGCTCAAAAAAATTAGGGGAGTGCATGGCTCCCCTAATTTTTTTGAGCAGTGTATATATTTATCTTTCTTAGTGATGCTGGAAGCTGAGTGGTAGCACTCTGTATTCTCACGCCACAGGTACTTGGTTCGATCCTCGGGCATGGGAAGGTTGACTCAGCCTTTCATCCCTTCAGTGAGTTGATAAAATGAGTGCCAAGCATGCTTAAAGAATAAATACTGGGGTTTTGACCACCCAACCGACCCCACAGCCCAAGGTCCAGAAAACTGAGATGGGCACAGTAGACACTGGCCCTATATAGACTGTTGCACCATTGAGTTTAGTTCAGTGATTTCAATCGTTAATATTTAGTTGTTGGCATCAATATTACGTAAATTAGATCACAGGATAAATATAAATGGGTGATGTTGACTCATTCACTTTTCTATCAATTACTTGCTTGCATGCTTTCTCATTCCCTTCCACGATGCTTTCATTTTGAGATATAGTTCGACAGTAATCTGATTTGATGATGAATCTGGGCTAGTATTATGTCATGCCAGCTGATATGCTTTTGGTGACAATGAGTGCTGTCGCATGAAGCTGCTAAGTGTGGAGATACCATATTACGTAAAGAACTTTATCCTTTACACGCATTTAACTATTTGTATGTAGTAACCTACAGCTGTATCTTTTTTCCAACAATCTCCTATGCAGTTATATGTGAGAGCCAGACACATGGCATTGGAAAACGTAGAGTATTTATGCTGAATTGAAACTTAAAAGGAAACTTACAAAGATACAAAAAAAAAATTCTCAAACAATAATGCTGCTTACTAATCACAGAGGAGAAAGTATCTGTTAGCTTTAAATATTTTTCTAATTAATAATTGTGTTTCCTTACTTAATTTATCACAGGTTCAACAGATTTCGAATTTCCCAATTTTTTACACCACTTTAAACTGTGTAACTTTAAATAAAAAAGTCAAACATTTTTAAAGGAATCAGTATAATAGCATCAAAATATTATATAGAAACCAATTAGGTTTGAATACTTGACTAAATAAATTATTCTGAGAACGTTTCTCATATTAAGGCTACCAACAATATGAGTGATCAGAAACAAAATCCATCATAAATAAAAGGTATGTTTGTTTAGAGTAAGTACGTTTCTGTACCTATTTTTGTAACTTCAAAATATCATCAACAAACTAATAGTCTTGCTTAAGATAAGACTTTCAAATTAAGATTGCATCTTAATACATGAAAATCTAACTATTAGCTCAAAAGCTATTAAAGTGTTTCATCTTTCATTTTGCACGTGGTACATGAATTATTTAACAATTTCAATTATGATTATAAAGTCTACTAATTTTTAAAAGAAATATTCCTTACTTGACGCTTTTCTTATTAAGAAAATACTGGTCTTTTTTAGATCCAATTACTCGTCGGAGTGATACTTCATTAGTGTCCAACTAAAAATATAAAATAAACAGTTAATAAATAAAATATATATAAAGCATTGAAAAAAGGTAATTATCTTGATCATTTCCAATTGAGACAAAAAGTGTTAAATTGGTAACTAAAATAAAGTCTAATATTTATGATTAATTTTATTTTTCAAAATGCCAAATAATATAATATTCTACTACAGTTAATTTCTTCTAATTTTCTTTAAATAAAATTTTTTTTTGTGCCAAAAACATCTGTTGGATTCAAAGAAAAATTATTTTTGTTGGCCAGCTTTTAATTAGACAATTCACAAGTGCCATCAAACGATCAATAAAGATTATTTATTATGTCGTATTTGGAAACGAAGAGAAGAGAAAATAAAATTTTTTTAATTAAAAAGTGTATAAATAAATAAGTAAATGCTTTGCATTTATCACCCAAAGGATAATTGTTAGAATGTCTTTTAGTACTACTGTGATTTTCTAATAATACTACTAGGAATTTGCATAATACTAAGTTTAATTGAATCAAACCTAATATGAAAAATAAATTTTAAAATTAACAAAATAGCAAGAATGCGTGTTTGTGCACATAACTTTTGAACGCAATGTTTAATTCAATAAAATATTAACAAAATGAAATTTCGTAGATATGTATGTGCAAGAACCTGTATAGTCACACAAAATACATGTCTTACAACAATATAGATATTCAGAGAATAAGGTTTAAAATAAACATCAGAATCCGAGTTAGGCAGTTTTTGTTGGACAGTTTAAATTTCAAATAACATAAAAGTGAATAGAAAAAATAAATAAAATGGCAAACTGAGTTATCTGTTATTATTTTTATTTATGGATGTTATACATTAATAAATATTTAGTTATTTTCTATTTTATTGACATTGTAATAAATATAAGGGGGGGGAGATGAATGTGATATTGGCCATTATTCATTAAACTGATTCATTTAGTTATTTTGTCAGCTCATAGATGGCATTATTTATTCTAACATAATTCGTAACAAGAAAAAGGAACCCATGATTGCAAAATGCATGTTGTGTCACTAAATTTAAAACGCATAAGTAAGTTTTTGCATCTCTAGTATTTTTTCATGTAAATAAGCACTGCCTAAATCAAAGTGGTGATAATTTACTGTTTGAAAACCTCATTTGTGGGTTACTTTAATACAGCTTTTATAAATGTGGCTGTACAAATTGGCTTTAATAGCAAAAAAAAAGCTATAATTTAAAGAATCAACAAGAGGCTCGTTTCTGCAAGAAAGAAAGAACATAAAGTTTGTTTTTCCTAAAATGGAAGGGCTTATTGCAGAAGGAATCATTTCCTCAATGAAGGAAAGAGAAACTACTTTGTAAGACAATGAGATATTGCTGGACTTAATATATGTAAATCCAAAATACCTATTTTTTTGGATTATGAACAAATTAAAAAATCAAACAAAGCAAACTATGAACTTTCACTAAGAATGAAATTATTCTCAGAACAATTGGAGTATTCAAATCAGGACAGTCAAACTGCAGACATTACAAATTCAGATAATATTGAATATTCAGATAATATTGAAAAAGGCTAAGGCAATGCGAATGAAAATAAAGAATCAAGAGCCTTTAGATATGAAAATGAAAAAGTACAAACAAGATTTATACATAGCCCTTGAACGAAAAGAGAATACGATCACTCTTGTGAGACACCTCAAATCAATCATGAAAAAGCTAAAAAAGTAGCCCTCACAGCTACAGCTCTTCCTCCTACTTAAATTAGAATGAAAAAACTCCTTATAGCTGTGAAGTTTATCAAATTGGATCAAGGGAACTCTATAAAAGAAAATATTGCCAAAGCTATATTCTGTTTCTTAATTAGTAATGCCATTATAAATGCTAATTAATATAAATAATCTGCTATGCCATTAATTTTTCTGTAGCATCTATAACTTCTTTTATATCTAAAAAAATAAGCTGCAATACATGTGTTTATGTTTATATATGAGGGAGTCTTTAAGTTTAAAACTCCAGGAGTCAGAATCCGAGTTGGGCATTTTTTTCAATTGATTCTAGAGCCATGTTTTAAAGTTCACTTTCATTCAGATTGTTAATTTAATACATATAATTTTTTAAAAAACAGCCAGTTGCTACAGCAATTGAACTTTCACAGCACGTTCTATTAACAGTGAAGCCAAAAACAGTGTGACATACTTTAGAAGCTGTTCCAATGGAGGATGGTAATCCTAAAGAATTCATATATTTATGCTTTTCAATTTAGAAGGTTAATAAATACAATTAGCACTTACAGGCAGACGACCATCAGAATTGTCAAAAATGATTTCCACATAAGCATTGAGCACCCTAGGCCCTGTACCTTCATGAAGTAGTCCTTGACGTTGTTCAGGTCGTAAATGGGAGAATTCATCACTCAGGACGAACTGAATAGCTAAAAAAAATAAGCAAAAGCAATCACTTCATTGTTTAAATTATCACAAAATAATGAATTCAAGAAAAACCACTCCACTCCACACTTGGGAAACTTAAGAATTTTTAAAACATTTACAGTAGTTCTAAATCAAATTTATTAACAACCATACTCTGTTGCAAGTTAAGAAAAATTTATTATCCCTATGGAGAGAGCCTGTTTGCATCTAAATGTAAGCCAAATGCCAAGTTCCTAGCGCAAACGTATATCAACATCGCCAATTCATGAAAGAGGATGTACAGCCTTCCTTTTGCTTTTCTTAAATCATGCGAAATAAGGAAAACAAAACTTATTAAACAATCAATTAATTCGCAATAAGAAGTAATAAAAACTAAATATAATGAAATGATGAATGAATAAAAATATATATACGTCCTTCTATTCACATTTAAAGAAACTGATGAAAGAATAATAAATATTTTTTGCAGACAATTTTCCTCAACAGTGAAACAAAAGTAAAAATTTCTTATCTCACATTTGATTTGTTAAGAGCATGTCAGCATAACATGTGGCATTTTTAGTGGTCTAATCAAATCCAATGATCATAGTCATATGATCATTGGATTTATTCTAATCAATCCAATGATCATAGCAACATCATATAGTAGTAACATTTTCCAGAACAAATGTTCTCCTCGTTTATCGAAATACGTCCCCAAGTCTAAGATTCCAATAAAACTACGAAACTATAACCTTTTTTTAATAATTCTATGATATATATCACAAAAGATAGCACAAATTAAATTTCTGTCTGATGTGTTTGACTTTTAAAAGCTTTAATATTGTTTTTGAAAGCATATTTATATAATTTGATTATGAAATAAAACAGAACTATATGCAGTCCCGAATGATTACTTAAATCCTATACCTCAATGGTCTTTTCTTAACTTGCAATGGAGTATAATCAGGTGTCTGTCCAGGCCGAATTTACTACCATTTAGCAGTACCTTCACAAATTCAACTTAAGGAAAAACCCTAGTTTCACAAAATACTTTTTCTTAAAATTTTATTTTCGTATCCCTTACGAAACAATAAATCCATACTTTTGTGTTGATTTTTTAATAAAATTTTTAATTGTTCACAAATTATATCTAAATTTTCATAAAATAGGTACCTCTCAGAAAAACCTAAACTGACCCCTGATAATCCATCACAATGACTGTGCAATTATATTTAGTAAAATAAAATCACCAATTAACATTAACTGTCTATATATGACATCCAATGGCTGAGTGATAACGCCTCACGTTTCCAAGCCACAAGTCCTATCATCGGGCCAGACGAAGTTGACTCAACCTTTCATTCCTTCTGTGCGTTGATAAAATGAGTATCAAGCATGCTTGGGGACTAAACAGCGTAGATTCCTTGTTCGACACACAATCGAACAAGAACATCTGCTCCTGCACTCCAGAGCAAGAAATTTGAGATGAGCACTGTAGGCCTTTACTCTTCATGGACTGTCGTGCCACTGAGTCGAATTTATTATATATATGTATATACATATATACATAACTTTGATAAGTAGTTTTCATCAATTTATAATAGAAAAACAGGTAATTAATTTAATAAGTTCATGCACCAAATAAAGGAGACAATGCATACATTTTTCTCCCCAGAGTCCCTAATTTTAGTTCAATCTTTTTCTTAGGTATAGTACTATTATTAGTACTATTTTTATTACTATAAGTACTCTATTTATTGCTATTAATATCTTTAATACTATTAGTAAATCAGTTTAATACTATCTGCAAGCAAAACTAAACACCTCTAAAGAGAAAAACGTTTATTCTTGCACATGATGTGTTGTAAAAATAGTTTTTTTTTGTAGTTTTTTTGTTTATGAATCTAAATTTTCAATATGTGAAATGATTGATAAAACATAAGCCTCCTCTTTTAAGGTTTACATTATAAAGTTCTTCGACTGTGCATTATTTTTAATTAAAAGTCATAACTAACTTCTAGACGTTTGTGACTTAGTGTAGTAGAAAACTGAATAAAACAGAAACTCACCATAAAAGAAATTGCTCTTTCCTGAACCATTTCTTCCCACTAGAAAAATTAAAAAAATTAAAATAAAAATTAAAGTAAACAGTTTATAAAGCTATAAGGTCATGAAAATTAAGTTAAACAATTTAATTTTTCACAGTAAAGGCATGTCAAACATATTTGAAGAAAAAAAAGTGCATTGAAATAGACATGTAATAAATGGTGATTTGGCAGAATAGCCAAATACTTAATAGTTGGCCAAAAAATTGACCAAATACAGAATGGTTGGGCCTGAATCACAAGTCCTTATTTATGATTCAATAAGTCATTATTAATTCTCATTAATAGTTCAATATTAATTACATACTATTTTTTTGCATCAATATGCTCAGTAATCATTAAAAAATACTGAAAACTTAGCTATATTATTGATAGGGGGTAAGGGAATAACACTGTAATCCATAAGAAATATAAAGCTGCAATGTTGGGGAAAAAAAGGATAAAGAGAAAGAGAAAAAAAAAATCCTCTTTAATCTTAAAACAAAACTTCCATGCTAAAAATAATAGTTTCCAGAAAAAAAATTTCATGAAATTATAAAAAAAAAATTATCAGAAAGGCTTTTAAAAATGCCGTGCTGTCATGAAAATACCCAATAGAAGAAAAAATATATAAAAGACAAATTGAGAAATAAAAACTGATCTTGAACCTCGAAAGAAAACTTTAAAGAAAATTTAAGAAATTTCTATTAAAACTTTAGGTTTTCTAACTACCATATTTTCAAGAAAAAGTAAAAAAAAAAATCTAATAGATACCCTGTCATGGCAATTGAAACATAATAAAAACACCTATAAAAACAAAAGTTTTTTTGAAAAGAAAAAAAAAACTAGGACCAAAATAATAATTGTTCTTAATTTATTTTAAAATTTTCAAACTTCAAATACAGAGGATAAATTGTTGTCAGCAAGAATATATATAGAGATTCTTGCTGACAACAATAAATATATATAAATAAATATATAATGTTCGAATGATAAATATTTTTTTACCTACCAATTACATTATGACGAGAACTGAAAGGCTCGACTACAGTTTGCTCCCGGTAACTTCGAAAACCTTGTATGATGATCTGAAATAAATATGTTTTTCATTACATTTGCATCATGTGAATAATTTTATTACCCTATGCAATAAAAGCTGATGTGCAAATAAGTAAATATATCTGCCATAATAAACATATAAGATTAATATGAAAACCCAATACTACAATAAGATTTGAGACTTAAATGTCACAGTTTTTAAAATAGAAATTAAACAAAAACAGTTTTCCACAATAGCAAATTCCAGAGTAGCAGTGTATAAAAATTTTACATATAAACCCAACAGCAGTCATTAGGTATCACATGGTATGATAAAGATTTCTTCAATTATTTCCAGCTTAAAATTAATAAAAGTTATATTTACATCTAAAATATTTCTATTTCTCTTAAAACGTATTTAACAGTAACTTTTATATATCATTCCTTGTTTGCTATTGCTTACTTGTTTGCTATCTTTGATCCTGATTATTACTCTAAATTAAAAGATGAAAACTAAGAGGTATATTTTAATAAAAGTATTTTTGTAAAGAGGTATATGTTATAAAACTGTTTTATGATTACTTTTTTACAAAGCTCTGTATAAAACTGTATCCACTCAACATATGCAATTAAAATAATGAACTCAAAATTGTAAAACACCATTAGGGATTAACTTAAAGTATTATGACTAAACAATCTTTTTGACAAAAAAACATTTCTTGAGTTTTTATGCAAACCAAAAATCACAGGAATTTAAAATGCAAATTTGTAAGTGAAGTTGCTATGATAATTGTGGAAAATGATTAGGTAGTAATGATTAGAATAGAAAACTAAATCTACGTTAATACAATAAATTATTCAGGATTTTTACCATTGAGTACTTTTTGGTTTTGTTGTAATAATCTGATCCCCCACGGCAGAATCGCAATGACAAGCACCATTGTCACAGAACGTTACAGAGTTCTTGCATAATGAGTTTTCTTTTGAAAAGTGAAAATAATTATTTTCTTCAGAAGTTTACACGTAGTATTTGAATGATGCCTTTCAGTTATCACTTTTTGACATGCTGAATTTACACCATTAGTATCGTGAATCAATGTAATATTCTGATTGTATTTTCGGCAGTTATTGATATTGATTTTCATGTGGATTTTAAATATCCCAATATATTTCAAACAATATGGAAAATTCGAATCATGCGTTTGAGTACATACTTTTTTAAGGCAATGATTTTAATGAATTTTATGCAGTTACTGCTATTGATTTCTCCCTAGTTTTTAAATTCGATGTTTTTTATACAATATTATTTATTACAACAACCTAATCTTGAAACGAAACATGCATTTTAGGAGTCCGATTAGCATGATTTCGTTGTCAATCTTTTTTTCGACAAATATTACTATGGATTTCATGATTTTAAATTATTTTTTTTACTGTGATGAAATAATTTGTGCACACATCACAGATTGATATTATCGATATGTATTGCAAGGTATCGATAAACCTGTAAGAATATATAAATATGTGAGAGTAGAATCTGGCCGAAAAAGCTTAGAACATGATCGGATTATCAACAAAGAAATTAATGAATACCAGTTAAAGAAACAAACAATTAATGCAAATTGCGACGTGTGACTTTTAAATTGCAAGAAGAATCATAACGTAAATTTTTAAAACACATGAACACGAATAATGATTTGTGACTTTTAAATCATGTGTATACATTCCGGGTTGAGTAATTTCAAAATCGCATTAATACTTATCTATTATCGCATTCGTTATTTGTAAACCTGGTGAATATATGAACTGCGATGAATGTGTTTTTTATTGCAAGAAAAAGAATCACAACACATGAATTTTAAAACAAATGAATATGAAATTCAATTTTTATATTGTGTGCCATTAAATGTGCACATGGTCATGATTCTTACAAGATATATATGTGCAAAAAAAAAATTCTGCAAAAGGGTCACACGTTTAATAAAAATTTTAGAACCAGTTTTTTTTTTTTTCAGGAAAAATGTTATTTTGCTAGGATGATGAAGATTAAGATAAGCAACAGCAATTTTATTATTACAATTTTTGTGAATATACCATTTTCGCCAGGTTAATTTTTGCGAAATTACCAATAAAAGACGGTAAAATTCATCTGTATTAAGCTCTGTTAATAGACCAAAAGCATAAGTTTATAATTATTAAAATGCTGGAAATATTTCCAAATCGAGATTTGTCAACTACAACACCAATGCGCTAAATGGATTTTAAACTAGCAAATTTGAAGGGAAAAAAATATTGCAGAGGTTTGCAGGGGTGGCTAGGAGGTATCCCATACCCTTCTAGCTGTTTCCCTTTTTAATTGTTAGGGTGTATCAGTTTTTCCTTGTCTCAGATCACGATAAAAAAAAAATTTCACACTGTTTGAAATTCCTTTTTTGATTCTTTACATTTGCTTTAAGTTTTGGCAGATTTTTACTTTAAGTCTTGGCTACTTCAGGACAGCAGCCCGAAAGAAACTAAAGAAACATCACAGAAAGGGACAAACTCATAAGGTATAACTAAAAGCCACCCTCTGCATGTTTAATTTTTCCCAATTGAAATCAATTCAGCACCTAGGCAATTATAGTTGACATGGCAGATCCCAACACAAAATAAAGCCCAAAACTGCAATGTACTATTTAAAATATCACTTATACCAATACGTATATGCGCTTTATTTTCAAATCATAAACTCAGTAAAAAATTAACAAATTTACTTCTGTATTAATTCACAAAAGTGCTCATTAAGCAACATAATTCTTCACTTAACAAATGTGACCACTTAAACAAATGCGAAACATAACAAATGAAAGAAAATGAAAACGGGAGATGAAAATATTACACCAAAGTCAAAAATGTTTAGATGGAAATAAGTTTAAAATATAATTTAGAGTTAATAAAAATATAACCCTTACTTGCTTGATATGCATAGTTAAGAAATAGTTCAGCAAACATTAGTAAAATAATTTTACTAAAATTACAAAATAAAACGCAAACAGATCGGCAGGGCAAAATTTACTTTACGGCAATTTGTTTACGTTTGCAGCGGCGTCGTAAGTAGTAGTTGTAGTAAGTAGCTGTAATCTGGAGATATGTTTTCGATCTCTGTTTTAGTAATGCGCTTGTAGCTTTCATAGATAAATAGGGGATGACAACTTTAGGCGACATGATTTTTTAGAATCAATTCTGTCCAGAGAAACGTTGCAAACATCTGATCTAATACATATGTATTATATTGCTGTTGATTTTTTACGTCGCACTAGAACTGCGCATTGGGACTTTGGCGATGGTCGAGGAAACATCCCTGAGGATATACCGAAGACATGTCACTCAATCAATCACTCGACCAAACGGACGTCACGGTGAACGTTGACACAGTGTTGCCAGATTGGGCTACAAGTAGCGGATTGGGCTACTTTTAAAAGTCCCCGCTACTGAAAATTGAATTTTCGCTACTTGCTACTTTTTGGGCTACTTATTATTTTTCGAACGCTACAAATCTTAAATATGCGCTATTTTTTTTCCTTACTGAAATAAAAATATATTTTTTAATTTTTTCCCTTCCCATTATAAAATGATTCTGAAAGTTTGCAGCTTCTTTACCATTTTTAAAAAGGACATTTTTGTTGTTGTTGTTGAAAATGTTCTCGCTTCAGTTTTGGATTCTTGATATGTTTTACTGATGGAGTCTATAATCTTTCCGTGTTTATGTTTCAAATCGTAGACTCGGGAAATCGCAAAGATATATATGAAAAAATGCACGGAGAGTATGATGGGGAAAATGTTTTTTAACTCCAACTATTATTAATCGTTTATCTTCTGGAGAAAAAAAATCACGTTACTCGCTTTGAAACTCAGAAAAATTAAATCCAAAGTCATTTTACCTGATGAATGAAAATAGTTGTTGTGAATGACAATGAGTTTCCAAAAAATATCGTACTGTTAAATGCTTTTTAGTGAATTCATTTCACTTTTGTAAATCACGATCTATTCACAGTTGCACGAAAAATAGGAAAATTTTTATATCTCTCTAGAGCAGGGATGGGCAAACTACGGCCCGCGNAGACATGGAACCGTTTTCATCAGATGGCGTATTCGAGCGTTGCAATCCCAAATTAATACTTTTGCATTAATTCCTTCTTTGAATAGAAATAAAGCTCAATATTGGGGCTAGAGGAATATGCTGTTTTATTTGCTTAATTTTAAATACTTAAGTTATAGTAAAATTTTTAAAATAATAAATAAGGTCTTTTACAGTTTTGGAATTCTTCTAAAACTATGTATTTAGAATTCGTTTTGAGGTGAATTCAATAATTAATAATGTGAATACAATAAATATTCAATCATTTAAGCAAAAACTCTAATGCAAAATAAGTTAACGTTATTTTTATAATATATAGTATTTTATCATGGTTTAAAAATTTAATACTTAAATAGTTATTCTGCAGCATTAAAATAATAACTATCGTAACGAATATAGCTTTATTGAAGAAAGTCTTTTTTTTTTTAACATATAAAAACATATTCGACACAACAACCATCATCAAAGCGAAAATGAATTGAAATAATCGTAACAGGTTTATATAAACCTTAAATACAACCAAAAATTATTCTCAACACACATATAACTCTCCAAACTAATCAGAAGTTCTTTTATCTTGATCACGTTACACGTTTTGTAAAATTCATGCTTGTGTGTCCACTCATTAGCAGATTTTATAAAACAAAAATATTCTTTTAAAAGGAATTAAGAAGTTTTATTTTAAATATTTTGCTATAGTACTTATTTTATTAATATTTGAAAATTTATTCATTAAGGAGATAACTCTGTACCTGTTCAGTTTCAAATAAATAACGTTATTTAAAAAACCACTTTTTTTTAAAACAATAATTTGAGCTATCTTCATGTACATGAAGAAAGCTCAAATTATTATTTTTTAAAAAGTGATTTTTTTTGTTAATGTTGAATCAAGAAAAATTATTATATTAATTCAAAGTTACATACATATTTATTAAAGTACACTAAGTTTTGAAAGTAGGATTACGTATATATGTGCATTATGTATTAATATTTATAAGACAAATAAAAAAAAAAACTATTGATAGGACGGCAGTTTTTGATTATGTTTACATAAAAAACCATTTGAACCCAGGTTTTATTGGATCTGCCTGTTGGTTGAAAACAACGAATGTAAGCCTACAGCTTGCTGCACTATTCGCTATCACATCGCTTGAGTACGCCATCTGACAAGACCAGTTCTTCTATGTTCATAAGAGTATATGGCGATATCTTCCCTTTCTTAATATTTTTTGTGTATTAAATCATAATTTTTTTTTTTAAATTTCCACGCTTTCTTTTAGAACAATGTTCAACGTAGTTTCCAGTTCCATACAGTATCCTAACCGAAAAGTTTATAATATATTTGAAAATCAAAACAGAAACTAACGTACTTCATTCTCCTACGACTATTCACACGCTGATAGGGAAAGAATGCGAAGTTTTGCCATTGACAGAGAGTTCTGCTCTGCGCCACCTGTAGCTCATTTTGATAGCCAAACAAGAGGCATCACAAACGTGATTACTAAAGTTCAAAATTCGTGTGCAACAATATCATAAAAAAAAAATAAAATTCAGAATTTGAAAAAGAAAATGCTGGGAAATGAATTAAAAACAATCGAAAAATGGCTGGGATTAAAGATGATACCGTCACGATTTGGAAAAGCCAAAAAGTGATAACTCAAATAAAACTTTGCGCGTTGAAATACTATTGTAAAAAAACATTGGAATTTGAAAAACATGGAAATGGCAGAAAAAACTATCGGAGAGAGACGTAGACTTACGAAGGAATCATCGCGTCAAAAAGTGACAACTTATATGCGTAAATCGTATTAAGTATAATAGGAATTTGATAAACCTTGAGAAAAAGGTTTGATAATAATGTGGAATTATAATGGAGTTGTCCTTAATCGGACGAGTCACAAGTAATAACTTATGTCCAAAAATCACGTTGCTTAACAGTATCATATAAAATATATAGAAATCTGAAAAACCATGGGTAAATTGTCGGGTAAACTACATAACTGTATGTCTTATTATGTAGTTACTCATAGGGAAAAAAATTTCGGGCAGTGAGAGAAAAGCATGTGTCTTAATAATTTTCATAAGGAATATATCCTGAAAAATTTCGGTCAAATAAAAAATTCAGAGTAGCCAACCCTGCCTAATTTCACTGATATTTTTTATTAAAAAAAACAAACTTCTAAACAATACTTTGTACTAAACAAAATACGTCTTAGAAATAGTTTAACTGGAAAACACAGTAGGAAATGAACTCAAACAGCACATACAAAATTATTTTTTATTTTTCAGAACCAAAATGGAACATAAACAATATCTCCTCAGGACAACAATGATCATATCACAGATTTCTGAAAAGAAAGGAATGTTTTTTTTTTTTTACAAGTATCATTTTACATCTTTCTTTACTTCCAAATTAAACACCGCTCAAATAAAAATCTTAATTGCTTAAAATAATAATTTTAGATTGACCTATAAAAAACATATAAGGAGGAAAAAAGACTAATCAGCAAGCACCAAAGCAACAATCGAAGCATTGAATACAGGTAAGCCACAGGTATATAAAAGCACCTTTACTACACATCAATGGTACTTCCAAAAGGCCTAATCTTTTTCTTAATTATCCACTATGGGTGGTATTCCCTACACTAGGAAGCGTTGCGTTTTTCCCATCACAGACGTTTCTGGATTTATGTTTATTCAATTTATTTGGCACCATTTGGCATAATGTGACAAAAGCACTGACAGGCTCACAAACTGTGAACAGTAAGAATGAGGGGAAAAATGAGTGAAAATAAACACAATCAAATTAAACTTAGATTTAGTATTTAAAATTACTACAAAGAACTTTTCAAAAAAGGGAATAAACATGGAATTAAGCGGTAATAAAAATATAAAATAAATGCTAGAAGAAGAATCATAGAACAATTATTACCCTGTCTTGAGTAAACTGTCTTCAAAAATTAAATATAAGAAATTAGCAAAAGAAACTTATAATCGCAACCCAAACGAGAATAAAGTAACAAAATTAAAGACGTACCATATGCAATAAACCTAAATCAGGATTGCGAAATGAGCGATTTATTCTCAACTACACACGACCCTGTTACTTTTATTAATAATGTATTTAAAAATAACAGAAACAAACTTTTCATTTTAAATACTCCAGAATTAACTAATATGTAATGAAATTCAGAAGATTTGAGCTCATACTTTACATAATTCATTTCTTCTGCTGAAAACAAAACCATAAATTTGAAAATATTGAATCGCCTAATAACGCTTTGCGGTTTGTCTGTATTTGTGATTGTATTAAAAACACCATCTATTGGTTTGTTAATGAATAATTTCGTGTTCCTGAATTTCTTAATGATTTCATTTGTGTCTAATTGCTTTTTAAAATGGGTTGATTAAAACTAATGACTACTATTTCATTTTACAGGGGGTACCCTAAAACACTATTGTTATAAGATGATTTACGCAGCCAAATCTCAAAATACAAAACAATATTTAATACTTGAAACAATATTCAAAGTTCTAAATAAAAAACATTTTTTAATACTTTTCTGCTGTTAGATTGAAATGTTCAAATAACATCAAGTCTAAAAACTCAGAAAATTAAGTCACTGATTTGAAGGACCAGTAACCAAAAGACACTAATAGTCTGTACACATTTTCATTTGTCCATATACCTGTCTTTTTAAGTTAAAAAAGTGAATTTATATGAAAAATTATAATAATGGGTTTGTGTCATGTCACAATTATGATGAAATATGCTCTTTTGTGACAAAAACACTGACCAAAACATAAAACTGAAAATCAAAATTCCTAAACAACATGCCATCTTTTTACATTGATTGCTGGTCTGGAGGACTATTGCTAATTTCTTTCAATGGACCACAGTTAATTTCGAGCTGACATTGAATAAGGTTATCAATATTTTAAATACAATCTCCTTTCAAAGTATCATAAACTTCACAGTAAAATATTTCATCTGAAAATATTTACCTTTATAATACATTCTAAATGATACAGAACTGAATTTTGGGATAACCAAATAGAACAAAAATTTATAAATATAATTGTTTGGTCTTTCTCAAATATATTTATATCTAATGAGTGTGTCATTTACAGTATTCATTTTTTAAAAAAATTTAAATTCTTGATTTGTTATGGATGAAACAATGCAGAGATATATTACATCTGTAACACCAATTTTTTTAAAAATTGCATGTTTGGAAAAATATTGTTCATAGCATTTAACTTGTAACTAAGAGTAATAAAAGAATTAGAAAAGCTTTTAAAAAATGTTGCTCCATTTTGACAAAAAAATTAAATTATGCTTAATTTTTGTTACAGACGTAAAATTTACCAATTCAAACTCTAAAATAACCAAAATTACTTTTTTCCGTACATACATAATTATAGTATAATGTTACCAAAAATAATAAAATTGGATTAAATGCAGATATTATTTCATTAAATATTAAAATGGAGTATTTAAATAAGGTCTTTATTTCACTTAGTCCCAGAGAAAAAATTAAACATGAGTTATGAGTTGAAAACGGAAATATTAATTAAATGCTTATAAAAATATGATAAGTTTGTTAAAGTTTCAAATTTTGGCTATTTTTTTTTTTTTAGGAATTGCCCAATTACATTTAACCTACTGAGATTTTAAACTTAATTATTTTTCTAAAAACACTTTTATTCCTTAAAAAAAAAGAGCACTTTATATAAACCCTGAAATTGTACGTGACCATTAACTCTTATAATTCATAATCACATAACTTTCAACTTCTACGAATATTCTGTAAAATTTATATTTTAAATGGCAGCAAAATGCATGGTTTTTTCTTTTGAATTCTTGTTTTTATAAATTTAATTTAAAATGAATTTGATCACCACTACATATAAATAAAATAATGACAAATATAAATACATGATAATCATACATTGGTGTGCTTATTCTCAGGCAAAATAAAATAAAATAACAATTGTAACTCAGTTCACAACCACTATAGGAAAGATTGAAAGTTTGCATTCATTTACACCCAATGTCTCATCTGTTGTTGTATGGAGTGACGTATGTAGCAGGGAAGATGCCTTTCTTAGTCCCAATCTTTCCTTTCCACCAATTCTTATCCGAGCGGTTAAGCACGGTTATGACATCACCTCTTCTTAATTCCAACTCACCACTCTCTTGCGGTCTGAAGTCATACAGAGCTTGAACAAGGTACTGTGGGGGTATATTAACAATGAGTGACAATTTACATGTTGTTTGATAATATTTCTACAATAACACATTTTCTTTGCAAAATTTACACGTAGTTTAAAGAGAATACTAAAAAAAAAGAGCACAAAGAAAGCTTTGTGTTTACTGAAATGACTGATTTTGTCAGATTTACGCATTAGTTTTTCAATTTAAGCGCCACAAGTTATAGTGGTGTTTTGATCAGTATGTATATCCCTCCAGAGCTGTAATTTACTTTTTAATTTTCCCCATCCTTTTATACACAGTAAAAATAAATATTATTTGGTTTATGATTATTTAGCTTATGATAACTTTCTGCACTTAACAAAAAAATATTAAATATTATTAATCTGTGAGTTTCTGGTCATAGCAGTGAATAAAAAATTTATAATATTTTAATATATTTTATGAATATACAAATTACATATAAAATTTTTTAATTTTATCTAACTCAGGTTATAGCTTCACTTGTCACATTACGTCTACTCCACTTTACTAAATGGATGGAGCTTGTACAAGGAGAATTGCAGGCTATTCTGCATACAGTGAAAGCCTTATGCACTTACATCTTAACATACAGTAAAAAAAATCTGAGGTTATTTTTTAAATCATTATGAAAAAGATTTTTTTACTCAATTTACATATTATTTTTTCCACAAATTCGATTTTAACAAGTGAGAATCAGTGTCCAATTCATACACTGAATTTACCCAAAATTCAACATTTCGAATTTAAAAATAGAAGACTTTATACACTCAATCAACCTGTACAAGAGAAAATACTGTGCAATGATGCTGGATTGGGAAAGATGCTAGATTTATTTATGCATCTTCAAGCAATTGCAAAATGCTTTATAAAAATGAAATTTTTTTTTTAAAAAAAAAGAAGAAAAAGGAAATATACCTCTTCTTTCTGAATATCCCTAAGTTTCACATCATGAGATCGACTAACAGTGGCAGTTCGATGATAATCAATCAACTCATTCAGAGAATTGAATTTCTTCACCCAAAGAAAGAATTTTCCTTGAGTGTCTCTCAACACTTTGAAATGTTGCACTCCTTCTCCACATCTAAAAGATTTTAAAACTAATTATAAATGATAATCATTCAGAAGATTCACTACTCATGACATCATTATTTAAAAAATCATTATTTAAAATTAATAATTTCAAAGTAACTTACTTTACAGAAAGAGAGAAGTCCCCAGGAGAGCTTTCACTGACACGGATCAAAAATGCTCCCTCGTGTTTCGTCAATAAAAGTTTTTCAGCATCAGCCCTCGAGATACGACCATGGTACCAGCTGCAAGAAATAAAAAAAAAAGAGCTCATTTCAATTATCATCCCGTAAATACTCAAGATGTATCCAGTTTTCAATGAGTGTTCAGAAAATAGGATGAAATCTTGGGCTCCACCACTCTCTTTATTCTAATAAATTTGAAATTGAGGCTTCACACAATAAAACTATTGGGTCAGTTCTATAGCAAACAGCAACTAGGGCATGCTCTGAATCTTTAAAGTGGTGACAACAGTTGGCTTATTTAAACAGTTGAAACAGTTTTAATCTTATACAATGGAGTGAAGATATTCTGTTTTTCTCTCCCTCTCTTTTTTTTGTTTGGTAAATAGCCAATTTTCAGTTAAATAAAAGTTTTAATATCACACCTTTATTTAACCTATAACTAGACTAAAATTATCTTTAGTACAATTATATAGGTTTCTAGATCTGCTAAAAAGCAAAACTCAAGTAGATTAAAGTTAATTGACAAAAAAAAAAGAAAAAAAAAAGGAATCATAGGTACAGTGATGGGCTTTAAATAGCAACATCAGATTAATAACAAACAAACAATATAGTTGAGTCCTCACTTCATAATGAATCAATGAAAAACTCGTGAGTTGTATCTTGTGAACCACGTGTAGCAATTTGAAAAGCACCTCATCATCTCAACTCGGGCCCATCCTTTAAAATGGCTCTGTACTCACATCTGTCTCTTCTGAAATTTGGTTGGGTGTAAAATAACGATTCTAATTGATTTTTCGGTGAAATTTTTTATAGTTTTTGTCATTTCAAGATGTTGAAGAACACTCAGAACGAGCATAGTCTTCAACACTCATCTAACCACGCTTGAAACACCCAAAAACTTATTTATAGTACATAGCATACCTATTTAAAGCCTGTTGAAATAAGCATCTGTAGAAAATTTTTCAAGTAGGAAACAAAATTTCAAACACATTCTTCGTTTTTATATTTGCCATGCGAAACAAAATAACAGTAAGAGAAACATGACCCTACGCTCAAACATAAATCTACAAACTGACCAGCACAGTAGGTCTCCACTAACTTCATCTACAAATGGCATTATGAATTTCGTTTTTGGGTCCCCTCTAGTATATTTGACCTTTAAATAATTAGAAACAACTTTTATCATTTAGTTACATGATATATACATATTTTTTTAGAATTTCCAATTTTTAATGATGTTAATTCCAATTTTTAATGATGTTAATTCCAATTTTTAATGATGTAATTTCCAATTTTTTTTAATGGTCCTCAGTGAATTCATGGCCACCCTGAATTTGATAATTACACTCTATGATAACCATACTTGAATAACCAAAAAAGTTACTTACTCATGATTTTTCATTTCTATGTAGTTACTAGGTATGAAACCTTCTTTGCCATCAAGTTCAGCTCTAAACCAGTCTGAGTCTTCAATATTTAATATCTGTGGTTTTTATTTAAAAAAAATTATATATATCATTATATTTGAATATACAAAAGAAAATTTGAAGTTAAACTTTCAAATTTATTTATTAAGAAAATGGAAAATAAGTATCAGTACAGACATAAATACAGTAATAATAATAGTGAAAAATCACCTTACATACAATCATATTGAACAGAAGAAAAATATTTTCAGATAATATTTGTAACTTAGTTTCTGTTGCTTTTTGTACTTTATGATGACAGAACTTTCATCTTTTTTAAAGAATCATATTAACAACTAGATTAAATCTCTCTTTTTTTATGAATGCATTTTTCATTTTCACGTAAATAGCGTTTTAATTAAATGCGCCCATCAAAAAATTTTATTATTATATTGCAAATAACACTCATTCGATCGTTTTAAAACTTCAGAAACTTTATCCCTCAGAAATTCTACTGACACTTTTAAAAAAATGGTTACTTTATTTTGAGAAAAGAAAGTGTAACTGCTGATGCAAATATTGAAGAAGAAAATGAGGATTAGTTACAATTTAAGGAAAATACCTCAGACATTACGACGATTTTTTATTTTATTTTTTATGCATCAGTTGCTGAAAAGGTTGAAACCTGTGATGTGACTAGTCAGTACAGAAAATGGTTGCAGAAGATAAAGTTATTGTGCCACTGATGAAAGCAGTGAAATAGAAGAACAATGAGTACCAACATCTGCCGAAAGCTTTGAATTAAATCCGAACTTTCTGCATTCATTTGAAACTTACAGAAAATGAACAACAATCTGTTACAAATATCAAAAATTTATTATTTGTGCTGAGAAGAGTTTCAAGTCAAAACTTTAAACAATGACAATGAAATGTGTAGTCATTTTTTTCACATTAGTCTTCCTTTTACGTTTTAAATATTTTTTTAATGAGTGCTACATAATTTATCAATTAAAATTTTTAATTTTAATTTATTATCAACAATTTTTAATTATTAATTTTCAAGTTCATTATTTATTACTTTGTGTACATTTTCTAATCATTATTTGATATTTAATGGTCACCTAGATTTGATATTTCTTGCATCTATTAGTCATAATGAATAAGATTATTCATTGCAAGCAAAACTATTGCCATGAAAGACCATCGATTGAGGTTCTACTCTATCACTGAAATTTGAAATGGAATAATTTTTTGGTATTTTCAATTGGTTTATGATTTTTTTTAAGAAGGTCTAACAATTTCATTAAAATCTAAATCCATAATTTACAGTTCTATAATTAAAAAAACAAATAATTAAAAACATTTTAAAAATTAAAATAAGTAGAATGCAAATGGATAAAAATATTAAAGAAGCTATTAAAATTTTTTTTCAAAAGTTATAATAGATTGTTAATCAGAAAATCACATTTTATAAATATTATTAATTTTATTTCTAATGGTTAAGTTACAGAATACCAACGTACCACAAAAAGAGAACAATTTAAAAATAACAGAAAGATGATGATGAGAAAATACGATTAATAAGCATTGATGTCCTTCATTTGAATTAATATAATTCATTTGAATTGAATTAATTTGTTTTTACATCTAAACATTTATAATAGTTTTTTATGACTTTATTTTAAAATGGAATAGGTAAATGTGATAAAGGTAATTGGACCCTCTCATTAAAAATATTGTTGCTAATTTATCAAAGCAAATGACATTGATAATAAAATTAATGGTATTTTTTTAAAGATAATAATTTGCTTAAAAATCAGTTTTATACATAAATTATTTGTATGCATCATATTATTACATCAGTTGATATTGATTATTTAAAAGATTAAGAATTTAGTAGTTACTTATAAGTAATAAGGCAAGAAAAAAAAATTGATTGTCATATTTCTGAACATTTCCAGAGATATTTATCATATCAGATATACTTATTACAGATACTCAAATGATGTATATTATTAATTTCTATGTATATGTCTGACATTTATTTGATACTAATATAATGATTTATTTTAAGTACTTTACAAATATTTATCTAATATGTAATGAATATTTTACAGACATGCTTACTATTACATAAATATTTTACTAATATTTATCTGATTTATATGGAATGTTTATCAGATATACCAGGAGGTGCTATTGAAAATTAATGACCGATGACGTTACTCTTTGTTTCATTAAGGTCTCATCGAGTAATCCAGGGATTTTAACCACTGAATTGTTATGGCCCTCCTGAGAGTAACTTAAAACCAATTTTACTAGCTGTTTAGTTACCAGGTACTTTTAAGTTACTTATAATATAGATAAATTAGAGTATATTAGTAAATTTGAGCTTATTTTTATTATTTTTTTAAAAAAAATCACAATAGTTTAAGGAAAAACTAAAATTTTTTATAAGAATTAAGGGGGGGGGGCAGAAATATGGAAACCCTAAGTGAGGTCTCTCATGCCTGGCACTGAATGTTACACTTTTGCAAAAAAAAATTTTTTTATTATTTCTCCAAAATAAATTTTTTCATACACTAGATTACTTCAAAAGACAAAGATCTATTTTTTTGTAAATGCTTTATACTGTAATAATTTTGTCATCAGTCATTTTTATTTTCGTTAGCACCTGAAGTGTGAAGAATAGAAAATGTATAAATATTTATAAAATATCTGTACATTCATCAGAAGTAAGGATAAAATATTTGACATACATTAAATAAATATTTGTAAAATATGGTATACATCAAACATTGATAGAATATCATTGGAAGATATCCATCCTATATCTTATGTTCTTTAAAAAAAGTCTGATTTTACTCTAAAAAGATTTTGGGGGAACATTGTCTTTGAAATTTTTCACATATTTTAAGAATATTATTGACAATAGCCATCGAACCATACGTCACGACCCATATATATATTTCAAAACATCTGACTTTTGACGCTATATAACAAACCGAAAAAAGTATTGAAATTAATATTTGCTTGGAAGAAGTTTCGATGTTATTGTTACTTGAGATAAGAACGGGGATACTGCATACATTTAACCTCAGACGTAATTGTCGATAACCCAAGAATGTATTCATAAGATATTCTATATTGACATCAATTATTACAACACTTTATTCTATTCCACTAATTTCTTTGCTATTAATAATTATAAATTGCCATGGCAAAACACTAAGTATTTTCTGATTCAGTTGAAATAATCTTATCTTATAATCAGAAATATTTACCTTTAAAATTTGTCCCTTTCTAAAACTCATTTCATCCTCTGCAGTTGCATCAAAATCATGCTTAGCAATCGCTTCCATATCAAATTTAGTAAGTAAAACTTCTGTTGCATGCACAAAGCAGAGAAAATTTAGTTATAGATATCAGGACCACAGTTGGAAAAAAACAAATCATGAAAGCGTATATCCGTCAAATGCATAAGCAGCCAAGAACAAAAATGAGTCATAATTTTTGACACATCGCAACCCTTACAGGAATGTACACAAAGCTGATAAGTTAATATCATTTATTAAACTCAAAAAATGTATAATGTAATCAGGGAAACCAATAAGAAACTGCATCATTTAAAATAGCTAAAAGAACAGTTAAAAGTGTTTATTCAATGTTGATGATCAATAAATTCCAATTTTTTCCTTCGTGGCGATTCTGTAGCACATTTGTAAACATGAAACCTGTAGTTGTAGTACTACTAGAATTAGAGATAAGACGAAACTAGTGAGATTGAGAAGCTGACAAGGCTTGCGTCATTTATGAATGATGTTTTCAACACTAGGGTGCGCTATAAACTTTGTGTTTTGATGTCGCGATTGTGTTTTGATATTGCTGTTGTAGTTCATTACGTTGCACTAGAGCTGGATCTGAAGGCATGCCATCACAATTTTGATCCTCTGCAGAAGAGCTGGCAACCCCTTCTTCGGCAGCCCAACGACCTGCACGCGAAGTCGAGCACTTTACGGTAGAACAGATTAACGAGGACCAATACCGCACACCTTCGGTTCTTTACGTAGACTGATCCAAGTGGTCACCCACCCGCATACTGAGCGCAGCCAGTGATACTTGACTAGGGTGACACCAGTTAGACTATTCCACAAATCTTTCTGTTTTTCTCATTATCATTATTTTCGATAAACATTCCCAGCTATTGTAATTCCCTTATTTTATCTCGATCGGAGGTGCGTGCCTTAGTAGCACAGGAACTCCGTTGCTACAAAGCAACACCCCTCGCTTTTGACTTCGGTCATCTGCCGGGAACTGCGTATTAAAGATCAGTCCGCTGCGGGACCTTTGTGTTTTGTGAATCTCTTGAGTAGTATTTCTATTTTCTTGCATACGTGTTTGTTTCCTGATTTATTATTTGTGTTTGAAAAAAGAATCGTTATTTGATGCCCTGTCATTTCATAACGTAAGAATCGTCATTTAAAAAAAATCGTTATGAAACACTTTTTGCCTGGTCAACAATGGCTGATTGACCCTGTAAAGAACTTTCCATTCATTCGAATAATCAGATTTTCACGAACTTTAAGTAGAAATCTTGAGGGTGACTTCAAATATTCTTGTTAATCAGTGCTATCTGTTAATTAAACTACGAGATTGGAATCAAAAATACATAATATTTAACATGATAAAAAACCACTGTAATTAGGAAATCATTGCTTTAAAAAATGGTTAGATTTTAAAAAACTATACTGCATATAAATTAAGCTAAATAACTTTTAGCGACAATATTAAAAACTACCGATATTTAATTTGGCAATATTGAAAACTGAACATTGAAATCGTTGAGTTAAAATTGCAACAAATTTAGTTTTTACATAAAAGCAATCATTACAGTTACATAAAAGTATAAGTTTACATAAAAGCAGTCTTCATAGAATTATTTCGTTAAAGTATACATATATTACCGAAAATTATTAATTTTAAATTAACATTTTATTTTTGTTTGGTGGTCCTAAAGCCGTATACCTGTAATGTTAAAAACCGCCGAACAGTTACACAGATTAAATAGCGTACTAAGGGTCTCGAAATTTTTCACGACATTTAAAANAAGCCTAACACGGAATATAAAAAAAAATGCGTATATGCGAATATGAAACACAAAAAAGCAAATTATGAACTTTATTGTATTGTTCTTTTATTATTTAGTTGTAGTAGTTAATTTACGTCGCACTAGAGCTGCACAATGGGCTATTGGTGACGGTCTGGGAAACATCCCTGAGGATGATCCGAAGACAAGCCATCACAATTTTGATCCTCTACAGAGGGGATGGCACCCCTTCTTCAGTAGCCCAATGACCTGCACGCGAAGTCGAGCACTTTACGGTAGAGCAGTTTAACGAGGACCAATACCGCACACCCTCGGTCCCTACGCAGACTGATCCAAGTGGTCACCCACCAGCACACTGACCGCAGTCAGTGATGCTTGACTTCGGTGATCTGTTGGGAACCGTGTCTTAGCGATCAGTCCATTGCGGGACAGTTACTTAAATGCAATTACATCTTTGTAATAAGAAAAAATAAAATTATTTATTTAAAGGCAAGGACAGCATTTGGTTGCCATTAGGAAATCAGAATCTCCGTTTCTTCTAATCTTAAGCTAACTGTAATCTCAAGCTGCCTGATTTTTAGGTCATATCCGGTTAAAGTGAAGGCAGCGTCATCTACTGTACAAAATACAAACTAATGGGAAGCACAAGTCGCGGGGTACTCGATGCCAGCTGGCAACAATGAATGCTAAAACTTTTATATTTTCAATTTGGCTCCGACTCTGACTGGAACACTTGTTTTGATTTGCTGAATTAGAAAACAAACTCAAATTATTAATTGTCTTTCTATACAAATGAAAATTTCTCAAATGCTTTTTAATAGTTCAATTATAGGAATCATAAATGTTTACAGCTGTGGTTATGTTTTATAGTAATTACTGTGTTACAAATTATTTTCCAGTTGCGTCTAAGTATTAACCAAGATGATGTTCAGATTTACGGAAAAGTAAAGTATGTATCGGTTTTGGAAATAGTTTTTAAATTATATTCGAAGTTTTTTTCTTGTAAACGATTGCTGCGAAGCAAAAGAAAAAAAAAAACGTTTCATTACAACATGAATATTTTTCAAACTTATGAATAAAATTATTTGATATTGCTTCATTAATATGTTTCAAATTTATTGTTGAATTTCGTGAATTGTATGCATTGCTGTATGCTTGTTGTTTCTTAACATTTGGAATAATAAGTCGTAGTAATAAAGTCCTTTTTATTATTTTTGGTTGGACTTGGTATTTATATATTACAGTATTTTAATGCAACCATACCTCTTAGACTTGTGCACTCATGCAGCTTACAAGTATTGTCATAAGGAAATAGCATGAACTTTTAAAGGATATCATAAAAAGGGAGAGTGAACAATTTGCTAAAGGTATAACATTTCTAGTTATAGCTTGTGAATACTTTAGTATTATAATTTATTGCCTCAACTACAATCGCCATGGGGCCAAATAGATTATAAACAAGTAAATTAGGGGGAAAAAAAAGACATGCAGAGATTTACCCAGGGAGGGGAGGTTATGAGTAATACTCTATGAATTGGCCCCTTTCTATGTTTCTTTTTCAGTTTCTCTCCGGCTGCTGTTCGAAGGTATCAAAGACTTCGCAATTATTCTGTCACAGATCACTATATGTAAAACTTCCCTTTTTGCTCGGTATTTATTCATTAGATCTTGCCCGTGGGTCCTTCCATGTTTAATCAACCAGAAAATTAAGGATTTGACATACATAATCTTAGAATTTGATGAAACTTTATAATTATTATTATTTATGCAACAAAACACACGTACAAAAGTTTTTATACTTATTTCGAATAGTTTTTACTTTACAAGCCGGTAAAGTTTTTGGAGTTTCTGTTGATCATGCCATTCGCGTGTAGGGTGCCATCCCCTTTGCAGAGGATCAAAATTGTGATGGCATGTCTTCAGATCGTCCGCAGGGATGTTTCCCAGACCGTCGCCAATAGCCCATTGTGCAGCTCTAGTGCGACGTAAATGAACTACAATTGTTGATCATGCCAAAAAAACACAATTTTTTCTTTTTGTGGAAAATTAATAGTTATTTTTTGTTCATCAATAATTTTTTGTAATTTTTTTAAATATCCTTTAATATGTAAACAACCTTAAAAAAATAAAATTAAACTGGTAAGATATAATTATATAATTAACAGGTAATCCATAATGGATTATCTGTTAATTATATCCATTATTAAAAAGATGTTTCTGAAATGTTATCTAGGAACTTCATTTTTCATGCTATGTGTAATAACTTCAAAAAGGAAGAAGATAATTGTAAATTTTTTTTTATTTGTGAGCTAGAAACTTAGTTCTAAAATTTAAAAAAATAAAATTTATGACTTTTGTTCCTTTTCATTATTTTTCTTTACTTCATGAGTAAAATTTTCTTACAAGCACATTTTTTTAAAAAAAAAGTTTTTTTGAAGTTTAAAATAAAGTAAAATTATGTAAATTAGGTTTAATTAAGTTGAAAAGGTATAAAATTAAAAAAAAACAAATTAAAAAATAATGTAGGAAAAATGTAATTAAAGTAGTAAGTATGTATGCATGGCTTGATAAAAATTTCTTAGTAACTTTTTTAAATGAAGTATAAAGTCTCACACAAATATTTTCGGAAGATTAAAAATTAATAATCTTTTTGGTTTCTTGTCATTTTATTTTATGTAATACACAGAGAAATGTAAAATTAAGTTTTAAATAAAATTAAAAATAAACACACCTTCTCTTAAAACTATTAAATGTAAATACTATTATGAATTTCAAATTGAACTAAATTTTTTAAGTAAAATTCAATGAAATATTGACATATAATAACATTTACGAAATATATAACAATTAGTAAATAACATTTCACAAAATTTACTTGAATACATAAATACTTACCATTTTAATTATATTTTTACTAGATTGTTTACACATTATAGTACATTAAAAAAAGTTATCAAAATTTGCTGCTAAGCAAAAATTTTTTAATTTATTTTCTATAAAAAGACAGATTTCGCTTCAATGATGCAATCAACAGAAATTTTGAAATTTCAAAAACTTTAACAGCCCATAAAAATAAAACATTTTGAGATAAAAAAAAATTATATCATTGGAGAAAAATAATCAATTTGCATAAAAGGAATAAATTTACCAAGTTTCCATCAAAATTTGAGATTATGAGTGTTGCAGGGCTAAAGAGAATAGAACGACTAGTTCACTCCTTTAATGAAACTCTCGCCGCGCCAAACCTCTGATTTTCACCTGTGACGTCACGATGGCGCTAAGCTTGAGCTTTTACTTTTAAAGCGAATTGTTCGGTCTAACTAGCTTTACCTAATATTGGATCATTCATTTTTGTGACATATTCCAAGACATTCTTTATTTCCTATAATGATTTTTCTCAGTTTTGTGAAGTGAATTACAAAAATTTAGAATTATTTATTAAATGCCAGTTTGTGCGATTGCAACTTACAAAAATTCTGATAGAAACACAAAAGGAAAAAATATAATTTTCCATGTGTTCCCTAAAGTAAATGAACAACTATGTAAAGAATGGCTTCAACATTGCAAACTAAATGACCCAGTTAATATTAAATATGAACGAATATGCAATAAGCATTTCTTAAAAACAAGATTATGAAGATGTTGTGAGAAATCGTTTGCCGGGATTTCCGATTAGAATGATTTTAAAATTGCTCTAATTCTACCAAGTGCTCTCTTATCTAAGGGAGGACTAATTGTTCCATCAGCAGCATGGATGGAAGTGTGTCAGGAATTAGAGAACATTTTTCAAAAGTCTGCATGGGACAGAAAATCAAAAAGTGTCATCAAAGAATTTATAAGTGAATTCGAGGGACGATATCCCGCAGTCAATAAAACAGCAATATGCTTATTTTGCATTTCAGAACTTTTATAAGAATTTGCCATCTAAATTGAAACCATCCAGCTATTTCAACAAAAAAAAAGGCAGACGAAAAAATCAAAAAATAAATAAGTCAAAGAAAATAAAAACTTAAATGAAAAGTATAGATAATTAATAGTTAAAATTCTCCTAGTTTCATAACATAGTTTTTAAAGTAGTTATTTTAGATATTTATTTTTTTTAAAATTATAATATTATTTTTTTAATATAATTATATTCTTTTAAATTTAAATATCTATAAACAATTGTAAAATTTCTAATATTTTTATGAACCTAAATTATTATTTTGTTCGAATAATTAGTGTTTAAGGTTGTTTCCTAATGATTAAGTATAAACAAATTACCATTAGCAGCATAATTTAAAATCAAATTTAACCTAACTTTACAAATTATTGTTATCGAACAATATGTAGTTAAAAAAGTGTCAATATATGCATTGAATTTTTTTTTAATAATAAAAGTTAAAACTGAAAATTTTAAAATCATTAGCATCATTTACGACAACTACTAAAATATTTTTATTAGTTTAAAATGTTATTTAGTTTAATATGTTGGCCAAGAAATTTTTTTAAAACTATGTTTTTGAAAGGAAATAATATGTTAATCAGAGCTCATTCTAGGCAGAAAAATGGGCAGGGTGCAAAAGTTTAAAAAAGGGGCATTATTATTCCAAAAAGGCCATAATTTCTTTCTATGGGCCTTGCACGTTCTCTTAAAAAACATTGTCAATTAGTAAAATAATTTTTTTTAATTTTACTAAAAGTAGCAAAGCAATCATATTAATTACTAATTTTTATTAATAAATTAACATACATATCAAGTTAATGGGCTAATTATCTTAGTAATTTATTTAAAATGCATGATATATTAATAAAATAATAAATGTATGTTTTTAAGTGTCTGTAGTTATGATTTAATAATTATGATTTAATGATAGTGGAAGTAACTGCAAACTTTAGAAGATAAGTGCAATAAGGGGGTGTGATGGCTATTTTTCCTTTCCCATATAAATCTTATGTATTGACAGCAACGACAAACTAAATAAAAAGCGTTGAAAAGTTTAAGAAATCCATTGTAGAGTTTGGTGGAAAAATAAAGAAGGGTTGAGGAAAGAAAGGGTATGGACTCTATTACATAAGGGGCAACAGGGTGGATTCTTTTGACTAAAAAGGCAGCAGGGTGCTGCGCCCTGTTTACCCTGCCTAGAATGAGCTCTGTGTTAATTGCATAAAGTTTGAAAGCTAATATCAAGAAAAAGTCGAACTTATTTTTACAGAGAGAATGATACAAAGTTTTCATAATATCTTTGCTTGCTATCTCCGAGATCTGTGTGCAGCGTGACGTCATGACAAGGGAAATCGTATTTCAGCTCTAGGAGCAGAATGAACTAGCCCTTCTATTCTCTTTATCCCTGTGAGTGTTGTGCCCTAATGTTATTCAACATGTTACAAGAGGTGGTATTGAGCTACAAAACATTTTGGGGATGTTTCTGTATCTGTTTGCGCCTACTGTCTTTACCAAGAGCTAAAACATTACTTAACTTGCAAAAATTGCAGAAAAAGAAATTTATTTAGTTGTTTGCCCTTTGGTGGCTACAAGTTATACCTTTTGAATAAGTTTAATTCTTTAACGTTCCTTTTTAGTTTCTTGTAGACTATAAGTTTGCAAAATTGGCAATCATTTTAATACAGATACTAATGCAGATATTTTTCCAATTTTTTATTTTTATTGGAAGTATATCTATCTGATAGTTTGGAAATTCTTAGGGATGTGCAAGAGTTAGACTTAGAGGTTGGGCAGCTCCGAGGAGCAAGGCACATTGACCAAAGATCTATTGTACCCAAACCCTAGATAATGACTAGTGGAAAAGCTTTATAGTTGAGACAAAGTTCAGACAAGAATATCCTGTTGATGTGCAAGACTTAGAAGTGTCAATGTTTAAGAGATGGATTGAAAATCACTGTCTTTGATACAATCTGAGTTAATTCTTATAAATTAATTTATTTTTGGGCAAAGAATATTTTTAAATCTCTAAAAATTTGAAGTTTTATGTTTAAAATGCCGATCATTTGGTCACCAGAAGTGCTTATTTATATCAAAATATTAATATCTTTTTTATTCTTAAATAGATGCAGACATGGAGCATATGTTTCAAGCATTTACTTCTACTTCCACTGTTCCACCGGAATCTAAACTCCAAACTTACTTAAGTGTATGAATTTTCTTTTTTTTTTATCTACTTGCAACTATTTTATTCTTCTTTAATTTTCAATTTAATGATCGAATTGTCTTATACCAGCGTGCAATCATAATGGTTGTAAAGGATCACTTTAAATATAATAGTTTAATAAATTAATTTTAAGTGATTAAACAGGACACATAATTTCTTTGCATCTGCGGAGCTAAAGCAAAGCTGCTTTCACAAATTTTTTGAATTTCATAAGACTGCCAGAAATTGATCAGCCCTCCTCCTCACAAAATTACCTGTTCACAATCTGCAGAGCAATATATGGTGCGTTAACTTAAACAGCAATGGCACGCCCGGAAAAATCATTCTAATGGGGGGGGGGGAGTCAAAATTTATAATCTTTTCAATTTCTTTCCTGGGGTGTGTTCTTAATTGACTTGTACAGTCTAGAATATCGGTGTATCCATGGTTTGAAATAAAGTGTGGGGTTGTAGGGTAGATCATGGGAGAGTTTTTTTAATTATCTGAGCTCTGCATTTGGAAACTCCTGTAGCTAACTTTTCGAACAAATGGAAGCTGTGGAAGATGAAAAATCATGTTTTCTTTTCCTAGGGTTATTTTAAATCTGAGGTCATGAACTCAAGTAATTTTTGCAGCTTACCCTTTTCTCTGAATTGTGAGCTTTGTATATTTAGTTGATGTACTTACATACTACTGTTTTATTTTGTGAGTGTATGCTTGTGCCCTCGGGGAATGAGGGTTTTGTTAGATAAATCTTCGTTTTTACTTTCTTTTTTGTTTTTACCGTTTTTTTGTTGTTGAAGAAATTTGTAAAAAACCAAAAAACCTGAAAATAGAAATTCAAAAAGTTATGTGCAAAAACAGTTTTTAAATAACTGAAAAAATACCTGAATTTTGTATTTATCTATAGAATGTTATCAATGCTTTAAATAAAATATCGATACAAGATTTTGTTTATTAAAATTGTGTGATTTTAAATCGCGTGAATACTTATCTCGATGTTTGATTTTAAAATCGCACTGATATATCTCCATGTTTGATTTTAAAATAGCTTGAATACGAATCTCGATGTTTGATTTTCGAATTGTTTGATTACAAATCTTGAAATGGCTAAAATTCGAAACACGATGTACGATCTTAAATCATGTAATTACTAATCGCTATGTGTGATTTTAAATCTTGAATGTTATTTGAAATTGTGTTTACATAGGTAGGAAAAAACATGAAAATAAATATTTTTTCTTAGAAATTCAGAAAAGACGACCTTATTTTGAAAAGGTGGATTTTTTTTACTATATTGAAAAAAGAAAAAAAAACTAACCCCTGATATCAACATCCCTGAAAGTTAAATGCAATGATATAATCACAAAAAATAATTCACCTACTTGATGCAGAGAAAAAAATTCTTTCAATCTCTGCCAGATTGACCAGGGTGTTAGGATAAGGGAATTTCAACTGTTTTTTTCTTTCTTTTAAGTAATACTAAAATATTTTCCATGATGATGCTCAATTTTCCATGCGTTCGTGTGCATTATACTTATCTGGCTTGGTGATACCACATTATGCAAAGAACTCTATCAATCGAACATTTATACATGTTTGTAAGTAGGGACCTAACAACTGTCAGATGATGCCAAGTTTACTATCTATCTGCTATCTAGATGAATGTTTGAATCTGTAAAGAAAGTTTCTTGTTTTCCCCACAATCTTCTGTGCAATCATATTTGTGAGTCACACACGAGGTGCCACTTTTCTCCAGTTATCTCTTGGTGAAGTTTTAAAAGGTGGACCAATTTAACCAACATACTGAAAGCTTTTGTTCTTGATTGTCTACCACTCCATAAAATATTTTCCAAAAAGCATAGTAGTTTGCAGCCCTGCAAAGTGTGGCATAGTTGTCTGTAAACTTGATTTGATGTGTGCTCTTCAGGAAAATGTTGACACTACTCGTTGACAGCTACTTTTTCTATACAGTGTCAGTATTCTCCTTAAGTGTCTGTTTAAGGGCGGCCCACCCTGCCTACCTGCCCTTTGGACCCAATAAATGCACCCTCTTTGCCCTTTTTGTAAAAATAAGCTGCCATCCCTTCCTTTTTATTCATGTTCCATTTTAAAAAACATTAATTCGCTGTTTAAATTATAATTACAATCTGGTAAAATTATCTGTGTTTATAGGTTTAATTCTGATTTCTATTGCAAGTATTTACTTTGTTAGGATAATTCTGAACTGGTTACATTTTTATGAGTATCTTTTTACGTCGAGATATTGATAAATTTTAAAACTATTTTTTTAACAACTACATTTTTCTTTTAAAAGAAATAAAAGAATGCACCTTTAAGTGTTCATTTCCTCTTAATTTTCAGTTTAAATTATCGAAAAAAAGCTTTTAAGTTATTTTTTGTCATTTTTGTTAACTTTTTTTGAAAAAAATTTGTGCACAGTTATTGTCTTTTATAATCTACAAATTTTTACCTTAATATGATAATGAGATAGAATTACAGTTATTTTTTGTCATTTTTTGTTAACTTTTTTTGAAAAAAATTTGTGCACAGTTATTGTCTTTTATAATCTACAAATTTTTACCTTAATATGATAATGAGATAGAATTACTTTTTAAAAATGCACGTAAAATATTATTAGAGAGTAATTTAAAAATTATTGAGGGTAAAATTCAGTTATATAATATTACACATTTTTATAAATTTTTAAAGTGTTAAGTGAGTGCCCTTCTTAGAGAGGAAGCGCCCCTTTTTATTTCTAAGGAGAACTCTGCAGTGTTGACCATTGACAGCAAATATGACTATGAATGTTCCATACTCATTTTTTTCCCCATTACAGATCACATTACAATGCTGTGTTATATTTTTCTTAGTACTACTTTACATTCTCTTTAAATGCTCTTATATGAACTGGTTAATCAGTTTTACACAATCTGTGAAGCTCTCCTTTTACCTCATTTTACATTTGTGTAGGATTATTGAATTCTGAACACTTCTTACTGTGGCTGCATGTAAATAACATACAGAAGAAAAGTGAGAAGAATTGTCAGGTGCCATGGTGTTCGGGGGTATACATTTTGTGATCATTGGGTTATGATATAAAACTAAAGCTGTTCGTAATTAGAAGGAAAAAAAAACAATTTGTTATCAATTAAATTTCTAAATGTCTAATTCAATTTCTTTTTGAATTTCAGTCTATGCCAGTAGAAGATGGAGCGTCCTATTATCCAGATGCTGCTGGTGGAAATGAAGCTATTGATTTAAGTGGAAAGGTGAAAATTTCTATTTGTTGTGTCATTTGCATATTTTGTTATATATAATCTTTTTTTAGATTTTGGTGTTGTACAAGTGATACATTGTTATTCGTCAACAAATCTCTCATCTTTATTCTATTCATCATTTTTTATCTACATTGCACACCTTAATTTGTGTGCATGTGTAAATTTGATTAATCACAAGCGACATGGTAGAGTAGAAATTTAAAACAACAGAATGAGGAAATTCTAAACATCCTGTATGAATTCTGATATACCTGATTTCTTACTGTTAATTTGAAATCTTTATTATGTATATATTTCAAGCCTTAATAAGCTATATTTTAATAGGCAATATCCATGATTTTAATTTATTTTAGAGTAAAAGAGGTAGCAGAATTTTATTGCAACAAAAGGATCTTATAAATAATAAAAGCAAATTTAAACTGCCCCTTGAAATTGTAGCCTCTGCCTAGTTTAGTATGTGATGATCCTGTGTATGATTTCTCCACTTTTTTGCATTGTGGTGATTTAATTTCCATAATCTGCTGCACACTCCTTGCTGACAATTGTTAACCCCTCCGAATAGTTGCAATACATGTGCTTGCACTCCCAATAGCTTACTTAACTTAATACTTAAACACAGTTTAGTTTTTTCATCTTTAAGCAATAGACTCTTACTTAGTTCAAAACACTGTTTTGGCATTAAGAATTTTGTGAAACGTAAAAAAAACCATCGAGAAAACGGCCAAAAAGAAATATGAAGAATTTGAATAGTTTACTAGCAGTTTATCTATGCAATTTAATTTGAATAATAATATTAACATTAAAGCTACTTCATCTCCTTTTTTTAAACTAGAAAATAATAACAAAAGCAACATTTAGAAAAAAAATTAATAAATTTTTTGAGAAATTAAAATAACTACAGTTTTTCAATGTACATGAGTACAGTAAAACCTAGTTACATAATTCTTAAAATGTTGTAATCAATTTTTTTAATACTACAATATTATGAAATCACATAACAGTGCAAAAACTTCATAACATTGTTAGCACTGTGTAACAAGTCTAGTCATATAATGCAAACACAAGTGCTGCATTATATGACTAGAAATCATGTATTGATTTCCCAATTACAAATAGTGTGCTAATTTTCATAATCAAATACTGTTAAGTATGAATGCTCAAACCAGCTATCAAGTAACATGGATACATTTTTAAAATTCTAGAATAATAATAAAACTTGATTTTTTTTAACTAAATAAAACTTGATTTTTTTAATTAGATTAAAAAATTTTAAACTTCTAGCACTGTATTAAATTTAAGCTATTCTTAGAATATCATTAGTATTTAACAATTTTATTGGTCTTTTGTAATTACTTTCATTTCACCTAGTTATTTCCTGTTTTTTTCCAGTTTCTTCCAGTGTCCAGCAATAAATTTCTTCTGGGTGAAATGTCAAGTTTATTTAGATCTTAATTCAATAAGAAAATGCATGATATTTGTACTAAAAATATAGAAAGTTGTTGCTTTATTTTCAGGAGTTTGGAAATGGCCTACTTAATCGCATGCCGCACAGCCTGAGCTCTCCTTCGTTTTCCCAGTTCTCTATGCAGTCTCCTCAGTTAGTTAGTACACCTTTTGGACATTTTGGCATAGGTATGTTTGCATTTTTTTATTGCACTCCTAATATAGTACATTGGTATAGAGGTCCTGTATCTTGTATAATGAGAGAGTTGTAGCATATGGGTAACAATTTATGAGTGACAGGGAATTAAAGAAAAGAAATTAAACGAAACTTCATATTTCTCTATCACTGCAATACCTGCAGCATGAGAAATGAAATTGCAATTCCATCTGTCCTTGTAAAAGAGATAGTTATTCTTGTGGTGACTCCAGGAGGGGCATTCATCAACGGCTTGAGGAGAAGAACATCCTTTGCACTACTGTTACATTCTTACCAGCCTTCTTTCACCTGCATTGTTAATTCTTTAGATAATTATTGATCCTGAAATAAAGAAATAGTTTGCTGCAAAAGATAAGAGGAAGGGTTTTGATTCCGTTATGAGCATAACGAATTGTACTCACAGCATATTCTCCCCAGCTAAAGTTTGCACGATATCCCAAGATAAATTCTGAAGGGCTGTTCATCAATGGCTTCTTCGGTTGAGGAGAAGAACATCCTTTGCACTACTGTTACATTCTTACCAACTGTTTTTCACGTGCATTGTTAATTCTTTAGATAATTATTGATCCTGAAATAAAGAAATAGTTTGCGACAAAAGATAAAAAGGGGAAGAGTTTTGAATCCATTGGGAGGACAGCACATTTTGCTCACAACGTACTGTTCCAAGATAAATTGTGCACGATGAATTGACACAAAACCAGTAAACTGTAGGACTATAACACTTGGTTTTAAGTCATGCATTAACTTTGACTTTTATAATATTTTGTCATTAATTCATATAAAGTTAGAGAAAATACTTATTTTTTTTTTAGTGTGATAAGATGTGTGAGAACCTTGTTTAAGCCATGATTCTAAGAGTTAAGAAAAAATTTTTTTCATCTAAAACCTTTGAATCCCAATTAGTAGCTCACTGAGCTTGCAATGTTTAAGTTTTATTCTTATTCTTTGCTTTGTTTGTGATGCTTTGCTGATGATGTTTTCAGCAGCTGACATGAATAGTCGCTTGTCCAGATGCTCTCCGCAGCAATCCCCACTTCTCAGTAAAAGAACTTGCTCTCCAGGTCCATCTTCTGTTGCCAGCCCTTCCCATGAGCAATACATGACTCCAACAAGCTCCAACTTGATTCAAGTAAATATCTTCTCATTTGGTTTTTAAGCGTTTTAATTGGGGGTTATGATTCAGTATGACCTTGAAAATCTGCTCTTTAAAATGGACAATTCTTTTCTACTTGTAATGAGAAAAATCCAAACTAAATTTTGAACTAGAGACAAGATGTGGTGAATTGCGTTTGGTTATAATGCCATTTTGAAATAATTTTTTTAAAACAAAAAATTTTATTCATTGCAAAAACTGCCACATGCTTAAAAAGAAACCAAGATTTTAAAAAGTCCATAGCAATTAATCAGGTACTGCTGAAAAAATGATCTACAAGTCCTTGTGAATTAACAATAGTCTGTTAAAAATATTGAGGCTTTAAAGACCATAAAATCTAATTAACAAACTGTTCAAAAGGTGATTGACAAGACTAATTTACTGATAAATCATAGACTAATTTAATGATTCATGCACATAAAAAATGTACTCAATTGTGACATTTAAATTCGTGTTATATTAAAATCAAGATTTTAAGGGATATATTATGGTAAATTCTAAAAATAATGTGAAAATCCATAGAATAAGTGCTAAAAAAAACAACAGTAAAAACCATGTTTATTTATGATAGAACCAAAAGGCTTTTCCCCCACATTTTGGGCCGTAACTTTGACATCTCTGTTTGTTTATATCAAATATCTAAAGTACCGTAATTTCGGAAATCAGGATCAGGACTTTTCAAGGTTATACTGCAATGTCAAATCAAACACAAACATTTCTTGAAAAATCTTATCTTAGACAGATTTAGTTTTTTATTCTTAAAGTAATGTGGTAGTTATTCGTAGTTATTCTTAATAATATAATATCCATCAAAGTAATAAAAAGATTTGATATTTTTATCTGCCATATGTCTGGAACTATTTGCCTAAATTAAATATTTCTTTGCTCAAAGTTAATTCCATGAAAATTTTCATTGATTGATATTTATTAAGAGTAGAAGTTAAAAAAAATGTTGTCACTTGCCCAAAAGACCAGTAACTAAATATTACTAGTCGGTACACATTTTCATTGGTTCGCTGATATTTCTCTGTTACTCTCTATATTTTTTAAAGTTTAGATGAATTTAAATAAAAATTTACAATCCGGAAAATGTGTTATGTTCTCAATTATGATGAAATTTACTATTTTGCGACAAAAACACTGACTCTAATACAAAACCGAAACAACATTCCCATACCATTCGTTAACATTGATTATTTGTCCAACGGACCACTGATGGTTTATTTTATGGTAATCTGAATCAGAATTGAATGTTGTTTAACTGACGTTAATTTTTAACCCTGTTTATATAATTTATTGTTACAGATGAAAACATTTTTGAACAATTATGCTTTTTTTTATATATTGAAACCCACAGAATGTAATAAATCTGTTGAATAAATTACAGTATAAAAATTGGTAGTCTTTAAATTAATAATAAGTTGGTTGAATGATGGGAATTCATGGGGTAAATATCGGAAAGTTAGAGTTGCTGTCGTGGATATTCATTGACTAAATTTCTTTTATGTACATTGATATCCATTTTCTGATTATGTAGCCTTTATTATGAGTTGTTACTATTGTTTTCTTTTTTGTAATTTCAATTTCATACTTATTTTTATGTTCCAATCTCATTCATCTTTGTTACATGGGGGACAAATGATGTATAACTATGCACTTTTGTATTAAAAAATATAGATTACTAATTTTAAAAGTTTTTACTTTGTCAGATACTTTTTAATTTATTGATTTCAGATTATAAAATTATTTAGATGTGAAGTTTTGCATCTTTATGCCCAATTTTTTTTGTACTTAATTTAATTTTAATAATTACAAAAAATATTAATAATGAATTGTCATTTTAAAATAATAAATAATAATTAAACGTTATTTTTTTGTTAGTTTTATAATTATGCTCTGAAAAATTAAAACATGCAATATATATGCATGTATATTATTTTTAATTACATGTAATTTTATTTACAATTCAGTTTTATATATACAGTGGAGCATCGTTTATACGACGATCACTTATACGACGTTTTAGTGTGGTACCAAATCATTCCTATTCATTTTAATGTAAAAATATATCGTTCATACGACGCGCAGAATCAGTTATACGTCGGTTTTTAGATTTTGTTTACGTTTATTTAATTTTTTATTTTTTCTTGTGTATTTTAAAAAAGGGCGGCATTTGCCAACATGAATGATACAGAAAAGGGTGTCAACAAGAATGCTTGGATGACGACCGTAATTTTTACTAGATGACTGAAAAAACTAGACAATGTTATGAAGAGCAAAAACGAAAAATTTTGCTATTCATCGACCAATGTCCAGCGCACCCAACGATACTAATTATTTTGGAAAATGTAAAAGTTCTCTTTTTCCCTCGAATTGCACAAGTGCGCTTCAGCCATTAGATTTGGCCGTGATTAGAAATTTAAAATTGCATCATAGAAAGCAGTAAGATCAACTCGCTATTCAAAGCATTGTAGAGACTAATAGCAAGAAAATATAATTAAAGGTAACATACATTCAAATTGCTCACTGCAATTTTTCTTCTTTGGTTATTTGTTTGTTTTGCTTTGTCTAATTTAGAAATTTATGTAAATCAACACGTTAAACATTAAAATGAACTGAAAACAGAGTTAGTTTCAGTTTTAGAAGTAAAAATCGATTATACGACGTTATCGTTTATACGACGTTTTACGGTGGTCCCTTCGGCGTCGTATAAACGATGCTCCACTGTATATATATATATATATATTTTGTAAAAAGAAATTGCAATTTTCTGCACTTTCTATTATTTTTTTGTATTAGGACTTAAACTGAAGAGAATTAAAGGAAGTCTTAAGCTTATATATTTATATGTAAAAAAATGAGAGAATAAATAAATTGAAATTTAAAATACAGTTTTTATATTAAAATCTAAATTTTTAAGGACATTTTTATAAAATATTAATTTTAAAAATTTTTACCAGTATTATCACAAAGACGTTGTCTTTGCGCTATAATAAGCACAAATATAAACCAGGCTATTCTCTCAGTAAAGTCATATGATGGTGAGACGCGAAATATGTATTGATATCAAAAACATTTTTTTGCTATTACTGAAAAATAAAGTATGTTGGAACTTGCTGCTTGCTGGAACTTGTTGACTCTATTTTAGTATAGGCATAGCCTCTTTTTTTAATTTTTACACTGGGGGAAGCATGAGTGGATGTGTTATGTGTCAAAAACGTATTTTTGTCGTGACCAGTATATGAAACTAGGTAGAATGACCCTTGCCTAATTAAAATTGCCAAAACCATCAAAAGCTGTCACAACTTTTGGATGATAGACACAAAATCCTAATGCACTTGAAGTTTTATATATATATATATATATATTTANTATTGCCTTAGTGTATACTAATCTAATGTATGAATTAAATACAGAGTTCTCTCCTCCGGAACGAAAATAGTCAGGGTGATTTCTCACAGAAAAGGGGATTTACTTAACGCCATAAAAATGTATCAAATTGTGTAATATTATGTAATAATTGAATTTGATCCTCAACAATTTTTAAATTACCCTCTCATATGATTTTGTGTCTGTATTTCAAAAAGTAATACTCACTCATTGTTGAAATAAGAGAAAAATTTGTAGTTTATAAAAGATAATTAAAGACATTCTAAAAGACAATCACGGTACACAAATTTTTTCAAGAAGTAAGCTAAAAAATGATTAATTGATAAACAACTTGCAAGTTTTTTTTCCTATAATTTAAACTAAAAATTATGAGACAATGAACATTTAAAGCTGCATTTTCTTTAAAAAGGGTATTTATTTAAAAAATAAACCAATTTAAAATTTAACATCACTTTAAAAATTCATTAATCCCTCACCCCCTGCAAAAAGAGAAAAGAAAAATTTAACCAGTGAAGAAAAATACTGACAAAATAAATATTTGTAATAGTAATCAGAATTAAATCAGTAATCACAAATAATTTTATCAGTGTTTAGTCATTATTTAATTAATGAATTAATTTTTTATGAAGGAATATGTACAAAAAGGCAATGTTTTCTGACAAAAATGTTTATGAATAACTTTGTGTATATTTATATATCAGGCAGTTTTCAACAATAACAAAGAATTTTCAGTTAAAATAATGTTTACTTTTCTGTTATTGTTTTTAAAATTTTTTTTAAATTTTTTATTTTTAAAATTTTTTAAAATTTTTTTTTTATTAAGATAGCTTTAAGATATTCAGTGAAACTGAAAATGTTTTGCATTTTATATTGAATTATTACATTAAAATGCAACATAAAAAGCGCAGCATTTTCGATTTCATTGAATGCATTTATATCATTGAGTATATTTTTATTACGAAGAAATAATAAGACAAACATCCCAATAATACAATGAAAAACAATGTAAAATTAATTAATCTGTGGTTTTTAAATATTTTGACCAAAACTTGTATTATTACACTTCTTGTCAATCCCTTGTCATATACTGTCACAGTTTCATGAAATGCTTCTTTTCCTCCAAGCGTGACATCATTTGCTGGTTTTTATCCATGGTCAAAAACTGACCACTTTGGGAGAGAGTAAAAATTATTGTGTCAAGTATATATTTAAATTATTCTAGTTATTAACAATGTAGGTTCTTAAAATATTTTGATAGGAGTCTGTAGGAGGCACGACTTATTTTTACTCTCAAGAAGAGACTTCAGATATATCGCCACTTATTTTACCTGATATGCATCTTTATCCTGGAAATCCATCCCACATAGAGCACATGCGATTAAAAGCAAACGCTCCCTCATTCTTCCTGCCTGATGAACTACGAATGGTAATTTCTTTCTTGTATTTTATTATTTTGAACTGTCAATTAATATTTTTAAATACATCTACATTTTATCATATATGTATTAGACTGAATGTAGACTGATGTATGTAATGACTAAATGTATTATATGTGACGCATTCAGCCTAATACACATTATATTGTATGTAACACATTTAGTCTTACACATTTATTCTAATAAGTCTGTCTTAAAGTTGCCATCGATAAAATGTGCTGTTTCCAAGCAACAATATTAAGTGGTTACTCTAAATTGGAGTTTATCAAACCAGAGCACTAAGTGCTCCTCATAGACTATTTCCAAATAGTCTGCAAAGAGCCACAGTGCCCAGGGAATAGAGCGTTCGCTTTCCAATGAGGTGAACCAGGTTCGAATTCTGCACCCGTCATGCACCGACCACAGTGCTGACGTAAAATATATACTCAGTGGTAAACGGATCATGGGTTAGAGGCCTTACCGTCAGGCTAACCGTGGGAGGTTTTTGTGGTTTTCCTTTCCATGTATGCAGCTTAGTTCCATTAATAAGTCCTTCACGAAGGCAAATTTCTCCCAATACTTGATCCACGAGTTCCCTTGTCTTGGGCTCAAAATTACAAGACTACAGAGTTGAACATCAGTAGTCATACACCCAAAATTAGGTTGGCTGTTCAACAACTGTTATGAAATAAAAAAAAAAAAAAATAGTTTGCAAAAGGTTGGGCAGGTGTAGAATAAAAAGAAAAAATTAAATTTTTCACACACCTTCTGAAGTATTTTGTATCTTTTTGCAGAAAATATTGAAAATTTTAAAAGTGGCATCAACAATTTGATCCCCCTAGAAACTTTATGTTGTTGGCATAAAAAAAGTCAGAGCAATTTGTGCCTGTAAAAATAAATTTTTCCTTGTTCTATGCAGATTGTTATCTGAATATGTAACTTTTGTTTATTTTTTAGGATATTTTGCATCGTCATCAGCTTACTCTTGCTGAAGCCAACCCTGAGCAACATACAGGTTTTTTTTAAAAAAAAATTTATATTTCTTCTTTTGTTCTTTATTTGTTTGTATTTAAGTTTATTGTTACAGTTGTTAACATAAATGACCGAAATCAAGAGAATGTCGACTTTCGCCGGCGAATTTCAACAATCAGCCGCTTTGGTGAATGTCCAGAATATTTGTTATATCCGATTTGATATTGATTTATTCGTTGATATTATTATTTTTTAATATCTGCTGAGGATAGATTAGGAGAAACATCAGTCTTCAGAGTACTGGTTAAATGCATACTGGGCAGTGGAACTTGACCTTAAAAAAACATTGATGTAGGCATATTGATGTACCGGGCAATGAAACTTAACTAAAGACCTAGTATATATTTCTGACATTTACCAAAGTGACTCTGTGATTGTCAACATTCACCAGTGGAAGTTAACAACCACCCATTTCTGTCATTCACAGTAACAGAGTCTTTTAATTAAGCACATTAATTATGTTTTAAGTACTGAGTTATTCAGCATAGATATAAAATATCTATGGCAGGGATGGCGAACCAATGGCACGCCACATAATATTTTGGGCACGCCACCGATCACGAAGTTCACTGTGAAGCAATTTACCAATTAAATTAAAATTCACGAAAACAAGCATAAAAAATAAACAATTATTAACAAAAAATTACAATTATTGCCAAAAAACAATTACTTACCATAAAAAACAAGCTAACAATAAATAACTAGCAAAAAAAAAAAAAAAATTAGAAGACCAGCTTAAAATAACATCTTACAACCTAATATAAGTTATTTGTCATCTAATCTGCGACAACAGAAGTAACACTGATGTTACTTTAAGTTGAATTACGCGTAACTTAGACATTGCGAAATGTATTCTTTTTCATAGTAAATAAAGAGTTTTGAGTTGATAGTATTTAGTGTTATTATTTTCCCAATAATCACGAAGTCAGAATTGTTTGACGGCACGTCTATGACCAAATTAAATTTTTTTTTAGAAAAAATGGCACGTTGGTGCATAAAGGTTCGCCACCCCTGATCTATGGGGATGGGAAGATAGAAGAGGAAAAATAGGAGGGGAAGTAGGGACATACACCCCTAGGCTTACTTCCCTATGCTGATTGGTTGCATTCAAACCCACACTTTTATTTTTCTAAATTCTCTTAATTTTATTTTAATTTTTTGTTTTCTATTAATGATTGTCAAAGGTTTATTGAAATAAGTGAACTAATGTATCATAGTTACAGATTGAGTGAATAACATACAGATCTCATTGTTTGAAAGAAACTTTTTGATAATTATTATTATAAAACATGAAATATTTTACTAGTGGTATCGATTCAACTACAGGCGGGCCGTAATAGGAAAACGCCAATGTACACTGTTATATCTGGTTGCTAATGCGATACTCAATCTCTGTGATGTGCTTTTCAATTTTATACTGAGTTTGCTGAATCACCCTGTACAATAAAAAGTTGCATAATAAATAGAGTAATTTTATAGTAATTATGTGATAGCTTACCTCTGGTGGTTAAGCAAAGATATTTACATTGCTTATTTTCCATGTTCTATGCTGTTAGTTAAATATCTTTGTGTTAAGGAAGTTAATTGCCTTATTCTGTCTTTCATTGTCATCAGAAATGAGAAAAATAACACTGCATGATAAGTAAAGTTTTATTTTTTTTCCCTTTTCTAAATATTATGGTTTCTGGGATCAACTGAACAAAGAAAAAAAGTGAAATATCTTAACTCAAGACGAAAAAATGGAGAATGATTCTTTACATTTTTTATTTGCATTGTTTTTGTTTCATTTTTGGAGAGAGATCATCAATTATTAGTCACTGACAAAACATTAAAATATCAAATTTTCTCTTTTAAATGATTTCTGTTGAAAAAAAGAAGACTTAAGCACAAAATAAAAGAAAATAATAGGCAGTGGTATGCTCTCATGATTTCTTTTTCCAATATTCATTTGTTTAAGGTCCTGTAGCATTGCTATACATATATTTTTTTATATTCAGACCTCGAAAGCTGTGATTATATTTTAGCCAAAGGACCAACGATGTGCCTCTTAAGCAAAATTTGAAATGAAATCTGCTTCTAGACTTTTCTTGCTTCTGTCTTTATAAAGATAATGATTAATTACATGGCTGTAAATATTTATCAAAATTAGAAAATTATACTCTGTTGAAGGAAATGTGATCAGCCTTCACAAATAAATCAAATTTTTTTTAGATGAGTGGAACAGAATAAAAGGAAGTTATATCTTATTTACTGACAATTTGAAAATAAAATATTTACAAAAAAATATAGATAAGGGAAAGAGAGAAACTTATATGTTGCTCTGATACTGATTGATTATAATATCATTTTTATTATATCTCGCTCTGATATTGATTTATTATTAACTTACAAATCAGCATTTGTTACGCATTCGTAGATGGCATTGTATTTTTTTATGACGGTATATTGTATTCAAAAAATTTTTTTGTTGAAAATAATGATAAAAATACCATTTTCAGAGCTAACAATTTTATATTGGTTCACATTTCAAAATATACTTTAATAAACATCTATTTTTTAATCAATCCACAGTAATTGCAGATTTGTTAAAAAATGAAATCACAGTATGGGCCATACTGGCGGATACGCCACCTCGCATGATAATTTAAAGTTTAAATATGGATAGGCTTTCGTCTATCAATGGAAAATGGTATGTAATGGTACTAGATCAGCATAAGTTTTATTTAGAATTATTATTATGTTTTTGACATGTATATGATACTAAAATAAATAACTTTTTTTTAAAACTGAAATTTGAACTAAATTACTATTTTATTTCATCCAATTATCTCCTAAAACAAAATTTCTTTTATGACGAGAATATTTTTCTAAAGAAAATGTGATAATGTAAAAAGATATGTATCAAAATTTTAATAATATAAAATTGTTGTTTTATACATTTACAAGAGAAGTTTTAATTAATTTTGTTTAGATCTTCCTGCTGAAGTAGATGCTTACCACAAATTATGCCCTCTTGAACCACCCATTGGTGACAGCCCTATAAAATCTTCCACTTTTGGATATGTTACATCAGTGTATAAGGCGGCTCATATTAAAACTGGAGTTTATTACTGTATGAGACGAATTCATGGTATGTTTGGCTGCTCCTTTGTACTTTCTTCTAATCATTAAGTATTTGAAACCTCACCAAATTTACTGATTTCTGCACCTTATTAAGTTTAACATCTAAACTTAAACTTTTTAGTTAGGTAAGAAGCTTTGTTTTAATCATAACTTATGTCAATCACATGAATTTATGTAATGGGGAAGCGACTTGGTGTGGGTATCTTGATCCTGATTGGTAGTTGAAACGTGCCTTTGTTTACGTTAGCAATTGTTCTTTCCATTCTATTTTGAGTAACTTCAGCAGTCAAATATCAGTTCTCTTAAGTGGCACATACTATATTCATACACAAAGATTTCAATTATTTCACCATATATTTCATACTTAACAGAAAGACAAGCACGAAGCCATGTAGAACATAAACAAACTAATTATGAATCGAAGTTGCCAGGTACAAATTACAAAAATATATCCATAAAATACATAAATAATAAATCTAAGTTAGGTAAAATATGTAGACAAGAAAGAATTATAGTTCAACAAATTCGACGTGTGATACCGCACTGTATTTAATTAACTTTACCCTAATTAACATTCTAACTTATGTAGAGAAACTTAGCTCCACTTTTACACTACATTTTGCTTATAAACGATCAGCTGACGCTGTTTGTTACATGTGTGGGTATGAGTTATCTTCTTGAAGTGTAAATGCCAAATTGTAAAAATTGGCACTACACAGAGGTCTCAAAAGCTTAACATCAAACTTTAATAGGAAGTAGGACATATTTTAATGATTGTTGTTGTAGTTCATTTACATCGCACTAGAGCTCCACAATGGGCTATTGGTGACGGTCTGAGAAACATCCCTGAGGATGATTGAGAATTGCACAGCAATTCATAAACCAAAAATGTCACTGTGCCGTGTTCTGCATCCAACTACCGCATTGCTGCAGTGCACATAGTAGCTCCACCTTGGTGTTGTTAGGTTCTATTTTCACTGCCTAGCTTTAGTTGAGTTCAGTTTTTTAGATTTTCCTCCTTAGGTTAGAAAATAATATTGATGATCATGCTTTTTGCAGGTTTCAGAGTTTCAAATACAAAATGTATCTCCATAATCGAAACTTGGAAAAAACTTCAACATTCAAACTTAGTGCATCTGAGAGAAGTTTTTACTACCAAAGCATTTGGAGACAATTGTAAGTTACCTGTCTCAATTTTTTTTGATTGTATTTTTTAAATGAAGATACATGTCTGTAAACTTAAGTCACTAAGTCAATTAAAAATTGTGTATTTTCCAATCCTTACAACAATACTTTTTCTTGCTTACATTTTGATGTACATGACTTTAAATTCACCCTATACTTGACAAAACTTATTATTTTTAAAAAGTCTCAAAAGCTTTGTTGGGTTGTTCGGAAAGTAATTTTGTTTTTTCCCAATGAATTACTTTATTATGTTTTTTCACAGCCAACTTCACACTGAAGCCATATAATAATTATATATTTTGACAGCTGATGTAGCAATGCTTGCTTGTGGAAAAGCTCAGTTTATTATATGCAGTAACATTTGGTTGGTGCCTTTTCAATTATGGAAAGTAAAAAGTAGCATTTTTGGCATATTTTACCTTTTTATTTTTGTAAATGTGAAAGAGCTGTTCAGGAAAAAAAATTATCCAATGTGTATGGAAAAGATGTGTTGAAAGCAAAACTTTTGCAAAATTTCAATCTGACAAATTTAATGAAGATACACCACATTCTGGATCACCAGTTGCAGCTGATGAAGTCCTTATAAAGGCATAAAATGATGCAAACTGGTGAATAACAGCTCATGAGATTACTTAGAGATTAAAAATAATGAATTAGACTGTTCATAATTTAAAACATCTAAGATTTAATCTTAAAGCTCATCATATGGGCTCCTCACTGTTCTTATGGAAGGAAATTTGTGTTGACGTCTGTGATATGTTTTTCAAAGGTAAAAAAAAAAAACAAAAACATTATTTACTTTTGATGTGCATCCTGGGATGAGAAATGTGCTGCCCACTTCAATTTCAACGCAAGAGTTCATGGAGCAAAAAAAGAAAAGAACAGACTCAAATTGCTTTGAGTTAGTTCATCTTTTTTGCTCCATGAACTCTTGAGTTAGAGATTGTCAAATGAGAAGAAAATAGAAGGTCAAAAATGACCTGGACCAGTTTTTCACCAGCAAAGAACAAAAGTTTTATGAGCATGGAATGATGCTACTGCCAGAAAGATGACAGAAGGTTATTCAATAAAAAATTTTTTCACTTCATGAAAATCTTCTTTCATTTTCATAAAAAAAATACTTTTTGATCAACCCAATAATTGAAAAATGTGCTTGCAATTAACAAGTGTGTAGAATACTAAATCTAAAAGGTTCTTTTATGACTCATTTTGATAGAAATTGCTTCAGCTTACTTTTAGTAGTGGATGAAAAATTTAGAGTTTTTAAACTCCTGCATTTATATATAAAAAACCATAAAAGCTTATAGATGTTTTTATTCCCGCAGCTATGATCTTTGTCCATGACTACCATCCAGGTGCTGATACCTTGATGAATCTTTATTTTAACCAACCATCATCTCAAGTGTTGAATGGTTATTTGCCTAATTTCTGCCCTGCTGAAGTAGAAGGATCTTCAAAACCTGGTAATGATTTGCCTTTAAATTAATATGTTTCTCACAAAAATAATCATTTTCTATTCTTCAATGTATGCTTGTTTTATGACATATTTTTTATTTTTGGGGTTATATGCAGGACCTGATGAAGAATGACGGGGGCCCCTGGTCGTTACTTTAAACGATATTACCTTTTGTTTAATAATGAAGTGCTTTTAAATTATTTATAACATAAGTAAATTATGATGCATTAGTAAATATTGAGCTTATATCTTTTTCTATTTTTGTTAGCTCATAATTCTAATTGATAATTCTTATTGATAAACACAAAACGAAATTATTGTAACATTTCGGGTACTACCAGAAATAAGGGGGCCCTAGGATTTAGCATCGCAGGTCTTATGATAAATCAGGCAATCTAAAATTATAAAATTATTGTGGGGATTGATAATGAATGTATAGAATTGAATTTTCCATTTTAAACTCTTGAAATTTGGCATATAAAAAATAAATTTCAATTTCTGATGAAAAATATGGACAGAATTATTTGAAAGATTATATCTAGTGTGTTTACATCTCTCCACAAGCAGCAACTTTGTTTTAATTTTTTAACTCAGTGACTTGTAAAATTTATTTAAATACATCAAAAGTGTGCTTTTTATATTGTTCTATTCAACGTTTCCACAATTCATTAAACCACAATCTGTTTCACTGTACCGTTGTTCCGTAGCGTATGAAAGCGCCAATCATTTTACAGGTTTGATGAAATACTTGCGAACCCCGCATGTGCGTATAGTGAGCTGGATTCGATGAGATTATTACACTCTCATGTACAACTTTACTGAATTTTGCAAGATATTCTCAATTTCAAGCTTCATTTTCCACCCTCTGAAATCGAACTGAAAAATCTCTTGATTATTTTTTAATGGCTAATATAATCAAGAAAATAGTTCCTTGTCAAAAACTAGTTGTTTTATCATGATCATGTAAAGTTTGTGAACATTATTTTACATTTTGTTAATGTATATGAGGCTTAAAAATATTTTTTGAGTGCTTAAAAGGTACTTATTTTTTGTTGAAAGATTTGACTGCCTTAACATCAGCTGATGATGATACAAATGAAAACTGTAGTTCTAAGAGAAAAAGTACTTCAGAAACAGATTTCGTGTTCAAAATTTTAGTCTGAATGAGGACATTTCAATATCTTGGCACAGCAATTATACATTAAGGCCTGAATAATTGCCCCAATAGTATCTTATGCACCACATAATGACTTTCAGCAGTTCAAAATACTTCTAGATTATTCAGTTTTTAATATCAGCATTTCCAAAGCTGCGTCGATTTTCACCGTTTGCCGGTGGAACTCAACAACCAATTTCTGTCATTCACAGTAACATATATATTGTTGCCATGCAACAAAACATGTGATAAATAGTTATTGAGCCTTTCACTTTTATGTTAGGTGTGAATCTTTTCTTTCATTCTCACTAACAAAAAGCAATTTAATCATAACATAGGCTTAAAAACAAAAATCTTAAATATTTCTGAAAAAACACTACAATTGTATTCTAATCAATTCTATAAGAAGAAAAATGTAAGTGAATGTATCAATGGCTCAATTATTTTTATCACAAATTTTATATTGCATTTTTGTTTCCTTCTACAGTTTTGAACAACCTGAGACAGCATGCAGGTTTGCTTCCTGAGAGTTTAATTTGGGGATACATTGTTCAACTGAGTTCAGTCTTAAGAAGTATACATGCTGCTGGATTAGCGTGTAGGGCGTTTGATCCTTCTAAAATCCTTGTCACTGGAAAATCTCGGTAATCCTCCTTTTATTCATTAATTTTTTTAAAATCAATATGTTCTTAGTTTTGTTGTGTTGCAGAGCTTTTACCATGTTGATTGTGTTGATAGTTTTCAATTGCATATGCATGTAATGCATGTCAGTCATGGCTTAAAATTAAAAATGGTCTTCCAAATTTGATTCGGACCACCATAAAATAAATTATCAGTGGTTTTCTGGACCAGTAATTACTATAAAAGGGTAGTATACTGTTTAATATTTGTTTATTTTTGGAATTTTATTTTAATAAATGAAAAAATATTTTAAAGCAAATATAATTGTAAAAGAAATATATTTGTGAAGGAAATGAAATCTGTAAAGAATATATAAAATAAAAAAATGACTACATTTATTATAAAACTTAAAGTATACGTTTTATTTGCTTTTTTAAATTATTATTTATTAAAAGAATATGAAATTAATATTTTAAATTCTCTGATTTTGACTTGTATTTTCTTCACAAAATAGCATATTTCATCTTATTTATGACATCACATATTCTCTGCATTTTAATCTTTTTATTCAAATCCGATTTATTAACTTTTTAAGGAAAATTCTAATAGAGGCACATTAGCAAACCAGTGACAGTGTATATGGACTAGTAATGTCCTTTGAACTAAATTTACTTAGTTTTAACCCCTGGTGTTAGTATTTATAATGTGAGAGTGAACTTAGACATTTTCTTAACATTAGAACTGATATGTCGAGGTTGGGTTACTTCTTTTACCTGTGGGTAACGATTCTAGGGAGATCAAATCCACTGATGTTATTCTTCAAATTGGCACCAATCTGATTGGCAATTGATCGAAATCAGTTTAATAGTCTCTTAGAAATAAATGTTTAAAAATCTGACTTCTTTGGGGTGCAAAAAATACGCAAAAAGTGAAATGATCTTTAAAAGGTCCAAACATTTGACCACTCTCCTGATTAAATTATTGAGATCGTATTTCCCAGATTGTGACTACCCCCTATATTTTGGGAGTCAGAAATCTGAAACCAGCGGGAAAAAAGGTATGCTACCCCCCAGATGCTGAAGATCAGAAATCCAAACTTGTAAGAAAAAATTTATATTTATTTGAAAAAGGTCCGTTTTTTTAATTTATTCATTGCTATACATCTATTTAAAAGCATACACTGTAAAAAATTTCGCATCAAATTACTATAAAAAGTACCGGCATTTTGGGTAAATCATATGTAAAATCTATTTTAATGTAACATTATATTGAGTTAGTCACTTAAAAATTCATCTGCATATCCATGATTACGTCCTCCAACTATAAAGATTAAGTCATGATATGTGAAAATTCAACCATTACATCAAAAGTTATTGAGGTGTTTGTGTACATAGTACTTAATACTCATTTTTAAAATTATTATAAGTTTTGTTAAGAGATTTCCCCTTGCTCCTAATTTTCTTAAATATTTTATTTTACTTTCTAAACATTTTGCTTATAAATTAGATTTCATTTCTGACTGTTTAAGAGTATAAATAATAAATTGATGAGGGGCCACATTCGAGATTCAAAGAGGACTATTTTGAAATATCAAATCTTGTAATGTAAATTCATTTTTCAGATTGAGACTCAATTGCTGTGGTATTTTTGATGTTTTAACGTATGACTCCAATCAACAGCACAATCTTAAGCAAGTTGTGTCAAATTTTCAGGTGTGCAGTGTTCTTTTTAAATGCTCTGAAAATGTATTTTGCATAGTAGAGTGTTTCTTTATTTTTTGTTTTGTTTTGTTTCTAGCAAGAAGACTTAATGGCATTTGGCAAAATAGTTTTAGCTCTTGCTTGTAACACTTTGAATGCCTTCAAAAGAAATACTCTAACCAGTTCTCTTGAGTTGGTGTCTAGGAATTATTCAGCGGATCTGAGAAACTTAATACTGTAATTATTGTTACTACTTTATTTATTTTCTTTTTTTAAAAAAAATTATACAGTGAAACCTAGATTAAGCGGACACTCTTGGGGGCGAAGAATTTGTCTGTTTAGGAGAAGGGTACACTAATAATACAAACTCCACCATAAATTGTTTATCGAATAATTGTAATGATATAGAAATAATTAAACTATATATTATAGCTATTTATATTGCATTCCTGAGAAACTTTTACGCTTTTCGACTAAGTGTTTTTCTAGTGGTGGGATCAAATCAATAAAATTGAGATTGTATGTTTGTGTTTAGTAAAAGTTTTAGCAAAGAGTAAAAAACACAGTTCCTTTCATATATATATGTTTGAATTATTCGAATGTAATAGTAGGCAAAATCATTTTAAATTGTATTTATTTAATGAAGAATGAAATGTGATATTATAAATTTTGCCACCACATTAGTATAAAAATAAAATCTTACAGGAAAACCGGAAGATTTTATACACGATTACAAATATGATACTGATATTTATTTAAAATTTTTCATCAATTTCATAATTTTTTTTAGATAAAAATGTCTTAGTTCATCTATAAAAGTTTGAGCATCATTTATTTAGTTTTGGTTCATTTTAGAAAGCATAAATTGAGTATCAGTTTCTTCATTTTGATTATCGACCTCATTATTTGCGACCATTTCAATAATTTCGTCCTTATATAAATCATTCTTTTGACATTCAATATTCTTGTCAATGCTTACGATATGCCTGGATCAAGCGATTAATAGACCAACGGTAGAAGTATATTCCACCATTTGGAGGAAATATTGCAATTTTTACATTCTTTAGATTAATGTGATGTTGAGACGTTGCACAAGAAAATGAACTTTCCATTTTTTCGACCCATTTTGTTCAAGCAACCACTGTCATTAAGTCCTAGGTCATCCATGCTTGTGAATTTGCTTTTCATTGTATTCCAAGACTTAATAAATTTGTTCCTTTGAAACACCTGGGCTTTGCTTTTTCTATAACTCATGAAGACTCCTGTTCGTCTGTCACACTCTGCTAAAAAAGACAAATCTCATTAGCATTTCATATGTCTCCAGATGCGTAGTCCTTAAATAAGGAAGGTAGTTTCTTCAATCATTTTTTAACCATGTCAGCATCCACAGAAGCACACTCTCTGCTTAGTGACTTATAAAAAATCATGCCTCTTTTGGAACTTTTTTAACCATTCATTAGAAGTTTTAAACTCCTATAGTCCCAATTTCCCAGTTGTCTCTTAAGATTTTTCCTGAAGCATTGGTCCTGATACTGGATACTTGTTGCTTCTAACTTGAGTAAACGATTAAAAAACACATCTGTCAATTTTAAATTCAGATTCCGTTTTCTGAAGGCATTCCAATTTGTTTCTCTTTTTAATCTTTGCACCACATCTTTATTATTTTTTTAATTACGTGTGCAGCCTGAGTCTTAAAATTTTAAAGTGTTTGGCCAATTTTCGGACACCGCATTTTTGATGACTTCAAATTTTTCTTTCAAAGTTAAAGCGTGGCGAGGCATTATTGAACAAAAAGAGATTTGCTCAATAATAAGGATCTGTTAAAAGTTTTATCTCAGATACTCCTTTAAAATAATTTCAGACGTTGCTGCAGAGAAATGAAAATGTTTTTCCTAAATGCACAGTTATTCAAATAAGTCATACGATACCAAATAGATACTTGTATTCTTACTTCACTTTCCCACTTGGTTCCAATCAGTAAGTTGGTTCAATCAGTAAGTAAAAGTGAAATGAGAATCCTTTAGTACTCCTTTCCTAAGGAGACTCCTTACCTTAAGGAGATCTTTTAGTACTGAAATAACTTAACTTTATTTTAAATTATGGATAAGGTAAACTTTACATGCTTTAAAAAATGGTAGATACATACATTATTTTTTAAACTGTAAATTGAAATAATTTTTAAAAAAAAATTTAGGATAAGTGATGTCCTGATTGAAAATAATGTTTCAGGGCATAAGTGACTGTCGGCGTCTGGTAACAGGAGTATCTGCTGTGTGTAGAAGGCACATAATTTTTTTTTCACAGAAGATTCACGAGGAATTTTTTAAAAAAATGCTCGTAATGAAAAGGGTGTCTTTGTAGGAGTGTCCGTAACATGAGGTTTCATTGTAATAATTGCTAATACTTTGAATGTCTTTAAAAAAAAAAAAAAAAAAAAAAAAAAAAAAAAAAAAAANAAAAAAAAAAAAAAAAAAAAAAAAAAAAAAAAAAAAACACTCTATCCAGCTCTCTTGAATTGGTGCTCAAGAATTATTCAGCTGATCTATGAAATTTAATTCTGTAATTATTATTACCATCTTTTTATTTTTGTGCATTTCCTAATAAAATTTCTTCTATATATACTTTGATAATAAAATAATTTCTTTCTAAATCTGGATTTATTGAATAGTTAAATAATAATAATCAGTTGTTCTAGATCCATACTACTCTGAATATGTTGTACATAAGTTATTTCAATGCGGTGTACAGCTCTCCTTCGAAATATTAGAATAATTGAAAAATTTAGCATTGAAAAGTCTTACTTTATTCATTTTTTTTACTTACTTAAATTAAATTACAAATTTAGCGAGTCAAACCTAAATATTTGTTTTAAACATTAATAAAATCAAAATAAAGCATAAATTAATTACACAATTTATTTTTGAAAAAAAAAAGACATATTAAAATAAAATTTTATGTGGTTTAAATATGTTATAGAATATTTCATTATAAACACTGAAATTCATTTATAAATGGAAAAGAAAAGTTATTTTGTAGCATAGCCTTTAGCTTTGACATATAGCTACTGCATATCAATGTTTTTGCATCTAATAAATAAGTTTTTGGCCGTCTTTTTTTCCCCTCCAAATTAGCTGAAGTAGAATAAACATTCATTTTGCCACTAGTTTAGCTTTGTTTATTGGACTAGTTCAGCAGATGAATAGAATATAATAAAGGTAATTATAGTAATGGCAAATGTAAAAAATTTCAAGCTGAACTGCTTTATAGTGCTCAATAGCTTTTGATTGTGTAGAGAAACTTCAATTTTTTTTTAAAGCCAGAGAACAAAAGACGATATTTTTTGAGCCATGAGTTTTATTTGCAGAACAATAACACAACAAAGAGTCAGTGAGATAGTTATAACCAAATTAACTAACTTCTTTTGTACTGTATAGTAGTAAAACAATATATTAAGCAAGTACTTTATTTATAATGTATGTGTAATGTATATGTATGTATAAACTTTTATAATTTTTTGAAATCTCGTTTTTTTTCCCCTCTCTCCTTTTTTTGAACTGGGTTATAAGCAATCAAATATTGTGCTCCCGTGGTTCTTGTTTTGGGAGTTTGACTGTAAGTAAAACATGTATTTAGTTGTATATGTTTGAGTAGTTTTTATTTGTAAATAACTAATAGTTCCTGACAACCAGTTTTGTAAATAAAAATTCTTTTTTCTGTTTTGTTCATTTAGATATGCAAAATTTTATACTTCTCAAAATTTGAAACAAGTTAAAACTAAGAATTATTTTTCTTTTTATTCTAATCAGCACGCATTGCATTGCAGTAATAATAGATGTTGCAAAGAGGGAAACATTAGTATCAGGGTGAATATATTTTGAATAAAACAGAGTTTGTGGCTTAATAAATAATATATGTTAACCTTTTTAAATAAGAGGAAGTTAAATACAATCTTTGATAAATTACAGAGCAACATACAGAAAGAAAGAAAAACTGCACTTTGGTAAAATTGAATTTTGTATTTATTTGCAGTCAAAGTTTTATTTATTTATTTTTATTCTTATTTTGCTTAAATGAGATTTTATTAGCCCATGTTTTTTGTTTTTATCGTTATTTTTCTCGATTAAAATTTTTTTTTAAGGAAATACATATATCTGCCACTTAGGTGAGCAGTGTTATGTGAAAGATTGAAATGGAAGACATTTAAATTTATTTCTGGTAACAATGCAGAATAACGAATATCATCTCCTTCTTGTTAACTCATTTTTATAAAGCAATGTGTGGCCACTAGCTACCTTCTATTTTAACATAAAAAATGTTCTTACATTATTTTTATATAAAATAAACCCTGCTGCATTTTTTGAAGGAATCCACATTTTGTTCACAACACATTGTTTTATTTTCTTTCTTGACAGCTTTAAAGTTAACATTCATTGTTATTAGTGATGTTAAAGGATATTGCAATTTATTCTTGCAAAAACTTGTTCTAACATTCCTGTTGGGGTCATTACTGTTCACAATTCAGTGAACAGTAATGACCCCAACAGGAATGTTAGAACAAAGTGCACAATTCAGTCTACTATGTGTAGACAAAAGCATTCTACTCTAGCCGTGTGTTTTAAATCAAAATGGTTCAAAATAAAAGAAAAACTGAGTTTAGTTTTATGAATAGTAAATATGTAAATAAATAGTAAATGTGAAAAGAGATATGTTTATTTTTCTTTTCTTTTTAGTCTTTATTGTTATTTTAAGATTAACTAAGGGTAATTTTTTATAACACTTTCATCTGCTATTATGTTTTAATGGACTTTTAACTGTATTTTTTAGGTACCTTCTTCATAATCAAGCACGTCCTCGAAGCATAAATGATATTATGCCAATGATTGGTGCTAGATTTTACACTCAATTAGATGCAGCTCAGATGCGTAGTGATGTTATAGAAAATGAACTATCTAAAGTAAGCTGTTAATCATCTTTTATTTTATTTTTTTATTTAATAATTTCAGTTGTATTATTTAAAAAGAAAAAAGATATTTTAAAGGGTTGCCTCTGGTCAAAGAATCTTAAAAATTTGGAAAAATTGGAAAATGAAGGGGAAATTTAATTAAAACAACTAAAGGAAAATACATAATTTATAGTTAAAGGTCAAATATGTTTTTTCCAAAAAACAAAGTAATGAAAATTCTTAAAAATATAGTCTAATGCTAAATTTTGGTTTAATTTATTTAAATAAATATTTACTGGTTTTTTAGGATAAGTTAAGGTTAAGTTGTTTTTGCTCTATTTATGCAAATATATATTTTAAACTGCATGAAAATTGTAGGCATTTGAAAATTAATCTTTCTTAAAAGGTTGAATATTACAGTGGTCAAAGCCATTTGTTTTCATTGTTAAGATTTTCACTATGAACGTTTATACTTACAAACAAGAAATGTTTTGCGTAGTAACTAAAAGTTATCTTTGATCTGTCATAAATAACAACAAAATGCAGTATGTGTGTGTTGTCTATTGTATCACTTTACTGATATTTGTTTAAATTTTTTCATGTAATGTGTTTGCTTTGCATATACTTTCAGTACTTCTTTTTTAAAAAAAGTCGTTTATTTTCATTTTCAATAACAAGTAAAAGTGTTTTTATAATATATAATTTTTCTTCATTAATAAGTCAAAATTGAAGGATTAATAATTAAATGTATACCCTCAGTTACAAAATGACATCAACCAACACAGTTATGCTAAAATGATTTCAATAATATTTTGTCCCTTCAGTGGCTTTACATTATTAAATTAAGCAGAATATGTTTTCAGTATTTCATAACAAATTATTAAAATTTTTTTTTATTATATTCAATATCATCTGGCTTAATGCTATTGCTCTAGACCATCTCACAGTAGTAAAAATTTACTACATTCAAGCAATTTTTTCCGCTACTTATCCCTTTTGAGGAATGTTAAAGAACCCTTTTCACAATATCTGTCAGTAAGCGGGTGAGGGACCACTTTCATCAGCCTGTGTAGGGACAGAGGGTGCATGTTATTTGTCCCCTGTAATCTGTCCTACCTTAAAGTGCTCGACTTCACGCACGGGTCGTTGGGCTACCGAAACAGGGAAGCCATCCTCTCTGCAAAGGATCAAAATTACGATGGTATGTTTTCAGATCATCCTCAGGGATTTTTCCCAGACTGTCGCTAATAGCCCATTGTGGAGCTCTAGTGCGACATAAGTAAAGTATCACCTACCTACCACAATATCTGTATTAAAACTGCGCAATATTGATTCAGTTTTAATAGGTGCCAAAGGTATTGAAATAATACATTGTACCTATATTAGTATAATTGATGCCTGCGAAAATTGCACCAAGTACTATAATATAAATAATGCCTATTAGTACCAATATTAACTAAGCATCATTGACCTCAAAATAGTATGGCGCATTTATATTTTTTTCCTGAACAAATTAGTGCAATTTCACCACTAATTTTACTTTATAGAACATAGCTTATTTCTTTAATTTCAATTAGTACCTATTATGAAAATTAATTAAGCTTCAGTGGTGTAAATAATATTTTATTTTTACTCCTTCTTTATACGAATTAGTACAATTTCTCCATTAATTTTTCTTATTACTACATAGCTTATTCTTTACTTCAATTAATAACTATTATAAAATTTTTTGTGCTTTTCAAAATAACGTGATACCATTACTTCATTAGTTTTGCTCTTTTTAACAAAATTTATAATTTTTTTTACTTCAAGTAATGCCTATTACTAAAATTAATCGAGCATAATTTGTCTTCACGACAATATAACAAGTTTTCGCGATTTAAACGAATTAGTACTATTTCTCCATTTATTTTGCTTTCCATTAATATTTCTTTTTTATTTCAAAAACCTTTAATTTCAAATTATTTAGTTTCATAAAAACACATTTTTAAAGCATAACTATAAACAAAATCAACATCTGGTTAATATAACTTTAGAGAATACTTATTTCGTAATATCACATGGTCTATCTGTGCTACCATGTTTGCATTGATTATCGAGTTTATCTGATATAACAGGTAAAAAATAATTCAATAATTGAAAACATTCAATAAACTTCATTTTTTAATGAGAGTTTTAAGGTAGCAGTCATCATTGATGTAATCTTTTAAAAATTTGAGAAATGAAATAGAACCAATAAAAGTTTAATTTAAAACAATGGGTAATGCTAGCAATGGGAAGTAATTGTTGCTTATTTTAGTAATTTGTAGTGTAGTGTGCAACTTTTTTTTAAAAGAAAAGTAGTGAAGTAGTATATATATATATGTGTGTGTGCGTATATATGTATAAAATTAAAAAAACACAATTGTTAATAGCAATTTCTGGCAACTACTTTTAATGTTAGTTTAGCAAGAAAATCTAATTTATTTTGACCACATCTTCAAATACTAATGGTTATTCATGAAATATTGATGTTTTTTTAAATTAAAGAGTATCTATTTTCTCTGAAGTTTTTGATGTACTTTATTTCTTAGGGAAAACAAAAGAGCATTAAACGTTTAACTAAATCGTTAATCAAAGTGGAGGTTTTTTTAAGCAAATTGTTTTATTAGTAATAAATATTTATGTTTATTAGGAAGTTCAAAATGGAAGATTGTTTCGCATACTTGTAAAATTGGGAACCATCACAGAAAGAGCAGAGTAAGTTTTCATTTATTTAAGAAAAAGTAATTTGCTTACCAAGACCCTACTTTTTTTGTACAAATTTTTTACTTATTCTTTGATTTCCTTGAGCCATTTTGATATGCTTGATTCTGACTTTGGTTATGTTGGCCCAAAATACTATTGATGTGAAAAACATATTCTATTTATTTTTATAATAAGCAGTGGTCAGAGTTTTCCATAGGAATGAAAAAGGGCAGCATACTTCCTTACAGAAGAGGGCACTTAGAGTTTTGAAAGGACACTCACTTACCACCGTTAAAATTTATCAAAATTTCTAATATTATGTAATAACTGAATTTGATCCTCAACAGTTTTAAATTACCCTCTTGTATTATTTTATGTTTGTATTTCAAAAAGTAATTCTCAATCCTTATTAAAATAAGAGAATAATTTGTAGTTTATAAAAAAAATTTAAGGCACATTAAAAAACTATCGCTGTGCCTAATTTTTTTTTTTTCAGAAAAAATAAATTTAGGGAAAAAGTGATCAATTGATCAATAACTTAAAAGCTTTCTTCATAATTTAAACTGAAAATTATAAAGAAATAAACATTTAACGATGCATTTTTTTTAATAAAAAAGTATTTATTTAAACAGTAATTTTAAGATTTAAAATCACTTAAAAAATTTATCAATGTAAAAAAAGAGAGAAATCCACCCAAAAAAGAGAAACTTATAAAAATTTAAGTGGTTGTGAATAATTAAAAAAAGAAATATTTATAATAGCAATCAGAATTAAACCTGTAAACTCAGATAATTTAACCAGTGTGTAATAATCATTTGTACAGTTAATTATTTTTTTAATGGAATATGAATAAAAAGGTAGTGTTTTTAAGGGATGGTGGCTAATTTTGATGAAAAGGTCAAATAGGACGCATAAAAAGGCAAAGAGGACAGGCTGCCCTTCTAAAAATTCTTAGGGGGAACACTGGTCATAGTTATGGTTGCATAGTTTTAAATACTAGCATATTACAAAGGAGCATTAAAAAATAAAAATTAATTACACCACAGTGTGGTTGGTAGAAGAATTGGGAGTAACTGATATGTTGCACTTGGACAAATCAATTTAATATGTGAATTGAGTGCGAAAAAAGGGTTAAATCACAATTTAAAATTTCTCTGTCTACATTCTTTAAAATCACTTTTTACCTAACTTTTACTTAATCTTTCTTTCAACGGGGTACACTTTTTAAGCAGTTTTACAATATAAATATAATACTAAGTTTTGTAGTTATTTGTCTGATGTTCTTTGTTGTAATACGAATTAAATCTATACAAATCTTGTTTGAAGTTTGAAAGAAAATCGTACATCAATAGCATTTAATATTTTATTACTATAATAGGTACAGTTTTGCCTATCTTACAGATTATTAATAAAAAAATATTATGTTAGATTTTTTTTCAAGTAGAATTACGTTTTTAAATGAGCATTTCATCATTAATTTTAGACTTAATATGGACCATTCCTGGGCAGAAACAGGTGATCGCTACCTGCTCAAACTTTTTCGAGATTATCTGTTTCACCAAGTGACTGAAGATGGAAGACCATGGGTTGATTCAGCACATGTAATACAGTGTCTCAACAAGGTGATTAGACAAATATTTTTTTCTTCTTCTTTACCATCGACGGGAGGGCTTTCTGTTTACAATTATTATTATTTATTCTTTTATAAGTAAACTAACATCTACCATTTAATCGATTTTGGTATAACTTTTCAAAATTAATAAATTATAAGCCACCATCCAAACAGAGTGTGTGGTATTATTTAAATTAACAAAATTAGAATGATACAATTATGCATGAGTTAAATGCATATGAATTATGACAATTATGAATTAATGTAATTTAATCTGCAATTTTTCTATAAAATTGTAGCTTAGGGGGTAGTTCTCAGATATGGACATGCCATTCTTCTGTTAGACTACAGAATTCCGTCCCTCCACCCCATTTTCATCATAATTTTAATATTCCTGACATTTCAAAATTAAATATCTTGAACTGGGGCACCATCCAATAAATGTACAAATGTAATTGAAGTATCTTACTTATTCTATCCAATATGTTATTTCTGAAATTAAATTTTTGTAAGTCTTGTATTGTTGTTAGATAAAAATAAAGAAAAACAAATTTTCTTTTCTCGAAAATTTATAAGGAAGAATTGGGGTTAAATACTAATTTACTATTTTTTTGAAGTTGAGATTAAACCTTGTATGGAGATGATTTGTTTCAAAAAATTAAATTACCTTTATTCTATTTCTTAAAAATGATATTAATCTAATAGGCACAAAAAACTGAATCAGAGAATCTAATATACATAGAAATTGAACAAAAAAATGGCAAACTTGGAGATCGTTCACAAATAGATTTTTTTTTTTTTTTTTTTTTTTTTTTACAAAATTATGTTTAGTTGCATTCAAAACTAGTGAAATATTTTAATTAAAAATATTGAACCAAATTCTAATTTTTAGGAGAATAGTAAATCTTCAGATCAGCTCTTAACTTCAAAAGAAATTATTCCAATTGAGATTTTAATAAGTAAAAGCATTTTGAAACAAACTGAAAAATCTTATAATTTGGAGTGAATTAACTCAAAATATTTATGGAAAAAAGTTATTTTTTATTTAATTAATACTCAATTTAATATAATTCCTTTTTCCTTTAAATTGTAATTTTTATTATAAATTTGTGGGGAAAGGAGTTATCATCTATCAAAAGGTCACCCAAGATGGAATCGTTAACACGTCTTCTATACTAGTGAATTGATGTTTAATAATCGTAGTTGTAGTTACACCACAATACTCTCCCGCCAGAATTTTATCTGAGATAGACTTCGATGAATGGATACCACTAGCAGCCATATATGCGAAAGACCAGGAGAGCTGTATTAAGATTTTGAGCGCTTGTGGTGAGCGCAGAATTAAGTTCACCGAGTGTTGAGCATTTGCCCTGAGAGGTTCGCGTTTGTGTGTGTGTGGTCTCTCCTGCTACGCTATTAGCAGTCGACTGACTGTGTGCAGAATCCCATTGTGTGTAAATCGTAGGGGTAGTTACTCCACAAATTCATAATTGGAAAACCTGTTTCTGAAGTTTTGTTATCGCATAAAGTTTAGCTTTTATTTCAGGGATGAGATTTTTCCGCTTTTTAGCGGATTTCCGCTTTTTTCACTTTCATCGCTTGAATTTCAGCTTTTTTGTCAAAAATTCAGATTTTTCTAAAAATTTAATTTTTTTTTATAAGTATTCCGCTTTTTCAGAAAATTTACCGATTTTCAAAGAGAAACAGAAAATTCAAACTGCATAGCTACCAAACCTTTCTCATTTTTACTTATTTTAGCTGTTTTCTCTCTGTTTACTCACAGCAAATAAGATTTTCGGAATTTTTTACCCGCCCTCCAGATAGATCCGATTTTTGTAGTTCAAACGACGCTGCTTCTGACAAGCCTTTTAGAGGTCCCAAGCCTGGAATCTGCTAATATCTCGATCTCATTCACACGATTTTAATATCAAACATAGCTTATCATATTTGCGTGTTGCGATTCTGATTCACGTGATTTGAGTATTGTATGTTGCGATTCTTATTTACGAGATTTAAAAATCCGATATTGTGATTCGTATTTACGCCTTTTTAAAAACCTATGTAGCGATTCATATTCACGCAAGTTTAAAATTCAATGTCTTGATTTGCTCATGCGGTTTATAATATCAAACATTGATTTTCGTATTTATACGTTATTTTAAAATAAGGCATTGGGATTCGCATTCACGCACTCTAAAAATTCATAATTCTTATTTATGCAATCTAAAAATTCCGCATCATGATTCGTATTTACGCGATCTAAAAATTATGAATCGTGATTTGTATTTACGCGTTTTAAAAATTCTATATCCCAGTTTGTATTTTCTCATTTTCAAAATCGTATATCTAGTTTCATATTCATGTGATTTCAAAATCCATAATTGTTATTCATATTCACGCAATTTTAAGATCAACTATCGCGATTCTTGTAAGAAGTAAATTTTTTTTTAAATTAGTTACTATAAAGGTGACTGTTTTTCTAACGACGATTATTAGTATATGTAAGTGTTACAACATCAGAGAAACTGGAAGGGAATATATTCAAAACTTACATTCTGTGCTTGCAAAGAAGAAAAAATAGGATTTGTCACAAGATGTTTGAAGATGGACTAACGACTAAATATAGCAAACATAAAAGATATAGCAAACAAAAGCAATCACTTAAAAAGGGATTTAATTAAAAAAAAAATTTGGGGGAAAAAGAGTTAATTAACTCATCATCAAAATTTTATTTATAATTGCTGTTATTTATGCTATAAAATGCAAAATTCTTATCAAATAAAAAACAATTATCTAAACAGTTGCTGATTGTCATGTAATTTTTCAAACTAAAATAGCAATTTTTGTATGTTAAGGAGTTACTATATATTTCTACTTCACTGTTATTGATATGTTTCAGAGGGCTGTAGTTAGATTAGACTATAATATGAACATAATGATTCGGTCCATTGTTAAAGTTTTTTTTTCCAATATAATTTAAAAAGTAATATTACTGATATATTTGCTATAAATCACATAACAGTATTTATTAAAAGAAATGAAATATTAATGTATATTCTCAGTAGTTTTAATTTGCTAAACCAGGTAGTTTTTCAAGTAATAATTGTCTCTTATGTGAACTGAGGAAAAATATAATTTCCAGCTTTATTTTTTCAATTGGTAATTTTTATTTTCACTAAATGTTAAGTATCAATGTAATCATTTATATAATAATAGATTAGTACCAATTGTATGTCAACACATTATTTATTACCTTAAACTGTCTGAAATTTATTATTAAAGGGTTGCGCTTGTGTAAAATTTACTATTGTGGAAATTCAGCTTTTTTGCCTTTTGGCTAATCTCATCCCTGTTATTTGTAAACTGTTTCTTCTTAGTTGGATGCAGGAGTTTCTGATAAGATCTGTTTGATGGGAAGAGATGAACAGAATGTGTTGGTGGTGACTTATGCTGAGTTGAAGGCGTGTTTCGAGTCTTCTTTTGGAGAAATACTGAATGCTGCAGCCCCCAAGCATTCTTCTTCTTAGCTGTGTATATATAAAATGGTGATTTTTTTTTGTGTTCCTACCCCCTTTTCTTCTCATTAGAAATGTGTACATAAAAGACATGAGTACTTACAAACACTATATCTGCATTGTTCAGATATGTTTTTATTCTGATGTTAAAATTTATTTTTTCATATTTTGTAAAGATGTGATGTTTACATTGAATACTCAAAAGACTTTTATTTCTCCCCTTCCTTTTTCTTTTCTTCTTTTTTATTTTATTGAAAAATTTTATAAGAGTTTTTGATAAGAAACTTTTTAATGATATAATTCACGAGTAAATGATGAAACCCTGCCAAGACAGAATGATATCTTTGGATAAAGGCCTTCTATTTATTGCGTTAAGAATGTCCCAGTATTACTTCTGGATGCGGAACTCTACAAAATAGTTTCCTAATTAATCTGCCCCCCCACCCCCGAGGAATAGCTTTGCGTATGTAGAATAAATTTTTCACCTCTGTAAAATGCCTTCGTTTTTATTTCAGTTGACTAAAGTTATTTAAAATTGAGCAACAACTTTGAAAATATACCATTTAGGAAAGATTTCTAATTCAAAATGGAATGGTGGCATTTTTAGGGGTTAAACATTTTTTCTGAAGTTGTACAAAAAATCTCCTTCATTTCTTGTAGAAAAAATATAAAATGTGTACAGCCTGTTTCAGTGCTGTAATGACTCTTCTAGGTATATTTGAAGTACCTCAAGAGTATTCATAAAACAATGGTCTCTGCAGAAAACAATTTTATTTTAATTAAAATTACTCTAGATGTATTTTTATAAGTAAAAGCAATATTTATTAGCAACTATTTAAATGTCAGATTTTTAAAATGAAGTTTTTCAATCTTTTTAATAAGTTTAACCAATCAGCACCTTAATTTTTTACATTGCTGTGATGATATATGAAAAAGTGTATTTGCTGTTTAATTTAAAAAAAAAGAAAAAAATCCCTCTCTGATGTCCAAATCACACCTGAAATTTGATCTTCTCTCATGAGCCATGGATTTGAAATTAAATATAGTTATTTTAGTTTTTTTTGGGGGGATTGTTTGTGGTTTTACATTAAATCCATTTCAATTGTTTGTTTAAAATGCTGAGGTACCAACTAGTACAACTATGCACTCAAGGTAACTATGTTATGATTGTGTAATAACAGTTATGGTTTGTAATAATCTGTTAAGAATAAGTTGTTTTTTTTTCCTCTTAGCTACCAACAGTTAGGAAATTCTGTTGTTTACGGCAAATATTTAAAAAAAAGTAACACTTAAATGTTAATTTTTTATAATTAAGAGTAAATTAAGGCATAATATTATAAATTTAGGTATATACCTATATCGAATCATGTGCTAAAAAGTCTTAAAAATGTGCTAATTTGAATTTTGTTAACATTTTATGTATTATTGTACTACCAGCTAATTTATAAAAGTTGGCACCTCTGAGAATTTCATTAAGAAAAGTTTTTTTTTTTTTTTGCCAAATGTCCAGAATAAAAGAAAATTGTTTATTTATTTCTTCTTTTTTTTTAAGCTGAGATATAGATTTATGAAATGAATAACGTAATATTGAAACAAATGAAATTTTTAAAGTATCACACTCTCTTACCTGAAACTTAACCATCATTTTAACTTTTCTTTTTGCAAAACTTTAGAAAAAAGTATAGCACGTTAAATGTAAAAAATGTGTTAAACAAAATATTGTTAAAATTCCCAACCTGTTTATGAACTGTCTAATCCTTAAAGTTTTTTTTTAAGTGAAGAAGGTTTCCATATTGGTGTTATAGTTGTTTCTTATACATTCCTCATTTTTTAAAAATATAAATACATTTGTTGCTACCATTGCAGAATATAAAAATTTTGTAGGGCAAATGTTTCTTGCTTGTCCCAAATTCACTTACCTTTTCTCTTAAATTGAGAATAATCTTTTTTACAGAGTGATTCAAAATTAATTAGGGTTTGATGAATGCATCTGGAGGTTCTTCTTCGTCAGTAAATAAAATAAAATATCTCCATACCTAATATCTAGTTTTTAAGTACTTTCTAAAATACAATATTCATGGTTTGAAAGAGCTCATTTAAAACTTACTGGTGTGGACAGCTAGAAAAATATTAGAAAAATCAAAATTTACTTTTTATAAGTTAGCATATCTTTTTTGACTCCCTAATGTGAAACTTAATATTCTAAATTGAACTTCTTTGGTAAGAATGAATGATTTTTGCATTTTTTAGTTGTTTAATCGATTTCTTAAAACTATTAAGCTTTATGGTAAACTGCTCTTTTTGTATTTTTTTATTTATATAATGTACTGACAAGAAACCCTCTTTTAATGATTTTGTATGCTTATGACTTAATTATAACAATTTTGAGTCATAAATGTTTTTAAAATACAGTAGAACCTTAATTATCCAACACTCACATGAAAATTTTGAATAATCTTTTTCTAGTTTGTGCTTTTAAGAAATTTTTAAACTGTAGTTAACATTTCTACAACAAAAACAAACTTTTTAAAATAATATTATTCATTAAATAATTAACAGTAAGCCTTTTTTTTAAAAATCAACTGATGTTTGTTTCTGGAAAGAAAAAAAAAATTCTGTAAACAACTTAAAAGAATAGCTAGTGACTATGGCATTGAATAAGCAACTAATTTTTTTATGAATAGGGGAAAGTTATGAAGCAACTTTGTAATATAAGATTAGCATAAGTAATATCTGTATTTTAATATTGATATATTCCATACGTTATATAAATCGCAACAAGAGATATGTTAAATTAAAGAAAATATACAAAGTTTTTTTTTTTAAGTTAAATTTTTTTGTAGTATTTTGGACAAAGTCTTTAAAATAACCCCATAAAAAATCATATGGCTAAAAATACTGTAACATAGCTAAAAGTACGGGAATCTTTGTGTGACCGCATGCTAACCCAACACACTATTTATGAAACATTATGCTGATATTACTGCAAAAATTCAAAGAACACATTTGTACTGAATTTGATACTACAGAAAGCTTAGTTGATTATAAAATCATTATCCATCTTGTCACAAAATGGTGAAATGTTAGTGTTACCTAACTGGAAAAAAAATGGTATTATATTTTTTTAATGTATCATTTATGTAATATCTTCAATATTCAATAGTTACGTAAATATAAGCATTAAGATACAGTCTTACATTTGTGCTAAATCCTGTATTTTAATTCAGAATTTGTAGTTCTGATTTTCTACATAAAAAATATTTTATCCTGATTTTTAGCTTTTTGTCCTGATATTTTCATATATTCAGAATATCCTGTTTTACAAATGTGAATTTTTCAAGAATAAATTTGAAGAAACAAAAAAAATTTGGATTTTTGATCCAACATCTCTTTATGTTAATGAATATTGCTAGTGGAAGCCACAACATTTTATAGTTCCAATTAGAGTTCCAAGTTCAAAAACTATACACTTATTACAAGTTCAGAAAAAAATCCTATGTAAGATGTCTTGAAAAATATTGCAATCATTTATCTCAGCTAAGTTTTTTACGTAAGGAATTGTTTCGTTTGAGAATGGGACATAACTAGGGTTTTACTGTACTTCATCAAATGTTTTTAACTGTTTTAAAGTGCATCACAATTCATTTAAATTACCTGAAATTAATTCATGTTTTAATAATGTCCAATTTTATATCATTTTTTTCTTATAGAATTATTTAAATAAAATTTTTACTATATGGTACTTGAAATTTCCTTGTCAAAATTATTAAGCGATTTTTTTCAATCTTTTATTAAGAGTTCGGAAGAAAAGTGGATTTCATAAAAATGCATATTTCAGCTAATATCAGCCATGGTGCTTCAGTATTGGGTTTTAGCTGTTCTTTCCTTCAACTTAATTCATAGTATTTTTCAAGATTTTACTGTTTTGGCAAGTTTAAAAGTGTTTTTAAAAATGAACCAGAATTTATGACTCCATTGAGAGAGAGTCCTGTTTGGCCTTGAGAATGTTTGAAACATAAATCAATACACAAATCAATCACTAAAATAAAAAAACGCACTTCAATTCAATTTGTTGTTGATTAAATGTCTTTACTGAAGATTTAAAATACATTGTAGTTTTGAATAATAATTATTATTCAATTTTTTAAAACTGTTTTCATTTACTTGTAATTGAGAGTGCTTTGTGGGAAAATGACTATTTTATCTGGCATTTTTGGACTTTAAATGCATGTGCTATGTAGTTGATAGTTGCTAAAACAGTGTGAAAAGGGCATATGGACACATCTATAAATCACTTTTTCAGTGTAAGTCGTAACACAGAATGACTTTCAGAGTTTTTATTGAGAAAAATTATTTTATGTAATGTGGTGATGCAACGATATGGCCGAATAAAAGAATGCTAAATATTTATTCCTTAAGTCTTTACCAATTTATTTTAAAGATACTCAGCAATAAAGATTGTAGTAGAAATTGTTTTTTTTATTTAGCGCTTTTTGAATTCTGTTTTGTCAGCGTTTGAATTATATAATCAACATGAATGGTGGAATGTTATATACTTCCAAGTTATGCTTTTAGAGACTAAAGCTTTATATGAGGTCATAATAATATACTGTTTTAAATGCATTAAAAAATTACGCTATTGTCTTTGACCGCTTCAGAAATGCTTTTTTATTTAGTTATTTTGATTTTTTTTTTAAAAATTTTGGTAGCCTTTTTTTCTGATTCTTTTGTTTTAAATGTATTTCTTGAAAAAACATTCCTTTATTTCTTCCATCTTCAAATTTTTTTTATTTTTAATTGAACCAAAACAAAAATTTCTCTTTAAAACAGGGTCTTTGAGTGTTAAGTTTTCTTAAATTTTAAAAAGTTCAAATAGTTTTTTTTTTTTTAAACATTATTTTTTATGTATTGCTCATTTAATAATAATAATCAACTAATTATCAAATTTATATTTGTTTATAAAGATTATTGGCATTAAATTAAATAAAAAATGTATGTATATTTAATAATCGAAATGAAATTTTTTTATATTTTACTAACAGTTAAAATATGTAAATATTTATGAATAAATTACAAATATAATCCAATAGTTAACAAATAGATTGTTGTATTAGTGAATATGGTTATTGATTATAGTTTATTGTTTTTTTTTATAAAAGTAAAATAAACAAGTCTAAAGGAATTTGCCTTTAATTTCAATTTTAGTGCTGTAGGGAACTCTAAGTGCAGATGACGGAACAAAGGCACATAATTGAACGAGTTAAATGTATATAATTTTTCTGTCAAATTGTATGTACCCTTTTTTCGGTCTGAATACCAAATATTTGCTACATCCCTAGTGCAATCAAGACCTTCTGTATTTTTATACTGAAATAAGTGCTTTATTGTACTGATACAATCATCTATCTGTTTTTGTGCTCTTTTCACAAAGTTTTAGCTTTATTCAAAGACAGCCTAAATCATTTTTTTTTTGATGATATGTGTAAAAAAAAATTTTCAAACAGATTTTTTTAATTTATACAAAACATCTTCCTGTTCTTTAAATCCAGTAAAATATCCATCGGATCCACTCTGTTCTCTCAGATTATTTTGTTGTGAATTTACAAACTTTTTCTGTAGTTTTTTTAAGATTGTTTATGGTAATTATAGGCTATTTCCATTTGTATCTTTTTGAGACTAAATCTCAGGAAGTATTGTGTTAATTAAAATTATTCTGTTTATAATAGCAGTTGTATAATTACTTCAATTTAGGATTTAATATCTATTTTATGAATGACTTTTTTTTTATCTAACTATGTTGCTTAAACTTCAATGGATAAAAACATGTCATAAGATATTTCTAAAAGTCCTATGAAAATGTTATGTTTGACGAAAGTAAATATTATTCGGTTTATATTTTATTATTTATTCATACTTTTATATCGATTCACTCTTTGACAATTGATTGTGAAAACAGAGATGTATCTGTATTAAAAATAAAGATTTTATTTTCTTTTACTTCTGGCTTATTATGTTCTTAAACTAATTTTATTACAGAGTCTTTGAACCTTCATATAGCAAAGAGGGATTCATCAAGGACCCCCTTCCAGTTTTCTATTAAATAAATTTTTTTTTAATACTTAAAACCTTCTTAATATGTCTCACTCTTTTCTTCGTGGCACTACAGTTCGTGTTGGATAATAACCTTCTTATAAATGCAACTACAAAGCCTTCGTTTTCTTATTTTCAAGCTCTTGAGTTCTTGTTGAATTCCATAGCTTTTGACTACCCTGTATAACTTATAAGTACAGTTGATACTGTAAATTATATTATATCATGGGGTGGTTTTCCAAAACTTATTTTTGATATAGTTAATAAGTGAATAAGATTAATTTCACTCAAATTATTTGTTAAGAATTTTTTTTGGTTGCCAAATTCATATTTTTAAAATGCTGTATTCAAGCCAGTACCAGTAGTTAAACTGTTGCATATCAGTTTCCATAATAATTGAAAAAGTTTTATTCCTACTTATTATTTGCTCATTATAAATTATTTCAGGGTATCAGTTACTATTTAAAATAAAGCTAGGGCTATAAAAACCTCGCACTCAACAAAGTGCCTCTATCAGAGACATGAAGGGGTCTGCGGGCATTCATCATGTCAAAAGACCGCACGTCATGGCTCAGTTATTGCCCAGGCAGAAGCGACACTTGCCCAGAGCTCCAAATTATTGTTTTAAAGATTTCAATTTGTGGTTTTTTGAAAACTGTAAAAAATAATCTGACTTGCAAATTTATTAAAGTTTTTTTTTAATTTTCTTTTATTGCAGTTTAAAATTTAGTCTCTTTATCAAATGAATGATGCATAGGTGTCAATGCATTCATACAAATGCGCAAAATACGGTTCATGCTATATGCGTCGTCTATGGATGTAAAGCTAAGCGCAGATGGCGCTAGGTGTTAAAATTCGTCGTAAGACTTCCGGGTTACTACTTCCGATTCATATTTAAGCTTAAGCGTGAAAAAAGTTTATGCATGCACTAAATTCAAATTAAGAACTAGATTATATATGACTCTCCAAATCTGCGAATTCAACTGTCTGGCATAAAACCCAATTTTAAGACTAATATTGACAAGACGATACGTTGGAAAAAGTTCATGCATTCACTAATTTTCAAAATTGTTAATAAAATTTAGAGTTTTGTAAATTTTAAAAATATCTTTTCTTTAATTAATAAGTTCATAATTGCTAATGAACTTAATTCATTAAGTATTTGGCAAAAGAAGATCGCTCATTAAGGGTTCCTCAGCCGAAAAAAATGGCGATTGTTTTCACAATAATGGCTGATAATCGTTTCATTCCATTCTAACAGCTGAACTTTGATATTGAGAATTACGCAATCATGTTTCAATGGGGAATAACTCAAGTGTCTATTACAATATCTAAGGATCAAGTGAAAGAATTAAGAAATTTTCTTTTCCCGAATGGTCTTTCACAGTTAAGTTGATTACAGAAGCAGTCTTTAGCTGTAACGCTTGAGATTGGTGATCGAAATGGGCTATAGGTGGCGTAGAGCAGAATTTTCTATCTAAGACAACATAACGCACGCATGCTTTCACTTTTAGCGTGTAGACAGTCATAAGAGAAGGAAGTACGTTAGTTTCTGTCTTGATTTTGAAGTAGTTTAAGAACTTTTAAGTTAAAAAACTATATGGAACTGAAAATTACATTGAACATAGTTCTAAAAAATACGTCTTGGAAATTTAAAAAAAAAAAGTATTTTTGACACTTAAATACGAAAAATATTAAGAAAGAGGAAAATACCGCAGTACATTCCTTTACAACTGGGGAGGGTTAAGACATGGATCCGGTCTTCTCCCGATATAGCGTATTTGAGCGTTGCGATCGCGAATTGCCAGGAGCTGATTTTACTCTCTTGGCGTCCCGCAGTGGACTGATCGTTAAGACACGGTTCCCAGCAGATCACCGAAGTCAAGCATCACTGGCTACGGTCAGTGTGCGGGTGGGTGACCACTTGGATCAGTCTGCGTAGGGACCGAGGGTGTGCGGTATTGGTCCTCGTTGAACTGTGCTACCGTAAAGTGAACCGAAGCGGGGGTGCCATCCTATCCGCAGAGGATCAAAATTGTGATGGCATGTCTTCGGATCATCCTCCGGGATGTTTCCCAGACCGTCGCCAATAGCCCATTGTGCAGCTCTAGTGCGACGTAAATTTTTACAACACCAACACACTACTATCTTGGCAAGCTCAAAAGTTGTTTAAATCAAAATTCCCATTAGTGCAAATTTTTTCAAAAATAAATAAATAACTCAAATTAGTCTTGATTTGTAACTTTAAATCACGAATTTAACGATTAAATTTGTCGTTGATTTGCTGAATACGATTGACTTCGATTTTATTACGGTTTATTGGAACGCGCAAAATCCTTTAGAGAGTCTTAAAACCATGCTGGAATGCGTGATTGCTGAACGAGTAAGACGAAGTAAAAAGAATGACCACCGAAATATATTAACTATTTTTTCCGGTATGAAATGGCGTAAGGTTTGTATCTCTGTAAAAAGACTATATATTGTGAGTGCGTACATACGTACGTACACATAATTTGATAGATTGTTAAACAGAAAAATAAACAATCAAAAAATAAAACAAAATAAATAAATGAAAGAAGCCAAATTTCGTTTAAACTCTCTAGTAGTTCTAGAGATACTGACATCTAAAAACTCACTTTATGTTGAAAAGCAGTGTATATGTTCTCGCTAAATTTCGAAAACCGTTACCGTCTATATTACCTAGCTGATGTGCTGCGGAATCTAGTTTATCCTCATTTTTAATAGGGAATGCGCGTAGTAATGGTTTCCGTATGTTTAAAGTGCAAAAGTGTAACCCTCATTCTATCAACTAATATGTCGCTTGTTTTGACTTGATACTTTAGATATTGAAAAATAATTAAATCAGCGTTGTTGTTGTCGTATGCCAAGGGGACGCACTTCTTGTTTTCCAGTGGCGTCATCTATGGCTAAGAATTTTACTTCTGCTACACATATACGTTAAAACCCGTTTATGTAGCGGATCCATTCATTCACCTACAGATCGTAATTTTAACCTGAACCAGAGAACAATCAATCTCCAATTGGGTATTTGCATTTCAAGAAGAAGATAGCGTATACCCCTTTACCTCTACGCCTTTTCTTTTGTCACATGTAATATTTGCTTATGTATTTTATTATAACTGTGATATATTTTTGCTTTGTTTATCTGGCAACTTCGATGCCTAATGTGTTCTACATAACTTCATGTCTGTCTTTGTGTTACGTAAGAAATATATAGTGGAAGAATTGAAATCTTTGAGAATGAATATAGAATGTGTCACATCAGAGAATTTATACTTGACGGTCTTGGTTTACTCGCAATAGAATGAAAAGAACAGTTGCTAACCAAAACAAGTGCCGCGTTTCAACAACCAATCAGGATGGAGATACCCACACTACGTTACTTGCAGGTATCTCAATCTCTACCCCCAGAGATATGATTTGTTATGGGAATAGTGGACTTTGTGGTCCGATAGATTTAACGTGCACCAGTTACTATTTTCTACACGAAGAGTCTTCGGCCGGCGTGGATCGAAAATAAAACAGTAATTACGTTAATTGAAACATACGGAAGCGCTAATGTTGTTCTAGCAAAGGTCTTATTTACGCATGTCCGCTTAGTAGGTAGTTTGCAGATTTGATATAAGAAATAAAATGGGTGACTCTAGATAATCTGTAGAATAAGTGATTTCTACACAGGATGATTAAAAAATAATTAAAAAAAAGTCGCTAAAGCTATCCGGAGCCCTTACATAAAAGAGATCGACATATAATCACATGATTAATGAATTAAAAATCATTTTATTTCGACTGTATTTTCACATTGACGTCCTGTACTACTCACTTAAAGTTTTTGACAGTCTGTTCAGCCGTCTGGTATGTTTTAGAACGAGTTACTATTCCATGCAGCATCGTCTCTGAGCATCTCTTGTAGTATTAGTGATCTTAAAGGCGTCAATATAAATAGTAAAAATTAAATTATGTAAGAATGATTTTTTGTTAATATTTGATCATGAGTATAACTTAAAAATATTTGGAAATCTAATTATGATTCTTGCGCCCTACCGGGTTCCCGCCTAATTTCCCCAAACACCTTTAACTTATCTCTTTTTGTCTTGTACCTCTTCTAGTGGCGTTGTTTAGGCATTAGGGGCGAAGCCCCCTCCTAAATTCTACATTACTAGATTAATGAGCTATTGTATATATATAGTATATATATAACGCTTCACCGTTGCTCTTATACGTAGGTATTAATATGAGTAATAATAAACTATATAATCTGCTTTCGCTTATTATTTATCAATTAATCACTCGCAATAGCGGTAAGTTGTATTTTTTGATCAACGGTCTATCATTAGTTATTTCATAGAATGACTTGGTAAAGTATGAAATTTTTCATCAGTTATATACAACTGACTAGTCTAGTTGTTTCATAAAATACATAGTTATTTTATGAAATTACTGAATTATACATTTTGACGAGAACATGTATATAGAAAGGAGATCCCCTCGAACATACATTAAAACTACTCTACTGATCTCTTCCCCTAAACTTAAAACGCGTTTGCCTCTTTACTGTTATTTGTGTGTTAGAGGAGGATTCTTATTTGTATGACAGAAACTAAAGTATTTCTGTATAATTTTATTATTTCTGCTTTAGTTTCTTTGCTTTATTTATTTACAAGTAGTACAAAAGTGGATTCATTTGGATATTTGCGACTACATCTACCGAATTCTAATACTATAGGAAAGATCTTACCAGAAGAAGAGACTTTGTGTTAGGAGATGGATGATATTTTATTTTCATGTTTAATAACGTGAGTTTAACACGAGCTCATTTATATTCTTATGAAGACTGTTTTCGGAATGTGGTGAACTGGACTCTAAAAGATCTATCTCATCTTTGAGGATATCCTCCTCCTCTTTGGGTGGATCATCATCCGAATGAAGTTTCGAATCACTTGCAAAAATCTTTTTCGTCGTCTGTTCCTCGGATTCGTGGATGGGCTCCATTATTCGATGATGAGGTGGAAGCATTTCGATGGCGGATGGGCGTTCTCTGAAGCCGCCATTTTGCTTGCTCACAGACCCGTTGAGGATGGGCTTGATGTCCTTCACCTGGAGTGGGTGTACTTTTTTCTTTTTTCGACAACACTTGCAGATTGGACAACGCAGAATGAGATACCTGAGTCCATCCCCGATGCACTCGCAACATGTCCTGCTGATGAAAAATGTACAAAAGAACAATCTGAGGACACAGAATAGAAGACCTATGCCAACCAGGGATGGTCCGATGCCCGCCATTGTGGCTTGAATGGCGGGATGTTTGAAGTGACAGTAGAAACTGATAAGGGTGAGAATGGCACCCAAGCAGGCCAATACCAATCCAATGATGACCAACACATCGGGACCAAAATATTCTTGCTGCTCACGGAAGCTCATGTTTGCTTCAGGTGCGTTTGGATCTCCTGAAGGGGAAAAAGAATTTTTAAGTCATTGACAAAAGGTTAATGTTAAAAATATAAAAAATTTGTATGTTTTTATGAAAAAAAAATGCTTAGCCTTCCACTATTACGACAAAAATGATTTAGGGAAATTTTTTTTTTTTACTGTTAGAGAGTGCAATATTTAACAAAAAAGGTTAAATGGAAGACATTTATATTTAATTCTGGTAACAATACCGAAAAACGTTTCCTTCTTATCATTTCCCCTTATTTTTATAAAGCAATGTGTGGGCGATCACCTGTTATCTTTTCTTAACGAACAAAAATTCTTTCACTATTTTTATGGAAATTCTGCAAATATTATGTTAGTAATTCATTTCACTTGCAAAATCTTTCTATGATTTGGAAACTTGTTGTTTCAATATTCTTGTCATAGATATTTCAGCATTTCATAATGTACAGAGCTAATTAATTTAGTTTACAATCTGTAAGCAAAACCAGTCAACTTTAGGTATGTATTTTAAATGGAAATAAAAGAAAAAAGGATTAAATATGTCTATTTTATTTTTTAGACTTTTTATTTGCTATGGATGGTTGACTGAATGTAAACAATAACTAGCTTCCTAAAATCGGACGAAATGTAGAGAAATTCCGGTGTATTCATCCGCTTACGTTATGCTTACGAGGCGATGCTTGAAAAGGCTTAATATTCTAGGAAGTTTTATTAGTGTGATTTGTGTTTAAATTTGTAAGTCATTTGACCATTCATAAGAGTTTGTTGTAATTTATAAATTTTAACTGGTAGTGAGCTTAAAATAAATGTCCAGCAGTGGACTGATCGTTAAGACACGGTTCCCAGTATATCACCGAAGTCAAGCATCACTGTCTGCGGTCAGTGTGCGGGTGGGTGACCACTCGGATCAGTCTGCGTAGGGATCGAGGGTGTGCGGTATTGGTCCTCGTTAAACTGTTCTACCGTAAAGTGCTCGACTTCGCCATCCCTTCTGCAGATGATCAAAATTGTGATGGCATGTCTTCGGATCATCCTCAGGGATGTTTCCCGCCAAGAGTCCATTGTGCAGCTCTAGTGCGACGTAAATTAACAACCAACCAACTAAAATAAATGTCAGAAAATTAATATCCCGACATAAATAAAGTCTAAGCTTTGCCATGTTTTGAGTGTTATCCCTTATTTGGCTATATTTGTGTAAAATATCACAGTTAATTATTTTTTGAGTTGCATCTATCAGGGCATAGTATATTTGCGGAGTCCTCTAAATTCTTATGCTTGTTTCGTTGAAATTTAAATTTAAGGAACGCGTTATATTGTAAACACTACAAGTATAATAATATTTGATGGCGGTGGCGCCCTTTTTCATGTTAAGGCTTAAAAATCAATAAAAAGTAGTAATCCGGAAGTCTTACAACGAATTTTAACTCACAGCTTTATATATACTTAGGTTTACACGGTTAACCATTCATCTGAGCATTAAATAGGCGTATGTGCGTATATCGATAAGCTCGTTACAACGGCAATTTCATCTGCTATTAGGAAGTGACTTTCAGTGTACCTGCAAAATTTAAATAAAAAAAAAGAGAAATTCTGTATGAAAATTGCTAAATTATCACCAAATAAAATGATCAAGTAATAAAGCAATTTTAGTACGACCACCAGGTAAGCCATCTTCTTCCCAACAAACGAAAAATTCTACTGTTATATAAAAGATTCCTTTTGTTGATCACATATTATCATGGTCCTATATATCCCTTCTTGGCAACTTACTATTAAAACAAACTTTTATTGTCATTAATGACTTCAAAAGGTATTGACCTTCATATATCATTTCATTTTCTTCTTTCCAAAACTTGTTACGATTTAGTAACTTGTTTTTAAACATTTCTGTTCAGTTGAAAGTCTCTTGACTTCTAAAACTTATTGACTACATTTTTTCCTCCAATCTTTGTATTCCCTAAATTTAATTTGATACCAATATGAAATTTTCCAACTTTATTATTGTAATGTATTGTGTATCTGGCAACAGCAACATTGATGCAATGATATATAGCAATCGTAAGGTGTCTTTCTTCAAGGATTGAATGCAAATTCATAATTATGCATATGTTACTGTTAATGAATACAATTATCGAGTTTTTTTTTCAGAAATACTTAAGATTTTTATGTCTATGGCTATGTTATAACTTAATTGCTTTTTGTTAATGAGAATGAAATAAAAGGCTCAATAACTATGGATGGTGTTTTCTACACTAGGGAACGCTGCAAGCTCGGGACTGCCTAAATTTCCGGGTTGCTGTTTCAGTTGTATTTTAAAGGCATTTGGCATCATTGTGTTTTGAGATTCTTGCAAACAATGTATTTGATTACTTATTACTTATGTTTACAATGCTAACAATACTTGTGTTTACAACACTAAAAGTGTTAACACCAACGTAAGATGGTGCACATCTTGCAACACGAACAAACAGTAATAAACAAATGGGAAGAGGCCAAATCGAGACTGCCAAAAAAGTGAGATATTCAAAATCTAGCAACCATGTCACCTTTTTTAATAATAAATAACAAGATAACTAAATCAAATTTTCACTCCAAACTCCCTAGAATTACATAATAACATTAATATCTTATGAAATACGGCAGATTTGAGCTCAGAAATTATCTAATTTATTTCTTTTATTGAAAACAAAATTATCCGTTTGAAAACATCGCCTATCAGAATAACATGTAGTAAGCAGCTGCAAATTTTTTAACCGGAAATAGAGTTGGTGCCGAGCTTGAGATTGTTATTGTTTACATTCCTATTGAAAACACCATTTATCACATGTTTTGTTGCATAGCAACTATATATATGTTACTGTGAATGACCGGAATGGGTGGTTGTTGACTTCCACCGGGGTGAATGTCGACAATCACATCGTCGCTTTGGTAAATGTCCGAAATATATGCTAAGTCTAGATAAGTGCCACTGCCCGGTACACACTTTCCCGGCATGCCCTTCATCAATGTTTTTTTTTAATTTTCAGTGCCATTGTTCGGTATGCTCTACATCAGGGGTGTCAAACTCGCGGCACGCGGGCCGCATGCGGCCCGAGATGAACATTTTTGTGGCCCAGTCAGTATATCCGAAACAAAGTAAAAATAAAATGGAATTGTAAATTAGAAATGAAGCCAGCATATAAAATTATATACTTTATTTATAAACTATACGGATCATTTTAAATTGTACGCGTGCGAAAATGTAAAATTCTAATTGGCTGAAATGGAGTCCGTTTCACACTAAGCTATCAGTTAGATAGTACATATTCAGGTTTATCCTACTATAGCGAGGTTCTCAAACAATTCTGGGATGCGAAAGAAGAAATATGTAAGTTTTTATAAACTGAAAATCAAGATACAAGCTTGTTCTCCGATCAAATATGGTTGCAAGATTTATCTTTTATGTAACCACACTTACCCGATTTAAATTTATTGTTACAAGGCTCAGATCATTACGAACATGTTTGACATAATTAATGTATTCAAATGTAAACTATTTCTTTGGGAAAGGCAACTGGAAAATGAAGATTTAACGCACTTCTCTACGCGCAACAAGAACAAATCTAGTTCAGACGATACTGCATCGTATAAAAAATACGCAGAAAAAAATTTAAATCTTAGAAGAGAATTTGAAACAAGATTTAAAGATTATAATTCTTTGGAAGACAAATTTTGTTTGTTTTCTTTGATTTTCTCAATAAATATAGAATCAGTATTCAGTTATATGCAAATGGAAGTAACGCATTCTACTAACTTATCTTTTAATGACTCGATTATACTCGCATAGTTCTTATGGTATGAAGCCATTTATGCCAAGAGATTGACGAATCCGAGCTTTATAGTACTAGGGGAGAAGGGGGTAAAGGAATTTATTGATGCTTGTCTTTTTGCTTTCGCTGAACTTGGGAATTTTTCTCCAAATGTCAGAGATGTTTTAAGCTATTTCTCGTGGATCTTTATTACTTTAATATAGTCCCTGCAATTTTTATTTATTTATTATTACTTTTTTGTAGGATAAATCTGTGCTCCTTAAATGCTTTTCCTCAATGCTGAAGTATAGGAGAGAAGGTGTGGAATCCCACTGGTTTTCAATTAAATCTTATTTTATTCTCTCTGCATTTAAAAAATCGTCATCATTTTATTAGCTGGTCCATAAGTTGATGTCGAAAATAAAACAAAAAAGAAGAGGGAGATCAGATGTTAGAAGATTTAAGTCTTAATATCAAATTTTTTAAAAATCTCACTGTATTAGAAAAAAGTTTTAAGTGACTCTACCGCCACTTTTTTCTGTTTTGTGTGTTCAACTTTACATTACATTTAATGCAATAAATACAACAATTATGATGCGTAAAAACTTAAAATTACGAAAGTTTCAAGTATATTCAGGGAGCATGATGGAATAAAAAAAAAATGTAACGTTCGATAATTAGTTTGAGAATTATTTACTGTTGAACTTGTATTAAAAAGTACCCTGCGGATCCCTCCACAGCCCGTATAAACGGCAAATACAGAGTTATGAATTTGAAGTGCAGAAAAGGCCACTTAATTTATTAAATAAACACGAGTTTCTTTCTTTCTTAATTTCTAATTTGTTCGAAAGTTATAACAAGTTTGAGGGATTTTTTATGAATTTCTCAGTTTCTCACTTTTTTCTTTACGTAACTTTACGTTACATTTTTAAAAACTTATAAGACTTAGAGACTTAAAATTACGAAAGGATGAAGAAACATGTAGAGAGAGAACACGATGGAATAAAAAAAATTAATATTTGATAGTTTGCTTGTTTGAGAGTTATGTATTTACTTTTTAACTTGTAGTAAAAAATACAAAGAAGCCCATTCTACTGTCCGAAGAAATACCACTACAGAGACGACGTGTAGTACCGATGGTTCATACCCAATTTTAATGGCATATTTTAACAGTTTTATTTGGATTATTTACAACAAAACACAAACCAAATTAAAGTTAAACTAATAAATTTTTTTCATAAATGTTCAATATGTGCAGTACGGCAATGCTTAAAGTTCGATTCGTCCTTCTGTTTTAGGTAAGTCCCTGCTCGAGTACTGCTTGGATGTTTACGCAAAATGGCGCTCTTGATCATAAGGCGTTTTGTGTTCTGAAAATTACTAGGAGTGAATCTTTAATTTCAGTTCATTGTGCATTTTATTTAAAATTCAATTGTGATCCCTCATGTGGCAAAAACATATGCCGTTACTTAATGATTAGCCACAGTTGAAATACATTAAGGATGAATTTGTGTTTAATACTTCTGATTCGTGAAACAGAGAGTGGGAAGAATTGAATTTTAAATTGGCTGTGTGTAGTAGAACTAATGGCACAGATATTGAACAATTGCAATAAAAGTTAAGATTAGTTTACCTTGCATTTGGTGTATGATTTGTAAATGAAATTGTTGAAATACACCGTACCAACTGGGACGTTCTTTTGTGCACATCCTGTACTTTCTGAACATTGTTTCAACATGTGTCTCAAAATCGGTATCAAACATTTGCGTTACAGTAAATTGTCGGGTCCTTACAATTCACGAATCTTCGATCGCAGTTGAGAGATATGGAGAACCTAATTGGTGAGTTATTCGCGTGAAAATGTATTTAACCAATCAGTTTCTCATTTTCCCTCCATGGCAATTGGAGTTGCATGAATCACGAGACTGACCATTATATAGACGTCACACAGCTTGCATATTGGTATAACACTGAATCTACCTGTCCTATAAATGAAAAATGTATCAACCACGCTTTTAATAAAATCAAAGCAACACCAACAAAGGATAAGACAAATAATGATAAAATCATTGGTATAATTAAAAAAACTAAAAGGCCACGAGGCATTATAAAATTACCGACGAGATAATTAAAAAATATGCCTTAAAATATCATTCCAGTACTTTGAAACAACGTCTGTCTGGAAAACTCATTGAACTCATTGTTTCCCCGAGACTTCAGAAAAAGAAAAAGTCAGAGAAAGAGAAAGAGAAAAAGTCAGTCATCATCCTTTTCCATAAGCCAGGAATGAACGTCTCGGATCCCAACAACCAAAGGCCAATTAGTCTGCTATCCACCATGTCTAAAACTTTTGAAAAATAATTTATAATAGATTATCTGATTGCCTTCATAATCTACCTAAACTGCAACACGGGTTTAGATCCAAATAACAAGTAAATTTGCTTGAATTTATCAGTCAACGAATGTTTAAAAAGGAAACTATGGCTCTTATCCTGCTTAATGTCGTGAAATATTTTTTTAAAATTTGATTGGGTATGGCATAAGGATCTCACATTGAAGCTTCACAACATGAATATTGCGGTGGCTCAGGGAATAGAACGTTCGCCTCCTAATGAGGTGACCCAAACTCAAATCCTGGTTGTGGCAGGTCGATACGAATTCTGCTCCCGGCTCGTAACAATCACAGTACTAACGTAAAAATATCCCCAGTGGTAGACGGATCATGGATTAGAATCATCTTACCACCGGACTAACCGTGAAACGTTTTTGTGGTTTTCCTCTCCATGTAAAGCAAATGTGGGTTAGTCCCACCAAAAAGTTCTCCACGAAGACTAGTTTTATAATCATTGATTCTGAGATAAAGAAGCTCCAATCACTTATAATCAATAATAAAATATAGCTAAAAATATCTTAAACTTTTTAATGTTGATATAAAACCTGCAAATGATGTCAATTCTTGGCGTAATAATTTCAAAACAAATTATCTAAAACAAATATATTAATGAGATCACAAAAAAGGTCTGGGATGCTTTTTTTATTTGCTTTAAAATCTATTTTAAATAAAAGCTCTAAACTTGAATTTCTCCAAAGGTCAGAAAGAATAGTTTAGTCGGCCATCCAGCTGTCACACAGTTTCTCAAAGAACACGGCTTATTCTTATAATTTCTACAAAGAATGCAGAAACTGAACTCAAATCTGTGCTCCTGCTGCGATATCCGTACACCAGAACACTACTTATACGAGTGCTGATTAACTGAACAATACAATCTGAGGGTACCAAGTGACACAAACAGAGAAAAATTTGCTGACAGTCTCACAGACAGAAACAGATCACAAAGAAGTTAATTGACATTATTAAACTAACTGCATTACAAAGAACATGTAGTAATAAGCTTGTTTACCGGCCGTACTCTACCCTGTCAAATAACCATGTGGTTGGGCACTAGATGCACGGGACAGCACGCATTGCTTCTAAGTCGCCGCTGGTGATTTTCATGTCCGATGGACCCGTTTACGGTCTGGAGCGCAAGGGATTTTTGTTACGCAGTAAATTATAAAAGGTGGCTTTGTGGATCAGCCGGCTACAAAAGATGACCAAACTTGATCTGGCAAGTAAGAGAACCATCTTCCTACAGGTTATCAGGCCTATATTAACATATGCCTGCGCAACTCTTTCAACTCTCAGTGACAACCTGAAAAATAAATTATCAAATACCGAAGGCCAGATACACAGAAGGATGGGTTGGAAGCCCCTAGGGCAAATAGTAACAGACTACTTAGGAAATAAAATATAGATGATATGAATTGTTATATTGCTAAACTAAATACTATTTTCTACTGTGATGCTAATTTAAGTATATATCGAACACTATCAAACTTCAAACAGTTACTCAACATAGAATATTTGAAAGACAACACTAAATACAGCCGGATTATAGCTTTTTTTTTAACCTCTGATTGCCTACTACCCAAACACTTTAAGTAATAGGAATGCAACACATGCTCAGCTTAAACATTGCAGGATTGTGGCATACCCCCCCGGGTCTAAAGCAACTCTGTAGGATCCGAAATGGGTGAGTCATAAGACTAACAAGCTTCAGCTCAGCGAGCAACACTGTTTGTGTGAATCGCTGAACTAACAGAGGACAACTGTAAATAAATATTTCGTTTTCATATTATCATAATTCATTTCTAAATTTAACTCTTAATTTTTGTTCACAATTGTAAATATTCGTATTTATTTGTATATATTTCTATTATTAATGTTTAATATGCATTCAGATTACGCTTACAATTTTTACATTCACTAATGTAGTGCTGAAGTTAATTTTTTTGACTATTAGAATTTGCTATAATCAATGAAGTTCTTCCCCCAACTTTCTCTATACTCCTTTGCAAGTAAAAAGCAGACCATTGAGGTATAGAATTTATGTAATTATCCGCGACTGTTTGTAGTTTCACTTTATTTAGTTATCAAAATATACAAATATGCTTTAAAAACAATAAAAAAAAAAACGTTGGATTTGATTTGACCACTAAAAATGACGCATCTTAAGCTGGCATACTTTTAACAAATCAAATGCGAGATAAAGAATTTTTACTTTTGTTTCGCTGTAAAAGAAAATCGTCTGCAAGAAACAATATTTACTATTCTTTCCTCAGTTTCTTTAAATGCGAACAGAAAGGCTTACATTTGTAACGGTTTTTAGATATCATTTTAATTAATTGTTATTATTTCTTAATTGATTATTCAATAAGTCTTCCTCATTTCACCCGACATAAGAAAGCAAACAAAAAGAAGGCTGTACAACGTCATTTCAAGAGTTGGCGATGTTAATAATCGTTCGCACTGGGAGCTTGGTGTTCATTTGGCCTGCACTTAGTTGCTAACAGGCTCTCTTTATACGGATAGTATTTTTTTTTCTAACTTCCATCTTGTAGGTATTTTATATACGTCGCACTAAAACTGCCCAATGGGCTATTGGCGACAGTCTGAGAAACATCCCTGCGGATGATCCNGTGCAACTTATGTGCAATAATCCCATCTAACTTCCATCTTGTAGGTATTTTATATACGTCGCACTAAAACTGCCCAATGGGCTATTGGCGACAGTCTGAGAAACATCCCTGCGGATGATCCGAAGACCTGCCATCGCAATTTTGTACCGCTGCAGAGGGGAGGGCTCCCTGCTTTGGTAGCCCGACAACCTGCGCGCTAAGTCGAGTACTTTACGGTTGAACAGTTTAACGAGGATCCCGTGCACCCTCTGTCCCTGCGCAATCTGATCCAAGTTTTCAACCATCCGCCTACTCACCGCAGCCAGTGGTGCTTGACTTCGGTGTTCTACTGGGAACCGTGTCTTTACGATCAGTCCACTATGGGACAACTTGCAACAGAGTATAGCATTATACGCCTTTATGTTTTATGACTTCTATTATAGATCTAACCGAATGAATCGGTAACCAATAGGCCGAGATGTCTCCTATATACAGCGTTACAGTGCTTGGTATAAAAATACTCACCATTAAAATCGGAGTTGTTGTTGTTATAAGGAAATCTCCGTCTCCCAGGGGGTATGAGGTGTCGACTACTGGAAGTATAGTGATTCCCCAGACCCGTGGGCAACAATGAGATCTCCGGCGTTGAGTTGAGTCGAGCGAGCATCACTTGTTCTCATAGCGCCGCCGATGATTCATTAGATTTGCCTTCTTCCCTGGAGGTCGGCGTCTAGAAAAGGCCATTATGTCCCGTAGTTGACTCATTGTCTAGAAAAATAGTGTTTCATTAGAATTATTTAAAGAAAAAAAATCTCTATGACTATATTCTAAAAGTGCTGATAGTGATTCATGCCATGGTGGATAATAGTGCCATGGTGGCTCAGGGGATAGAGCGTTCGCCTCCCAATAGGATGAACCGGGTTCGAATCCCAGCGATGGCTGATCGATACGAATTCCACCCCTAGCTCGCACCGGCCACAGTTCTGACATAAAATATCCTCAGTGGTAGACGGATCATGGATTAGAGTCCCCTTGCTGTCAGGCTATCCTTGGGAGGTCTTCGTGGTTTTCCTCTCTATGTAACGCAAATCTATGTTAGTTCCATCAAACAATCCTCCACGAAGGCAAAATTGTCCCAACACTTGATCCTGGAGTTCCCTTGTCCTCTGGATTGACTTCAAAATTAAAAGGCTACAGAGTTGAACATTAGTAGTCGTAGGCTCAAAATTGGGTCGGCTGTTTTTCAACGACGGTAATAAAATGAGCTGTCGAAACTGGTTACGTTTGAAGGAATACGTTTCAGTAAGTGTAAAACTGTAGATCGCAATTTCGAACACCAGCTTTGAAAATTTCTTTTAAGCTAAAATATTGTGTTTTACTTAGTTATAATGGTAATATTTTATATACGTTGCACTTGAATTGGACAACATGCTATTGGTGTCGACCTTGGGGACATTTCTGAGGATGATGCTTGAGGACATGTCATCACAATTTTTATTGTCTGCAGAGGGGATTGTGGGGGACATCGATAATCTAGTGGGGACTGTGTCTCCATATAGCCGCGAATATCTTCAACGAATTTTTGTGATATTTAAAAAAGAAAAAATCTGGATGGTCCAAAACCTAATAAATATCTCCAACTTATCTGAATATCCATGAAATACCTGTCAGAAATCCAGGGGTCACAACTGTGAGATGTTCAATAGATATTTGAATATTGTGACATCTGTTGTATATCCAAAAGACAACTGACAGATATACGTGACTTATTACAAATATTCAAGGTATATACGGCACCTGACATTGATATATAAGGGATTTCTGCCTGATGTTTACAATGTCAGGTTATCACAGAGATATTCTTATTGGACACTGGAGAAATATTTTAATCCCTCAAAAACTTGCTTCAGTTATCTTTAATTATCTTATATGAATTTTATATTTAGGCTCTCTTTCCTATAATTTTATGAATCAAATAACTTCAAGCATTATAGAATGCCGAGTATAAATAAGCTCATGTATTCAATCATTTAATTTTGCTGAGCAAAATCATGAAATTAAAATTTTTTGATTCTTATCTAAAAATTTAAACTTCACAAATAATTCATAATTTATAAATAAAAAAAAGTAATATAAGAAATATTGATGATAAAAATTCTTTTAATTGAAATGAAGATTTTTAATAATAAGTTGAATTTCGTTATCAGCTTACAATTTTTTCTGTTGTTCAGCTTTGTAGTTTTTAGTCAAACTTAAAATAACTATAGCGTGCAGATTAAGCATCAACTTAATAAAACATTTTATTTACAAGGTAATATTTCATCAGAAAAATCAGAAAAAAAATTATGTAAGCAATCTAAAGTTAGAGAGTTATTTATGATACGAACCCATTTGTTTATTGTATTACAAATTTATTTATATTTGTAATAATTTTTTTTAATAATGATTGACTTAATAGCATCAATAATATATTGTAAATCTTGCTTCAATGAACAATGACAGTTTCTATTCAATGCTGAGCGTCATTTGTTTAACAACAGAAAATTTGTTTGTGGTAAATCTGTTACAATATCATACTTATGGAGTTAGCAGTTCTCTCAACAAGATTAAGTATACTTTTGTTGAGAGATAATATTCGTAGCAACTTTACGTGTTATTTACAACATAATCAATATTTTAATGGGAAGTAAAAACTGAACAAGATTTTCAGTACAAGATCAACAAAATTATTAAAAATTATTATTTTAAACTAGGTTGGAAAAAGTTGATGACGATATAGATATTTAAAAAAAATATTTAATTTTTTTCAAAATATTTTCAAATTATCTTAGTCGGTTTGTTTTCACTTTGTTTTTTGTTTGTTTTGTAAATGAAAAAAATTTGATTATACCTTAATTTATAATAATTCTTAGGTAATAATTAAAAAAAAATCTTTTCTTAAGATTATTACAATAAGAAATCTATAAGGAAAAAAGCTGTGTTTTTAGTTAAAATTTTTTTTTTTAAAAAATGAAGCGTTATACTGATAGTTTTTAACATCTTCAATTACAAACCAACGGGAACTAGAGTTAGAGGTAGGCCTAAGATCAGATGGCCTATCTGTGTGGAAGAAGATTTTGAAATCCTAGAAATTACTAACTGGAGAACAATAGCAAAGAAAATAGCGGAATGGAAGAAGGTTCTAGGCAAGGCTATGACCCACAAAGGGCTGTCATGCCAATAGAAGAAGAAGAATATAAATTGTTTCGAAAAATAAAGTATTAAGTTTGTACTAAAATTATACGTTTGGTGCACTATTGTATTATACAGCATGAATTTAAATAAATGACTATCTTCTGAATTCACTGTAAAAAGAGTTAACTTTATAAGTTGTTTGCTTTTCATCAAACTTACCGTCTCAGCACTTAGATTTCAAAATTCAATTAAAGTGAATTATGAAAATCATAATGTGTTACATAGACCATTATGATTACCAATTATAACTCTTCTATTTTCATTTTCTTAAATTGTTTAAGTATCGAGAAAATTTTATTGTTTATATTAAAATTTCGAAAAATTCTAAGCACACAGAAAAAAGTTCGTTTATCTATCTGTATTTTTAATGTTGTTACGAGTGAGTTTAGGCAAAAGAAGCTGTGGTTTTTCCCTAAAAAAATTTAACTTTGAAGGGCTTTTATGGTATTTTTACGTTATTTGAATTCCTAAGGATTTTTTCTACTAAAAAAGGTGTTTTTTTTTAATAAAAACATTCTTAGAATGAGCGTGATATATTAAATAAAAATGTGTATTGAGAAAGCGTTAAATTTTTTTAAAAAAACTCTTGCATGACATTGTATCGGTGTGTATAACATAATTATTTTCTTCGATTTTACCCTTAACTAACTATAGAAAATGCTCTAACTCATATATAAGCAAATGAATTCACAAAGCTTCAAAAGTAATAGTTGAAATCATTTAACAAAAAAGTTTTTTGAAAAATTTGCGAAAAAAAGCTTTAATTTTAAAAAATTGGGAAATTTTTAAGAATTTTTCTATTTTCAAGAAAATTAGTCAGTGATTGTCAATTACGTGTGCAGGTAAAGCAATAAAAAATATAAAATATTGTTTTACTTTTACTTAAAAAATTGTCCGAGGGTACCGTGACCACTTGATTTAGATATTTGCATATATCGCGATTGAATCAATACATTCTAAGTTAAAATACTCATTTATAACCTTTTACTGCTTCATAAAACTGAAGAAATGTGTAAAATTTAAGGTACTTACTTTTCGCCCTTTAAATTTATGACGTTATTAAATATTTTTTATTTCATGTGTCGCTTTTTTAATAGTGTTAATAGCTAGTACTTCTTGTATTATTGTAATAAAAAATGCTGTGATAACAGGTATTCTAGATATTAATATAGAAAATCTGATTTAACCACTGTGGTAATAATATCTATTTTATGTGAAATATTTGTATAAAAAAATATGTAAAAAAACTGAATTGACTCAATATTTTCGATTGAATGTTATCTTTTTTTAAAATTCGAAATGTGTTTTTTTACTTTCAAAGTTTTTATTCATGACTCTAAATATTACAGCGGTTCCTTACATTAATAATTTTCTTTATTATAAAATTAGTAAAAATCTTGTAGACGGATCAAGACGCAATCTAAACGTTATCCATGACGCAAATTGTTTATCGTGTTTCAATTAGTGAGATTCAGAGCCAAAGCAAAATGGGAAAATCCAAATTGAAAGGGAGAATGATTCAACTTTTCCCCTGAGAGGGAAAAGGTACTGTGTTATTTTACTTTTGTTTTAGGTGTGTCCCGGGTTGTTATGGCATAGAAATGTCGTGTCCGAGGCTTAACTTTTGTACTTATTTTGTTTAATTAAATCTGCTGTTTTAATGTTGTTGTTTAACCCGTCTAATTATTATTTGCATCACAATCCTTATTTACATCAAATTTCTTTTTCAATTCAAATCCTTTTCACTATTACTTGAATTGTATTTGTTATAATGATGCACAAAATGATTGGTAATAGACATTAAATCAATTTCAATTAAACTAATATGTATTTTATAAACAGTTAATTTCTTTTCAGTATTCGCCTCGGTTCTTTGGTTAACCGAATATTTGTTTAACCAAATTTTAGTGTTAGCCAAATACTAAGCAAAGTAAAATAATTAGATACAATCTCAGGAAACATTCTGGATAAAAAAAATCTAAAATATACTAGCAGGTGGTGATAAAGATACTATATCCATCAAAATATTGACAAAAGAAGAGAAAAACAGTGTTATATCACTTTTAAAATTCCATATAATACAGTATTAGATACCATTGAAGGAATAGTGACGCTTGTAATTAAAGTTCTCAATGCATCCACATCAAAAGTGGAAAGTCGATCCAATGGGATGGCTCACCAGACAATTATGTGTGGTGATAAACTTGAGCGAAAAATGAATCAATAAGATTTAAGTGTAAATACACTAAGTAATAACTTAAATAAATGAAAAAAAAATAAAAAGCATCCTTTTTAAAAAAAAATATTCTTTCAAAAAATAAAATTAGTCATTTATGACCATTTTCTAATAGCCTAAAGTTAAGATCTGTGGAACTTGTAGTGTTATAAACCATTATTTATTTCTGACCTGTCACCTAACTTTCAGCCCAGCCTGTGACTTTGTGGTAATGTAATGCATTACTCTTGTGACTGTATGATTTTTGCTTGTTCCTGAGCTAAGAGCAGTGGGTGCATGAATAATACATTCCCTGTATATTTCATCCAGCACCTGTATATTCGAACGCGTCTTTTTATTCTCCTTTTTTCCCTTTTTTTTTGTCTTTATCAGGACGTATTTAAAATATGAACTTATATTTAAAATATTACAATATTAACTTATAGATGAATGCTCGTCATTTTTTGCTCCATCATATTTTTTTTTACTAAACAATTTTAAAAAAATAAAAGAAAGACAGCAATTAATCGACTTATTTTTGTTTGAAAAAGCTTTTTTTTTCTAGTTACACACGTAACTCAAAAAAAAAAAAGAAAAAGATTTGCAGGCCTTTTAAATCTAACAGGTATCTTTAAAGAGTAAAATGTTACTATTTAAAAGGAAAATAATTGTTTTTTTTCCCAATGCCCACCCAGTTTTTGACTTTCGTCATATGGGTATTATTAGAGCAGATTTGTTGACCACTTTCTGAAGGGCTCCATAGTAAGTGAGCCATAGTTGCTCACACTGTAAGAAAGGAAAGAACATCCACGCCTTACTCGCACCCGGGACCTCTATGACTTGATGTCAGCTCCCTGTCCACCATACAGCCGGTTGGATAGGGGGGAAATGTGGTGTTTGTAGAATGAGTAATTGAAAGAGTTTTCTCTGTCGAAGCAGCACAAGGAGAAAATATCATTCAAGAGAGCAAAAAAGAAATATTGTTCGACCGTTAGAAAATTTATGATGTTGTGAGCATTGCATGAAACGAATTCTTCGAATGTGGATGCTAAATTTTTTTGTTGATATTAATAACAATAGTATTATTTCTCAATGCCTATTAATTATTATAAAATCATTTTGAGGGTTTCTGAAAGCATGAGTTGTATAGTCACTGTGATTTAGTCTCACTTCCGTTTCATAATCTTTTAATAAAGTATATAAATGGTAATATATTTAAATACTATATACTTGTGGTTATATACTATACCAGGGATGGGCAAATTACGGTTCGCGGGCCAATTGTGGCCCGTCGGAAGGTTTTATCTGGCCCGTGGACAGAATTCTAACTAGCCGATCCGTGGCGAATTAAACAAGATACATTATACATGCACTATTTTGTCTACTTTGCTTAAAGCTATTTTTTTCTTTCTTTTTTAACAAAGTACTGATGACATTTTTACTTTTTCTATCGGTGGAATTGATTGAAATAGTTAGCACAGACAGTTTCAATTGGTAAAATTTTGAACGCAGAACGCAGATTAGCGCCAACTAGCGTTTGTATTTCTGGAGGATCAGACATGAAATCTAACATAGATGAATTGTGCTTCACATGTGGCAGACAGCACATTTTAAGCTGCAACGAGTGGATTTTTCTGCCGGTGCGAGTTCTAACATTATTTATTGATTATGTAAAGACTGCACACTATTGCTGCTTCTAAACATGTTTGAGTTTTGCTAACCATTACCAAAAGCTAGTTTCCAAAATTTAATATCTCATGCCCAGAAAATCAGTGCAATGTTTGCTTCATCTTATACATGTGAACAAGTGTTTTCAACTATGAATCTTAGAAAAAATCATTTCAGAAGTAGACTAACAGACAAGCATTTAACCCCGTTCCTTAAAATAAGCACATCTCACTTCGAACGTCAATATAAGGAACTCTTGAAAACTAAATCGCAATTTCATTCATCTCATTAAATATTTGAATTAAAACTTGTAAATCGTTTTTTATTATTTTTATATCAGAAGTTTTTACTCGGCCCACCAAACTTTTTTTTTCTCGATTTTTGGCCCTCGACTAAAAAAGTTTGCCCGTCCCTGTAATATACTAATTTCCATCAGTTATAAATTTTTTAAGGGGCCATTCAAATATTATGCTCACATTTAAATGAGGGGGTGGTTGTGATTTGCTTTATTGTGATTCGCTTGCTTGCTTTTGACAAGATGCTGGAAGGGTTTCAGATATGCTTACGTAAAGGCATTAAAGTCTCCAATTTCAAAATTTCCTTAAAATGCAAAATAAAATTGATGAAAGAATGACGCATGGAAAATTTCAAATTTTATTATAAAAGTTGAATTTGGAGAAAGAAAAAAATTGGAGGAAAAATTTCTTTAAAGAGTTTTAAATGTCAAAAGCTTTTAACGCAGAGGGAAATCACAAAAAAATTCTAAGGAATATTTTACTCAAAAGTTTATAAAATGATTGAAAGCGTAAATTTCGTTTTATGCAAAGTAACATCTTTTATTTGAATATAATTCTAAAATTAGATAAATACAGCAAAAAACTAAGTTAATGCAGAAACCAAAGGGGTTACCACTTTCCTATGTAAGCATGGAAAAAGCTTACTGATTTGACTGTTATTGCTAAAGAGGGGAGAGGGAGTTCAACTTAGACGAAAATATGCTTACGTAATATTTGATACAATTTGAGAACCCCTGGTCTACCGTATATTGTGATTTATACTATCGTGTTATTTTAACAGTTAATAACACTAAAAAAGAAATATACATATCCATCAACCTAGTTATGAATTGAAAATAGTTCATAAATGCCGGTTTTACCACTCAGAATCGCAATAATCATCAGGTATTTTAATGTCATCCTTTGTTTTTTAAAATCGTTTGGAGTTTGAATTAAAATAATTTTACAATAATTGTGAAAATGTAAATTCGTTAATACATTATTACTATCAGTAATGTTTGAATTACGTGATGAGAGAAATGCCTTTTTTTATATCTTATGGTGACACGGAGCTTTTAGAGTGAAAAATGTAAGAATTTTTTTTTTAAATCTATAAACTGACAGGAAATTTCTTAGTAAATTTTATAAATTATTCGGCTTGGTTTTGAAATTTATGACAGTTTAAAGGATTTTCTGTGCAACTGATAAATCCTGCAAAATTGTATTAAAATATGAAAGATGCAAAAAATACAAAAATTGTCTAAAATGCCAACAGAAAAACTTCACATTTTATCAACAGGGGAATAATATGAATGTAAATCGACACAGATAACATTTTTTGTTTAGCGTTCGCTGTATTTGAGGGGAAAAAATTACTTTTCATGCAATCCCCCTCCACAAAATTATGCGCTTTAATTCACTTAAACCATCACAAAAAGTTTTGCAATGATTATTTTAACAAAACAATCTCTGGTAACTTTTAAATATAAAACTTATGTCAACTTTCATGAAAATTAATAAAATAAATTGAGATGCAACGAGCAAAATAAACGAAAAATAGAAATAAACAATACTTTATAGCAATAAAAATCTAACTTCAGTAAAAATTAGCTTAAAATTTCCAATATAATTGTTGTAAAATCTTCAAAAAACTGTATTACTGATAAAAATGTCACTAACAATATGTAAAAGTAACTTAACTTTTTAGACAAAAATATTTTTTTGCGAAACTTGTTTGAACATGAACATGTTTTTCAAGCTCCTTGTACCCTTAAGAGGACGCTTTACCGAGGGTGAAACTTTTCCAGGAAAATACTGTTTCACCTCCATTAGTATTTTAAGGTTCAGAAATTGAGCTCCGGTAAACTTAGAGTAAACCATAAAGTTTCAAACATTGAAAAAATGTTTTCAAAATATCAATATACAAGCAAATTATGGCAGGATTACTTCCCCAATGATTAAATTAATCTTGCCATAATTTGCTTGCATATTGATATTTTAAAAAACATTTTTTCTATGTTTGAAACTTCATGGTCTACTCTAAGTTAAACGAACTCATTCTCCTTAAATTTTAAAATACCAATGGAATAAAAATACTAATTAATCATTGGGGCAGTAATTCTGCCGTAATTTGTTTGCATATTGATATTTTGAAATTTTTTTTTCAGGATTTGAAACTCCATGCTTAATTCTAGGTTTACCGGAACTCACGTTCCTCTGAACTTAAAAATTTTAAAACACCAATGGAGGTGAAACAAAATTTGCCTGGAAAAGTTTCACCCGTGTTAAAGCGTCCTTTTAAAAGATTAAAATCTGTGCTTTTTCTCTAAAATGTTGTTCTTTTGAACGAAAGATTCTTAAGAAGTTCGATACGATATTATAATGGAATTTCGATCTTAAAGCGACCGTGCATAATTTATGAACTGTAAAGAAAACTTACCTTTTTAACATTTCTTTCCGGTGCATTCTCTCTGCCTCTCTTCGACTACTTAAAAACATTCTTGACTGCATTGAAGGAATCACGTGCTTTTGTTTGGTCCAGTGGTTCCCTTGGTGACTTGTTGATAGAACTCTTTTCTGCTGTTGTTGTCCTTCGCCGCCCTCCTCTTCTGATCGATAACATAAAAAGCAAACGATTTCTTAGAACATGAATTGATTGGCCATCATTAATTCTTCACCTCGTGACTTTTTAGATTTCGTTCTCGTTTGCATGCGTGGCATAGGACTTGCAGCGCTAACGATCAATGCGTTTGTTTTTGCGTCCATGATTTAAATAACTATGTGATAAAATAGTATCATAATGAGTTTTTTTTCTATTTGTTTGATTATAAAAAAATATTTTTAACACAACGTAGTTTAAAACGTATGTTTTAGGTGGTATTATATTTCAAGCTTACAATGTGTTGAAGAAGGATAAATGCAAATTTTGTCCGTTTTTTACGAATTCTCTAGATAAAAAGTATCTTTTTTTTATCGCTAACTAGGGGGTTCTGTCACCTATTCCTTTTGCTCATTAAATCCCACTGCAGATACAATCAATTTCCGTTTCTTGACGATAAACAGATGTTTAAATAAAAAAAGAAGGTATAACCATTCACAAATACGAGGAAATTTTAAATTCAAATAAAATGTATTCGTATTTTGGTAGATTTATGGCATGCGATAGGGAAAAAAATGTTTTGCCACCTTTTTATCATTTTCTTTTTCTACACTCCATTAAAGTTGATATAAATATAGAAATTATGACACCTAGATCTCCCTTTTCTTTCTTTCTTTTTTTTTTTTTGAATTACGAAAAATATTTCATCCAGCATATATTTATATATGGAACGCTGAATTCCAAGAAATGTCTTTTTTTTCCTTCTTAAGAGATATTAAAATTTTAAAACGTACAAGTTAAAATGCACAAGTAATGTAAGGAGGTATGAGGATGAAATTTCAAAATGATTGACTTTACATTTTTTAATTAATACATTCTTCATTCAACGTTCCTTAAGGACACTTGTATGCTAAATGTCTGCAAAATGATCATTATTACTTTTTTTAATTTCTTAGCTTGTAACTCATTGAGAAAATGAGTGTTCTAGAATTTTCCTGCTCACACAAATGTGGACTAGATCAACTTCATCGTCTAAGTAAATTTCAAAACAATCACAAATAAAGAGTTGTAAGAGTTTTACCAAAATCAGGCTTACATAAGTTTTAATTAAAAAAACAGTAAAACAAAATTAAATAAACGATAATTTTGAAACTTCTTGGTGTCGATTATTTTCCAGACTGAGTTATTTCTTTTTGTTTTCATCAGTGTGCATTTCTATTGTTTTTACATAAAATTAATTTTATTTTATTTTATAACCGTCGTTGAACAGCCGACCCAATTTTATGTTCTTACGACTACTGATGTTAAACTCTGTAGCCTTGTAATTTTGAACCCAATCTAGAAGACAAGGGGGCTTCTGGATCAAGTATTAGGAGAAATTTGCCTTCGTGGAGGACGTTTTGATGGAATGAGCCCGCATTTGCGTTACATGGAGAAGGAGACCACGATAACCTCCCATGGTTAGCCTGACGGCAAGGGAACTCTAGCCCATGATCCGTCTTCCTCTGAGGATATTTCACGTCAGCACTGTGGTTGGTGCAAGCCTGATGCGGAATTAGTATCGACTGGGATTCGAACCCGGTTTGCCTCATTGGAAGGCGAACACTCTATCCCCTGAGACATCGCGGTTCCATATAATTAATTTAATGAATTTTTATGTTTTTTTATGGTGAACTTATCGGGGATATTTCCGCGTCGTGATCTGTCGCACCAACTTCAACCGCCAAAGCGATTTTAAACTTGTACTATATTGTTGAAAAAAAAAATATGTAGTAGATGTTTGCCCGCGGGTGGTTACGAATTTGTCGCTTTCTGTGATGTTTTTTCTTCTTCTTTTTTTTCTTTTCTATTTTTTTTCTCCCTTTTTTTTCTTTTCTATTTTTTTTCTATTTTTTTTTATTTAGTTTCCCTAGGTCCATTGCCCGGAAGTTGCCCAGAATTGGCGATAATTCTGTCACAGATACGAAAATCTCCCCAACTTATTCATAACTATTGCCTTAACAGCATGAATATTGAAGAAAGAAAAGAATAATGTGAGGTCTTTAGAAACGATTATGGGCTGAAATTGCAAAGCAATCCAGTACACTGCACGACAAGAGGACAAACATCAATTGATGCCGTTTTTGCTGTTAATTTGTTTTTTTTTTTTAATCTTTCTACCATAAAATATAATACTCGTAATATTTCCCTGTATTTCTTTTGGGACAGGGATTGCAGACTTCAGATTAAACAAATCTGTTTCTTTAAATTCGCAACTCAAGAAATGCCATCTTTGAACAAATATAACTCTTATTGTCTTGATGTTTATCCTTGACTCCTCCGTGTTTTAAACTGTTATTTGGTTTTTTTATCACGATGTATAATTTGAGCCAGGTATTCTGTTTTGAACAGTCGTTTTAAGTTTTCTCGGATGTTCTGTAAATATTTATGTCTATTGTTTAAGGTTTTGCCATCGATTTTGTTTAACTCTGCAACATCTGCATTACTTGACAAAACCGAACTATTTAAAAATATGATTGGCGTTAATGATATTAAGCTATCTTCATCGAACATATATGTCAAAGACCTTGAGTTTACGATTGCTTCGCAATCGAAAAGAATAGTATTTAGTTCTTCCCTGTGAAAGAGATGCAATACTGAGAATTCTTCACAACATTTCTTTCTTCATTCTCACTATTCGTTCCCTAAATCTTTCCCATCACCAAGCAGATGAATGAGATATTATCTTCCAATTTATCCCATAAATGGTTGAGAAATTGTTTAAAGTGTAGAATCGGGGGCCCTCGGTTTGGGGACAAATTTCAATTGCGAAATTTTGAAACTCACTTTTTGGTTACCATGATATTTTTTCTTGCTGTCTCTGCTTTTAAATACCACAATTTCTATTTACCGTTACATGATAGGTTCTTGGTTTATTTTGTATATACATAGTTTGTATTGCATATACATAGGTATGTTTTCAAATCACCAAATATCAGAGGGGCTCCCGATTCTACACTTTAACCGAGGAATCATGTATTTCTTCCAATTCAAATTTCAAAGTTTCCTATTAGCGGCTTGAGAATTCGTGCTATCATCCTTTTAAATAGTTTCTGTTGAGAATAATCGTCTACTTAATTTTTAATTTTGATCCATCTCATAAAATTAAGTTGCTATAGTAACAGTTTTCTACTTTTTTTAGAGCTTGTTCGTTCTTTTTTGTGGAGAAGAAACAAAATGGCTTTGAGTTTATATTTATTTATTTTTGGGCATCAATATATTTATTTATGTTTACATCAATTTCTATCTTTGAGTATTTCGAGTTTCATCTAGTATTTCATATTTTTGTAAATAGAACTGTAAAATAAATCTCTTCGTGTGCTGTAAGTTGTTTATGAAATAATCAAGAACAATGACATCCTTAACTATGATTCGAAGTGCAAAATTGGAATATCTGGCATCCGCGGATAGAACACAGCTGCTTTTTACGAGTAAGAAATGCTTTGCTTAGTTTGTTTTATTCTTTATTCATTATTCCCTATGGAAGATGTATTGAAAGATAGAAAACAACATAGGAGATTATCCTTACCCGAGCATGTAATTCCTTGATGAGGAAGAAATTTAATTCAATTGTGGTGATAAAACTCATACATTAAAGTTAATTGAAGAGAAAACTAATTTAATTGTGAAGTAAATACGATCCATTCAAAATTGTAATACCATCTATGCCATGCCTATTTCAGGAGAAGCAAAAGGTTACATATGGTCCTGTTCCACCACCTTGTGCTCAAAGCTTCAAATGCTGGCCTCAGTTATGCACCTGAAACTTGTTTGCTGGATTTTGAGAAGGAGACAATTAATGTCCTAAATAATATCTTTGGGAACATAGCAATTAAATGGTGTTACTTTCATTTTGCACAGAGTATTTGAAACAAAGTAAATGAAACAGTTCAATAAAATATTTTATATTTCTAATTTTGTATAAATTTATGCCCAAAACCCCTAGAATGAGCTCATAAGAACACAGCCAGACGGGAATTTCTTTTGGGCAACACAGACTTTGTGGAAACAGTTACTCGGCACTATGCACATAAATGATTCAATCGCTTCAAACTCAATATTAATGCATGATTTTGAAAAGCATTTTTTTAAACGTGTAAGACGCGTTTCTCACCCCTTGCACACACAAAAAAAAATCTATTTTGTTGATCAATAATTTTCAAATTAAGTGGCAAAATCATCTAGCATAATACTGTCGTCATCAATATTTGATGTTCGCTCTATGTGATCAAAGAGAAATACTTTTTTCCTTCCCAAAGAAAAGTTATTTTTTAAGAAACCCTTCACCATAATGGCCTTAAGATAGCCATATATATATGTGTGTATATACTAATTTCCCCTTGGAGAATTGGGGTGTTTGAGCTGGTCCTGATTTGCATTAATTGATTCTCAATAAGTATGTGTTAAAATAATCACATAATTAATTTCTTATAGGTGCGAAATTTGGGACTAGTGACCTCTTACAGAAACGATGAGAAATCAAGAATGTGGATCAGGCGTCTCGCTAAGCTCCTTTTTGTTCCTGCCAGAGATCTGGGTAATACTTGGCTGATGCTGGAAAAAGATGCTCTTCTAGGTTTAACAAAAGAGAGGATGCATGATTATGTTGTTGATGCATACGCTGTTGAGATAGAATCATCGTATAAGATGTAAAAATTTCTATTTTTAAATAGTTATCATAACTGTGCACTTTGATTTAAATATAAGGGTTTCACTTTCAAACAAGACAAAACTACAATTGAAAAAAAGGAGGTTAAATAAAGAAATTACCACAGTATATAGCAATATTACCACACATTAAAGTTTTGCTTAAATAAAAGAATTCGGTACATAAAAGGTAAAAGAGCAATTCAAATATTTAGTATTGCAGTTTTTATATTTTACACTTATCTCAATAGTTGTTTACAAAATAAAATATGCAACAAAATAAACGTTATTTTTTAATTTATTTTTAATTATCATACTACTTTTTATGAAAGAGCACAAAGTATAAAGATTTTTTAGTGTATTTTAAAATTAATTATTAATAATAATTCATTAAATTTTATGTGCAAATAACTGACATAATCATAGGAGTTAACTAAATATTCATTCAAATTATTAAGTTAGCTGCCATCGTACAAAAAACCATCGTGCATCGTTGTTTACGAGAATATGTATGAAATCTCAGAGATTGATAACCTATAGACATTAGTAAAAAAGAGCTAGTATTGGCCATAATGACTTAATTTAAAAACATTACATAATCAGGGCTAGGAAATGAATTGACCTGATTAATACATTAAATCTAATGCGAAATAAAGTCAACTGGTTTTAGCATATAAAATATTATTCAATTCTTCCTATTACTAAGTATCAAGCTAATAAAATATTTTTTTTACCTTTTTTTCATATTTTCCGAAATTTGTTTTATTTTTTTCATAACCACTTTGACAGTGTAAATGATCGAAGGAATAACCCTGTCGAGGGATGGTATTTAAAACTACGTCATCCTCGCGATTAAACATCTTCGCAATGATCTCTTTATTGCAAGACAAAAATGAAGGGAGAATGTTAATGCTGCAAGCTAGATCAGCAAGGCCCCCCCCCCAAAAAAAGAAAAAAACGATGTATCGTAAGATTAATGAAAAGATTAGGCTTTCAAAAGAAAATTATAGAAAGGGTTACATCACATTACAACATTACATCGATCAGAGCTCATACTTAACACTTTTAAATAAGTAAAATTTAAATAAAAATAAAATTATAAAACTAATCAAAATTATTTTATTTTCATTACATTAAAATTATTTGAAATTTCTTCATAAACACCTTTCTAAACAAGTGTTTTGGCGTTTCTTCACAGCAAATAGCACTGGAAGCTTAGTGCCTCTAAAAGGCATGATGAATTTAGCCAAATACATCGATATATTACATAGTAGGATTGTTCCATTCACGGAAACATTCGACGGAACATTTCATATTTATTACCACTTTAAGTATTTCTTGAGAAATTTAAAAAAAAGAAATGTTAAAAACTGAAAGTGTCTCTTCCATTATTGTAGAGTAGTGTACATGCCTGCCAAATTTCACTCTTTATAAGAATTGGTTTTCCAAGTGGTCATAAAACAATTACCGAAAAAACTATTATGTTTATATGTATTTGTTTGAATTCATTATATTGAGTAGTGGTCAAAAGGAATAACATGAGTTAAAGGAATAACATGAGTTTCGCAACCATGCTAAACATGAGTAAAAAGGAAATCTTCCGGAAAAACCAGAAAAGTTGGCAGCTGTGCATATCTTTCTATCTATCCATCTATCTTTAATTCGCACCACAATAATACTTTTTTTTAACTGTAACAATATATATATATATATATATATATATATATATAAACTGCTGTTTGTAGAAAATGCAACACCATGAAGGAANGCTATGTGTGCGCACACTACTGGCCATTAAAATTGCTACATCAGGAAGGCGACACGCGACGAACGTGAAATTTGCAGGAGGGATAAAGCATGTTGTGGTATGCAAATGATTAACTTATCAGCGAATTCATGCAAAGCAGGTGACTGTAGCGACACCTACAATGTGCATAAAAGAAGAGATTTGACAGTAAGTTTCTCATATGAGACGAGAAGTAGACATTTTGTACCGGTGGTGTACCCTTATTTTGACGAACTTCTTACTAGAAGTTCAATTTTTATTTCGGCAGTAATAATAGATATGTCTATATTAATATAAAAATGGCACTATTATATATGATGATTTAACTCGGACACGACTTGCAAATGTTATAACGCGTGGACAAAATCAATTTTATTTGTTGTAAAAAACGGACTAAGCTTTAAAAAGGGGCACTATGATGTGGAATGAATGAAAGTAGTAAGATATGAGAGAATGAAATGAGTGAGATGAGAGGTAGAAAATTTGTACCTGTTGAGTACAATTTTTGATAAACTGTTGTTGTTGCTTATACCCTTGGTCTAGAGCCCTAGACCAAGTCCAAAAGATCATGTCGCATCAGCAAGTCATAGACAGTCTCTCCATCACTCATCAGTTACCTCACAGAGGCACCAATGCAATCCAAAAGATGAGATGGAGAAGCGATGGCTGAGCAATGACAATAGGCACAAGTCTTTTCTTTCGCTCTGAAGGTCAAACACTTTATATGGCCGGTCCTAAGTCTTGACAAAGCTGTTTGAGCAAATCTAGGACAAGTGCACTGCAGGGATAATCCGGGGCATTTGGCGGCATACCAATCATGATCTGGTGGGTGCTTCCACGCTGAATTTACCCTAGGTAACTTCAGTGAGTGAACCTCAGACACTAGTAGCTTAGAGGAAGGGGGAGTAAAACAAATTCTTACTAGAAGTTCAATTTTTACTTATTTATTTTATTTCATGCATTTATTTATTATATTTTATGTATTGTTCTCCGTGTAATGCAACTTGTATCATTTTATATGATTCTACTCGAGTAATCTGCTCATTACTAATTCTTTACTCTCAATTTTAGGAAACAAAGACCTTAAGGAAACACCTCAAGGATCCGCATCTCACGATGAAAGGGTAAAGGGCCGTGCCGGCCTCAGGCACCCCGACCAACCGACAGGACTAGGAAGTTTCTCATACAGAAATTGAATTTGAGCGTTGTTCTTGTGTAAACAAGTTTTTGTTATGCCTCGTGTAAGAAGGAGAAATTTCTACCAGCATGTGTCTGAGTTTGATTGAGGTCGAATTGCGGCCTACTGGGATTGCGGTTTATCATACCAAAGAATTGCTGCTCGCGTTGGTCTAAGCAGACTGTGACTGTTAGCAGACCAGTGACTGTTAGCAGAATATGGAATCGATGGGTTCATGATGGTCATATGGAACGCCGAGCAGGATCTCAGCGGCCCCTCCCATTACTGACAGTCGGAAAGACAGACATGTTATCCACATGACCTTAAGGGATCGTACAGCTACGTTACGAACCCTGACTTAGCAAATGGCTTCATTTGCAAGACAATGACAACAAGTGTCTGCACGAACAGTCAGTTTGCCGTAGCACGGACTGGACGGCAACCATGGCTTCGGCTACCCTTGACGCTGCATCACAGGCAGGAGTGCCTCTAATGTTGTGATCAGCAACATACCTGGACGCAGGACTGGCATGACGTCGTCTTTTTAGACGAATCCAGGTTCTGTACATCATCGCATCCGTGTTTGGCGACATCGTGGAGAACGCCAATTGGCAGCTTGAGTTCGACATCGCCATACTGACCCATCACCTGGAGTAATGGTATGGGGTGCCATTGGATGCACGTCTCGATTACTCATTGTTCGCCTTGCCGGCACTTTGAACAGCAACCGTTACATTTCTAATATGTTAGGGCCAGTTGCTTTACCTTATCTTCGAGGCCTCCATAACGCTCGTTTCAGAAGGACAATGCACGTCCGCATGTTGCCCGTACTGTCCTCACTTTCCTTGACACAGAACATGTTCACCTTTTGCCCTGGCCAGCACGTTCTCCTCATCTCTCACCAATTGAAAACGTCTGGTCAATGGTTGCTGAACGACTGGCGCGCCACCACTCGTCAGTCACTACGGTGGATGAATTGGTTCTTAATGTTGAAGCTGCATGGGATGCTGTACCTGTCCATGCTAGTCAACCTCTGCTCATCTCGATGCCCAGGAGAATAACTGCTATTATTGCTGCCAGGGGAGGCTGTTCTGAGTACTGATTCCTCAGGATCTATTCATCCAAATATCCCGAAAATTTAATCACTTGTTCTTCCGACTATAATATATGTGCCTAATAAATATCATTCTGTTATTTGAATTCCTACCTGGTGTAGCAATTTTAATGGCCAGTAGTGTATATATTGTGTATGTCTTTTTTGGGAGACATATCAAAAGCAAATATTTCATAAATTTTATCATTCTTTATGAATATTTCTTATTAAAATATTTAAAAAAAACGTTTTGACAAAAAGAAATAAATAAAAGATCAACTTACTAACTAATACTCAAAAGTTAAAAAAAATTTCTGTTTTACTGCGCTTTACTTACATTGTCTACAAAACATACTTTGCACACAAAATATCTGAAAAAATGTATTTTTTTCCACTTTTTTACCTGCAATGTATTTTTAATCTTACTTTTTAATAAAGACGTCAAAGTACTCTTTATATTGTTTCCTAGAATGGACGAAAAACTAATACCTAATTTTTTAATTAAAATAAAAAATTTTTTTTATAAGGAATCTATGTCATCTAAAATATTTACTGAATGCAATATGAAGAAGTAAGCTGTTTTACCTCCTTTTTTCTGGGAATCGTAAATACACAACCACTTTCGCATCGAAATTCAAATTAATTGTGATCAAATTTAAAAGAAATGAAAACTGAAAAATAAAAAAAGGCCAAATTTATGATATTACTTTATTTAAGCAAGTATTGTGAAAAAAAATTCAAAATATTAAAGTTCAACAAAGAACCAAAAATATTTTTGCACGACATTAAAATGTATATACACAAACATTAAAATATATATTCACGAAAGAATTGAAAACTTTCTTTGGAGGCATATCAAGAGCAAAAGCAACTTTTATTTTATATAACTTTTTTCTGAACATTATATATTACTAAAGAAGAAAAAAAATCTAGAAAGAAAAAAAACCTTTCTTAATAATATTTAAAATAAATAAATAAATGAATCCGCACAAAAGAAAATAAAAAGTAATTTTTTAAATAAGAATCTGTTTATAATCTTATTTTATTTTTTAATAAGCTCCTTATATTGCTTCCTAAAATAGACGAAACATAGGTACTTAAATACAGTAGGGAACCGATTATCCGGAATGATCGGGACTATCGCTATTCCGGATAACTGATTTTTCCGGTTTTCTGAATCGCTACAAAAAGCCGTTTTTTTTATTGTTAAATCCAACTAAAAAAAATTTTTTTTTTGGAAATAATCTTAAAAAGAAGAAAAAACGATGGAGTAATACACTAATGATTATTTCCAAAATGATGGTAAGGTTAACATCTTTCAAAAAAGAAAGAAAAATCCTAAAATATTATGAGGAAAAAAAATTTTTTTTTTCAAAAATGGTGGGAAAATTTATCGAATTTCGTTCCGGTTTTTCGGTTTTCTGATTTCCGGATAACGGGTTCTGTACTGTACTTAATTTTTTAATTATTGAAAGTCTATTCCTTGAAATGAGCTTGTAATCTCGTATCATTAATACCGTAGCAATCACTTTTCAAATGAGTGGAACTTTTACTTATTTTTATTCGTTTTCAAAAGAGGTTTAAAATAATTTATCCCTCCTCTGAAAAAAAAAATTAACTCATGATTTAGTTCCATCAACTAGTATTGGTTATAGATGTGTTTCTCTATTTCTCTTATCATGTAAATTGAGTTAATGAAGATACGATGAATTTGGCGGGAAAGAATAATCCTTACTAAAAAAGAATATACCAAAGTGACCCTCACCAAAAAAAGATTTAGAAATCTAACCCGCCACTGAAAAAATTTTGTGTTTCTTTCAAATTAAACCACTAACTGAAAATACGTCTATGCTGTTTGTAATTTAATGAGATTGTACAGTAGTGCTTTGATAATACAATAAACTTAGCTGGAAAAATATCCACCAATAAATTAGTTTTTAAAAATATGTCCCTCCCTCAATCTAAGTTTAAATTTTAAAACTACAGAATTGTATGAAATGTTTACAGGAAAAGAGGGCTAGGACATTTCTCTCTCTCTCTTTCTCTCTTGAGAGAGAAAGAGAGAGAGAGAAAATTATTATTCAATTTGATTTACTTGATTACACGGAACCAATTTTAAGTTGAATCAATTTTAATAGCCATAGTTTTAACTTGATGAAATGGTCTGAGTGGACAAATGGAGAGCGTGGCTTATGGGTACATCACACGATGAAAATTATCGGCAACGAAACCGGCAAGCCAACCATAAAGGGAACCGTATCCTCCACTTTCTCCAAAAATTGCTCGTAAATACTCGTGTGCAGGACTGGGTGATATAAGAAATTTTATATCGTGATGCATCGTCAGTTTTGCAGCGCGATATAGCGATGTATCGCGATATAGTATTTTTGAATTTCATTTACTTGTAAGGCACAGAAAGTAGGATTTCTATCAAAACTTCATTCTCAGATTGATTTAAATCAATTTATGAATTTGAAGATATGTATGTTTTGCTAAAGAAAGATATTAATGTTATATCTTCTAAAAATGATCGCGAAAATAACAAAAGATTTCTTAGCTTAAAAATAAATAATAAAATTTAAATAAAATTGAAATTTATCAATATAATATTTACCTAACAATATAGAAAGAAAATTTAAAAAATAAGTTCGTTAAAAATTATTTGCAGGTTTAAAACAAAGTGCTAAATAAATTTAAAAAAAAAACGCTTTTAAAACAACCCTATTTTTTATCATTATTACAGTAGGGAACCGATTATCCGGAACGGTCGGGGCCATCGCTATTCCGGATAACTGGTTTTTCCGGTTTTCTGAATTGCTACAAAAAGTCGTTTTTTTTACTGTTAAACCCAACTAAAAAAAAAAAAAAAATTGGAAATAATCTTAAAAATAAAAATAAAAAAAAAAACGATGAAGTAATACACTAATGATTATTTCCAAAATGATGGTAAGGTAAACATCTTTCAAAAAAGAAAGAAAAATCCTAAAATCTTATGAGGAAAAAAAAATTTTTTTTTTTAAATGGCGAGAAAATTTATCGAATTTCGATCCGGTTTTTCGGTTTTCTGATTTCCGGATAACGGGTTCTGTACTGTATTTCACATAAATAATTAAGTTAAATTGAATAATTACCGAATTCTGATCGAAAAAACAAAGTAAGGTTTAATTTCTTCAACATAAAAACAAAAGAATTATGACATTCGATAATATATTTAACTGACAATATTGAAAGAAAATTAAAAAACACGATTATACTCTTTAATAAAACGAAGTGCTAAATGATTAAAAAAAAAAAACTTAAAAAAAGAAGTCGCAAACCTTACTAATTTTTTTAGAATAAACAAAGTTGATTGACTTATGCCCAAATCCAAAAGAGGAAAAACAAGTTTTGTTATAATTTTATTTATAAAAACAAAAACAACTAAAGATTTATAAATTTAAAATCAGTAATAGAAACCCATTAAATTATTCGAAGTTTTATCTAAAAAAAAATTAATAAATTAAAATAAAGTAAAAAATAGCCTAACAAATTTAATTACTTTGTAATTTAATTCTTTATGGGCACCTTAAATTAGATTTCCGATTGTAATAAACTCAATAATGTAAAAAATTACTTAAATTACTCAAAATTAATTTTCACATTTAAAAATTAAAAAAAAAGTTTTGTTTTAAAAAAATAATTTATCTAATTAATTACGAAACACTTCTTTATATATTCTTTTCAATAATAGATTACGTTCAGAACAAGGTAACGACGGCGATCACATAGTCAGTCCAACTGAAAATAATCTACAAGAAACGATATCAAGTCGCAACAAAGAAACTATGAGGCGCGAAAACGAACATGCGAGATCACGATATATGTTCTCAAAACTGATTCTGATTCTACCGCTCATCAATCAAGGCCGTTTCAACATAACGAAACGAACATCGTCTTCGACAGCGCGAATTGGCATCGGAACGTAAAAGAAGATCCTTGCTTGTCTCGTATCGCTATATCGTTCGTCTTCTTTACTCGACGGCTTAAATCAGATTTCTGATGCATCGCCTGGAACGAAAGTCACTGTATCGGCCTGCCGATATAGGCGTTAAATCGATATGTCACGAAAAATCGATTTATAGCCCAGTTCTACTCGTGTGATATAGAAATCATGGGTGCTCGAAATATCAGCTCAATGTTTCTCTCCGCTGAGAAAAAAATCGAGCAAAAAGAGCAGCTCACACTTGGACCAATCAGATCGTTTGCTTTTTATGACGTTTCAATTTTATGTGATGACGTATACACATGTAAATAAAAATGGCGGTGACGTTGATGAAGAGGATGATTGGATGAAATTTTTCATTGCTGAAACGGAACAATTTTTCAGTTTAAGTTAAAAAATAACACTTCCTTTTAAATTAAAGCATTAAAAATACTTTCATAGGATGAGATGACCATTTTAATACAGTTGAAGTAGTACCATAACAGCAACCTGCACATAATTTTAGTGGCGGTAAGTTCAGTAAACTATTTTCTAGAAAAATTTTCCTTTAGAATATTTATTCGTTTAAACTAATAAAATTAAAACTTATTATAATTCGTTCCAATCAAAGTTTTGATTACTTATGATCAAAATAATTTCTATTTTTATAAATATTAAGATTTTTACTGGCAAAAAACTTCGTTTTAAATATCCGTCAAGCTACTCGCCAAACTTTGTTGCATTATTATAAACATGTAAAATATAGTAAAGATTATAATTCTTTATTTTAACATTTTAATCTTTCTTTTTAATCGTTATTTCTGCAGATTGTAAAATCATGTGTTCGATTGTTTGAAAAAATTATTTAAACTTTTTTTGCTTTTGAAATAATTATTTTATTCTTTCCTAAGATTTCTTTTAATTTTTGAAATCTTATTGTAAAACAAGTTAGAAAAACCCAGAAAACATGTGTGCAAATATTTACATTGTCTCTAACAAAGTTACCTCATTTTATAGTAATTATTGAAAAGTTTTTTTTAAAAAAAGGTAGTAATATAATATACAAGAAGTAATTTTTAAAAATACAAATTCCGCAATTCCAATTGCTCTATATTCCACAATCTCTATTTTATCTGTTTCTACATTCATCCCTTCTTTGATTTGGTGTATGATGATTTGCATAATGATTTGCATAATGTTTTGTTTATTCTCATTTACAGTTAATTTACATTTATCAATTATTTTTTTACTATGGTAGAAAGTATTAAGTTTACTTTGCTAGTTTTTCAATATAGTTTCCTTTTCAAAAGAACGGAAAATATTTTATAAGTGCAATTTATTTTTTAAGACAAATTTCAGTCCAAACATGAAAACAACAAAACCAAATATACCTTCCATCTTTCATTAGCGTATAGAGTAATCTTAAAACTATAATCAAAATATCAATAAATCAAACTTAAAGAAAGTTTCTGAGGAATATTCGAAAGCTTTACTGATCTCAAATTAATGGTATTTAATCTCCCTTCATCTAATATTGTGCTGGCAAAATTTTATCATGATAGTGATTTCTTTCGTTTATTTCAGATATTTTGTGGAACCCTGTAAGGTTTGTCTGGTGTAGAGGAAGCAGATGTTATATTGTTTTTATGATTGAAATTAAAGAAAAAAATGAAAATGTAACTGAATAAGATTTTAAATGTTACACTTAATATTAAATATCTTATTTTTTAAATGGATTATTGTGTTATTTAAGATGCAAAACACGTTTAAAGTCAATAACAAAATAGTACATAAAAAGAGTGCTTATAATAAAGCATTGTTTTTTTCTAGTTATTAATAAATTTGAATTTATATAGTATATGTTACAATAAATTTGTCCTAAATTAAATCCTGTAATTTTTAATTAAATTACCTTATACCAATAATGAATGCTTTAAATTTNCCAAGCAAAAGATTTAGCCATATAAACATTGATTTAGTTGGACCTATGCCTTCTTCACAAGGGTTTTCATATTGTCTCACATGTATCGATAGGTACACGAGATGGACTGAGGCAATACCGTTGACAAATATACAAGCCGAGACAGTTGCTCAAGCTCTTTACACTCATTGGTTTGCTAGATATGGGATTCCTGAAGGTATAACAACTGATCGAGGAACTCAGTTCAGAAGTGAACTATTTCGTACTTTAGCAAAAAACTTTGGTATACGGCTTTCGTATACAACGTCATATCATCCTCAAGCGAACGGAATGATAGAAAGGTGGCATAGGGTTCTCAAGCAGTCCATTATGTGTCATACCTCAATCCACTGGACTTTTGCTTTACCTGCTGTGTTACTTGGATTGCGCTCTGTGTATAGAGAGGATTTGGGATGTTCTCCAGCTGAGTTGGTTTATGGAGAGAATCTGCGTCTTCCGGGACAATTTTTTAACTCTTCGGAAATAGAGAAGGTCGATAATATGTTTTTGCAAAAATTGAATCGTCACCTACAAGATCTTAAGCCAGTTCCGACCTCTTCTCACGACAAAGAACATGTCTTATATACTAGTGAATTGTAGTTGTAATTTTGTAGTGGTAGATACGCTACAGTACTCCCCCACCAGAATTATAGCTATGATAGAATTCGATGAATGGATGCCACTAGATGATTCATTGCTGTTTTGTGCGAAGCCGGGAGAGCTGTATTAAGATCACCGTATTTTTTTGAGTGCTCAATGTGAGAGGTGTATTAACTTCACGGTTGTAGTCGCTCCTGTGTTGCCGTTAGCAGTCAAGTGTATGCAAGCCAACGTTGTGTGTGATCGCGATGAGACTGAGTCGCAACAGCGTGAGGAGGTGGATAATGATGCAGTCACAAGTAGCAAGTCAACGCTACGCGATCTGGATACGCGATGTAGGCGTATCCAGATCAAAGTGGGCGTTTTTGCCAAGGTAGGCGTGTTCGCATCACGTCCGAAGGTAACCAATGCGGGGAGAGTAGTTAAAGACCATGTCAACCCTCATCTATGAAAAGGTACCCCGACATAGAGTCGAGTTAACATGTCCTATATACTAGTGAATTGTAGTTGTAATTTTGTAGTGGTAGATACGCTACAGAACCCTGTAAGGTTTGTCTGGTGTAGAGGAAGCAGATGTTATATTGTTTTTATGATTGAAATTAAAGAAAAAATTGAAAATGTAACTGAATAAGATTTTAAATGTTACACTTAATATTAAATATCTTATTTTTTAAATGGATTATTGCGTTATTTAAGATGCAAAACATGTTTAAAGCCAATAACAAAATAGTACATAAAAAGTGTGCTTATAATAAAACATTGTTTTTTTCTAGTTATTAATAAATTTGTATTTATATAGTATATGTTACAATAAATTTGTCCTAAATTAAATCCTGTAATTTTTAATTAAATTACCTTATACCAATAATGAATGCTTTAAATTTTGCAATAATAAATTGTAAGTATGACATTGAATTCATGAAAACCAATTCGCCTTTATTTAAAAAACATATATTTTAAGAAAAAAATTGGTATTTCGTAAAAGTAATACTCCTGATAATAATTGCAGTTAATGCAATGTAACTGAATTTTATGACAATAAAATTTTGAGACATTGTTGTGTAGACATGTCAGACATTATTTATTATGTAGTATTTAGACTAAATTAAAAAAAATCAAAATGGATTTGATACTGTATTATAAATATTTTATGAGTGAAAGGTAAGTCAAAGATTTTATGTTCCATACATTAAACCCTCATTTCTTCTAAACAATTATTTCAAAGGACTATTTTACTGGCTTAAATTAAATTTAAAAAATCTCCTCACTTGTCTAGAACCAGTTGCATAAAGTGGTATAAATCAAGTAAAAAAATTGTGCTTTCTACACATGAAACCTTTATAAATTTTCGCACTGCTAAGCTATTAAATCAGACAGTATGGTTTTATTTTCATTCTATATAGGTTTATGATATACATAGGTAACGATACATTACTTGTCTAGCTAACAATGTTAGATACGCAAATAGGTATAAATAGGAAACTTTAACTTTATGCATAATATATAAATAACTTCTATAATATTAATCACTTGATTCAACGTAAAAAAATAGTAAAAATACTGGATAATATTTAAGTCTATCCTCCTTATCCTTGTTTATCCTTAGGTTCCGCTTACGATTGTTCTTATTTCTTACTCGTGTGATATCAGTTTTAGCAATATTTTCCCCTCACTGTAGCAATGAAAACAAATCGTAAAAGATAAGAGGGTACCTGTCACTGAATATTCTATTTTAGTTTGATGTATGGCAAAAATTAATTCATCTGTTTTGAATTACATACTTTTAACACACTTGAATTAACAATCAAATTTTTAACCTATCTATATTTCTTCCATTGCAAGTTTAAACCTTCGCACTAGCACTAGCCCCGCCATGTGTCTACATTAGAACCACGTGTTCGCATATACCTAATGCTGGCTGGTTGAATGTATACAGAGCAAATGTTAATATCAAAATAGGTTTAAAAAAACGTATTATGACATATTATGACATATGACGTATTATGACACCCTTGGATTAAATTCTGAAAATAAAATATGTTAATAAAAGAATAAAGAGAAAGAAGTTAAAAGCTACTTGTGCTGCTTAAAAACCTTCTTTTTCTATTATTTGTTAATGATAAAAAAGTTTTGAATTGTAAGATATAAAATTTTTCATACATTCTGAATTTTCAAGATTTCTTTTAATCCTAAATCTAGATTTTCAAGCCATTTCAACAAAATAGTACTAAAAAACTAAGTTAAAAAATAAATTAAAGAATGGTATTGAAATGACGCGCCCCATTTTGATATTAAATAGCCAAATTGCATTATTTAATGAGTCATAGGAGTAAGCCTATAAAAAAAAAGAGATAATCTTTCTTTAATAATTCATACCTGAAAGCTGTGCAATCAAGAAACGCCCATATTTTTTAGAAAATCATCTTTTTTTAATTTGATATTTTTTCTTTTCTTTAACTTATGTGTTTTATTTTTAGAATGTACTTTCAATCGTCTTCATTAATAATCTAGCAACAGATTCATTAAAATTTTTTTTTCTGAAATAGAACTACTAATTTTAAATTTGACAGGTTTACGCTTTACGAACCTAGACTAGGTAAAATTGTTAAAAGGCGAAGAAATTGAAATTTTTGCTTTCAAATTCCAGATAATTCGGAATCAGCTGGCTTAATGTTTTGAACTAATATGCTAATAAAATATTGAAGGAAACTGTGTATAAATTTTAAATCTGAACCAAACAAAGTTTTTTTTTCTTCCTATCTAGCAACCAACTATTATTCTTTTTTTTAAAAAAATGTTTTCATGCGAAAAAAAATTATTTTTTAGTTCTTTGATCATAATGTGCTTTAAAAGGCTTTTAAAATTATAAATAAAGTGATAATTATATTTGTATGCTTATAAATGATAGCAAAAATAAGTTCTATCGTAATAGCAGAATATATTTAAGCAACTACTGCAGAAAAATATCTTCCACGAGCGTGCAAAAATTGGCAACTATGTGCCATCTTCGCACACAAAAAAAGTACTACTGAACTAAGTATAATATCCAATTTTTATAGCCGTAGTGACTCAGAGGATTGAGAGTTCGCCTTTCAAAGACGAGACCCGAGTTCGAATCCCCGCGAAGATGGGTTGATTTGAGTTCAACACCCAGCTCGCACCGACCACAGAGCTAACGTAATATATCCTCAGTAGAAGAGGGATCATAGGCTAGAGTGCCCTGGCAGTAAGGCAAACCGTAAGAGGTTTTCGAGAATTTCCTCTCCATGTAACGTAAATGCGGGTTAGTTTGATCAAAATGCTTTCGACAGATGTAAATTTCTCACAAAACTTGATCCAAGAGTTCCCTTGTCTGATTTAGTGGGTTAAAAATTAGAAGGCTACGGAGAAAAGCGTTAGCTATTGTAAATCCATAAAATTTGGTTGGCAGTTTAACCACGGTCTTTACCAATGCTTGGATTGATTCAATGACATACATGGTGGTTCCTTACAATGGGAATTACATGTTACATGTTATCTCTTACATGGTGGTTCTCTTATAGTGCCTCCTCTTTTATTTCATATTACCTCTCACTACCTCTTCAGATTGAAAACCTGAAAAACAGTCTGTCTTCATTGAAGAATTTTTCCAATCTGAGATCCGACCCAGAAATTTTTTTTTTTGCATTACACATCAAAGTTAAATGATTTAACATACATTTAATGCAAGCAATATAAATATTTATAATATTTGAAAAGAAATTTTGCGTTATACTCAGAATACTCTTCTTAAGAGCATCCTCTTTTATTTCATATTTCCTCCCTCTACTTCCTCAGATTCTATACCAGTAAGACAATCTATCTTCATTGAAGAATTTTGCCATTCTAAGCCCTGACTGAGAGAAAAATAATGCTTTGCGTTACACATTAATGTTAAATGATTTAACATAGATTGAATGCAAACAATATAAATAAAATTTATATTTCCTGAAAATAAATTTTGCTGCAATCTGAGAAAAATTTTTTTATTCTCTTTCCTTCCATGATTGTTCATTTTCTTATCTTTCTGCCTCTTTTATTTCGCTTCTCTCTTATTTTCTTCTTAAATTTAAAAACATAAATTCAATCTTTTTTATTTGGAGAATTTTTCATCCTGTTGAAGCCATGCTAGAGAGAGAAAGAAAATCTAATTGCGTTAAACATCATCAAAGTTAAATTATATTATTTAGACTGAATTCTTGTTATTTAACTTAGATTCATATTTAAGTAAAATATGTATAAAATTATAAAAGACATTTCTCCTTTCTGAGATGCATGTTGACTTACAATTTTTCATCAGCTTTTGCTTCTTTACTTCCGGCAAGTAGCTCCTTTAATTTCATTCGTTTGTCTATAACACCTTTTACTCTACCTCAAAACACAACCTTCAGACAGAAATTGCAAGCACTAAATGAACTCTATAAAGATATTTACATATTGTTAAAATTATTTTGAAACAATGAGTTTTTTGTGGCTAATAAATAACTGTTTCCTTTGACCGTAATTGTTAAACTACATCTATTAGCTTTGCTGAAACAATGGTGTACACATTAGAATGTATATTAAAATTAATCTCAATAGTTCATTGTTGGAGAGTGTGTTTATTTAAGTTTTTGAAAAGCGGTAAACATAATGAAACTTGCTTTTGTAGACTTGCTATTTACCTCTTCACAAATAGTACTTAATCAAAGTATTCTACTAAATATACGACTAAATTCACGTGTATCTTTCTACTAAATATTCTACTAAATATACGTATATCTTTCTACTAAATATTCGACTAAATATACGCTTATTTTTAGAGACTAACTTTTAGAAAAACGATAAGCATAATGAAGCATGATTTCCATAGACTTGCTATTTACCTCTTCACAAATAGTACTTAATCAAAGTATTCTACTAAATATACGACTAAATTCACGTGTATCTTTCTACTAAATATTCTACNGCATCCTCTTTTACTTCATATTTCCTCTCTGTACTTAATCAAAGTATTCTACTAAATATACGACTAAATTCACGTATATCTTTCTACTAAATATTCTACTAAATATACGTATATCTTTCTACTAAATATTCGACTAAATATACGCTTATTTTTAGAGACTAACTTTTAGAAAAACGATAAGCATAATGAATCATGATTTCCATAGATTTGCTATTTACCTCTGCACAATTAATACTTTATCAGAGTATTCTACTAAATATTTATTTTTGGAATCTAAGTTAACATATATACATAAACTAGGAATTCCAAATTAATATGCATAAAAATCTGTAAGAGTTGAAGCAAGGAAATTGTTTTTTATCCCCTAAATTTTAATTTGAGTTAATCTTTCGTTATAATTTATTTTTTATAAGGGTTCTAAAATATATGTTAATGATTTGTTCCAGAAATATATATTTCTATTTTGTATTTCATCATTACATGTTAGAGCATTTATATGATTAGCTGAAGTTTTTCTTTAGCTCTAAAATTATGTTCTAATGATAACTATAATTTTAAAATCCCGCATTTCCCGTTATCCGTTGCTTAAAATTCTATCAAATGAATATTTTAAATACCACTTAATTTTTTTTATTATCAGAATTATTTATTTTTTTAAAGATTAACATTATTATAGATTATGAAAATTTTACCAGAATATTTTTCTTTGTGTAGTTGCCGATTAAATATTTTTTCGACTGATGAAAATAAATAGTGACCCTATTTTTTAGTTGAATATCTAAAATTACACTGATATAAAACATTTAATATCCCGAAAACCTTTTTGCGTTTCAACTGATTGTTTCCTCCCGTAATCAAACATGTTTGCATTGTACATATAATTAGTTCATTGAATGTCGAGGCCATTTTATGGAAAATCTTGTGAATTTTCTTTGGCAAACTAAGAAATATAAATTTAAGATTTTGTTCCATTTTGTTCATAACAGGGGGGGATTTGTATCACGTCATTACCATTTTTAATTTTGAGGAACACATCTTTTGAATGAATATTTTTCCGTCTTGTGTATAAACAAACAGCAATAATAACACAAAATAACCGTAACAGATGATTAAGACCATTATACCGCCAAATTGAGACTGAAAATTTTTATAACGTTTAATTTTAATATTATGTTCTATATTAGGTTATGTTTAACAACAAAAAGAAAATGTAATCCATTGAAATTAAAATGTTCACCCATTTGAACAAAAAGAAAATTTTCAAATTTTTTACATGGCTATAAATACCTAAAGAATTATTGCATTTTTCTCCTATTTTGAAGACTGAAAGATTTAAAAGGAAGAGAAGTGAAATGAAGCAGTATACTGAAAAATGGGACGATGTGATATTTTTCTTTATTGCTTGAACAACACAGAATGTCCAAATCCAAACTGTTCGGTAGTCGAAGCCGAATGTAAATATAAGTCCGTTTTGATTAAGTCGATTACAGATAAAATAAATGTAAGCATTAATGGCAAGTACCAACTCAAAATAGAGTGGTAAAAGAGTATATGTGTATAACAACGATTCTCGTTGTAAGTATAAAACTGGTGATTTAGGTAAAATAAAATGGCTCTGGAATAACTGGTGAAATGTGTAAAGAAAATAATTTAAAATTTAAGAACCGTAAATTGAAAGAAAAGAGTTATTCAACCTATTTTAGTAAATAGTTAAATAGAAATTGAGAAATAATGGATGTAATGAGTCATAAAATCAGTAGCTACTGCAACTGCTGGCACTAATGCAGACTGGTACTAATAAAGATAATCGTTTAAGAAACATTAGTGAAGTCTAAATTGTCGACAATTTTATCAATTTTCTAAATAATGTGTTAGAGCTAAATTGCTACTGCAACTACTGGCAATAATGCAGACTGGTACTAATGAAGATAATACTTTGAGAAACATTAGTGAAGTCTTTTGTTTTTCTCTTATATTTAATGTAATAAATATTTAATGAAATACTTACAATTTTATGTCACCTTTCGTATCTTCATCTTCGGACAACTGCTTCTTCATCAGTTAGTCTTTATCAACTTTTACTCAACTTCAAAAAATTACCTTCACACACGAAGTCCAAGCTCAAAATGAACTCAATAATGATTTTTTATTATTCAAATTAGCTTTCAACAATGGATGCTTTTAAAGCAAACATTATTTTCTTCTTTCAACTTTAATTGTTTAACTACATCTATTAGCTCTGTTGAAAGCGTGGTTTACGCAAAAAGATAATTAAAAGAAATATCTTAATAGCCATTGTTAGAAAGTGAACTTATATAATTTTTAGAAAACATAAAGAATCATGATTTACACAGTTTTCCTATTTAATTCTGCGCAATTAGTTCTTTATCAGAAATTTTCACTAAATCCACCTTAGAAATATATTTTTAAAATCCTTGTCAAAACTTAAACAATTTACGGATTCTATATTAACATAAATAATGTTCTATAAAATGTGAAATAAGACAATCATTTTATTTTATCCTTTAAATGTTAATTTGAGTTATTTTTTTGTTTTACTTTAGGTATGGTTTTTTGAAATAAATATTTATACTATAATATGTATTCTCCTCAGTAATAAAAAAATTAGAAAAGTGAGTCAACGGATTGCCAAACTAAAGAAAACAGGGACAGAGGACAAGTGCTATCTGAGTAGGAGAAATCAAAATATTTCTACTACTAGTTTCTACTTGCCAATTTTCTTTTCAAATTAAAGGAAATAAATACAGCCATTGCAACTTCTTAGTTAAAGTTTTAAAATGAAAGGAATGTTAAAACATTTAAAATTTCCAAAAGTCTTATGTTTTTAATATTTGCCATTGACCAGACTCGATTTCCTTCAGCTATCAAATATGTTTGTTTAGCATGTATAGTAGTTGATTGCATATCGATAGCATTTTATGGAACATTTTGTATATTTTATTTATTAGCCAATGAAGGTAGTATAAAATTTACATCTGTCGTGAAGCTATTTTATTCATAACATAGGATAATTATGTCACATGGTTATCATTTTTCTTTTCACGGAACACATTTTTCTGAATCAATTTTATCAGTCTTACATCTCAGGATTACTGCGTCTATAATCCAAACTAACCGTACCAGATGATTAAGATCAGAGAAACCGAAACAAAACCATAATAACCATCATAAACCATAACAGATGATTAAAATTGTACATTATCTGCCTAATGGAAAACGAAAATTTCAAATAATTTGTAGTTATGATTAACTTTTTAAATTTCAACAAACAAATTCCGAAACTCTTGAAATGCGAAATTTTCTCCCACTGGAGCAATAGAAGAAAAATTCTGTTTTAAAGATGGTTTTAAATAATTAAAGAAATTCTTTTTCGCTAGTAATCATGTGTTTTTGTTGTTGTCTCCAATCCCAGCTGGGATTAGAAGCAACAAAAGTACATAGCGGAGCTATACGAGATCCATGAGGCCGTGAATCTTCAAAAAATCGAGGAAAAGGAGAGGTCTCTCAAGAACCTCTTCCATGGTGAAATCCAGGCAATCAAGTAGATAGTGAGGACTAGCCTCGCTGGAGTTGCACTTTTTGCAAGTTGGAAAAAGTTTAATTCGTAATCATGTATTTTATACATATTGTGAGATTAAAAAAATGGATGTGAAGTAAGTTAGTATAATTAAAAAAGTGATGGTGAAATAGTAATAATGGTTTGATTTTAATACAGAACTATTCATAACTCTGTCAGATATTTCAAAACGTTAAATTTGAAAATAAAAAACTGAGATGTTACGGATTTATTTAATGTTGCTTTTGATATTATTGTCTTAATTCTATTCTAAAAGAAACGGGTGCTGGCAGTGATTTATTTTGTAAGGATAAACTAACTTCAAACACGTTTACTGGTGAAAGGCCTTTGTTAAATCGCCATCTAAAATAAGTGCAAGTGGTTACCTCTTTACGAAAGTTGTAGCCGAATGTAAATATGAGCAGGTTTTGACTATATAAATTGCTAATTAAGTGAACAAAGATAAATGTCTGACAGTTAAGAAAAGTAAATCATGAATGAAATGTGCCAGTGCAAGTCGAGAAGTAAAAGAATAAATGGTGCATGCTGTACAAAGACGATCGCAAAGAAGAAGTTTTCCCTGTTTAAATACAAAACTGGCGAATTAAATAAAAAATGGCACTGAAACAACGTGTGAATTATGAAAAGAAAAAAATTCTTTTATTTCGAAAAATAGTAAAAGAAATATTCGACCCAGATTAGAAAAATGTTACATGACTTTTAAAAAATATTATAGTTAATCATGAAATCCGAAGCATCTTGTACTAATAGGAGAATGGAATAATCACTTTAAAAACATTAATGAAGTCAAAATTGTCGAAGGCAGGAAACTACAGATTTTGAATAAAATCGATTGAAGAAAGTATTTGGGAAAGTAGTCTAAAATGAAAAGTGTTTTGATAGATAATTAATTCAGAACAAACATTTAAATGTGCTAACTTTACAAATGAAAAGAAGGAAACCAATATCATTGGCTTTTTAGGTAAAGAATTTGAAGAAAAGACTCGCCAAATAGCCCGAAGTCTCAAAAGTACATAAAAAAATGAAAATACTGGAATTCAAAAGTTGATAGGCTTTGAAATTATATGCTAATAAAATCAAAATTTGAATATTATATTTAAATAAAAAAGTGTTTTTTTTTAAGTTGAAAGGTCTAACAGATGTAAATCACTGAAAAAAATGTTTTTTTTTTTGTTTTAAGAAAAATATTTTTAAAACATCATTGCTGATTTAATGGCCAAAGAAAAATACTATTTCCTTCATTCGATAAATCAGCTTTGTTAAGTAATTAAAAGAACAATAAAAAGATAGGTAATTATGTCATTTGATTAAAAAAATATTATGTTATGTAAAACATGTCATAGAAAATTATTATTGCTATGTAATTAAAATAGCATGAAAAGAATACCTTATAATTTATGAAATAACGTTAGGAATATCTGGCTATAAAAATTCACACATTAGGGTAATAATCCCATTTAATTAAAAATTATTTGTCATAGTTGGAGAACTCGTACTTTATTTAATTGTCAGAATTAAAAATGATGGAATTAAAAATATTAAAATTAAATAACTTACAGTTCTTCATCAAGATTCAACATTTTAGTATCTTGTGATTTATGTCAAACCTCTTCACGCAACAGCGACTTAAAGAATGGCTTTAACATTAGATTTAACCATTATTTAAAATAATTTACAACAATGAATACTTATATACAAACATAAAATTCTTATTTTTTTTTAAAGTTTTACAATAACTATTGTTGCTTTTTATCTGTTGCTGTCAGAGAAGTGAACGCAACAATACAATGTATGGAAACAAATAATTTCTTTATTTTTAAATACTTTAATGTGGTACTCATATCAGACGTCAACAGATTTTTGTTAATTAAATAATCTGCAGAGAAAAATCGACCGAACTAGAATAGCTTTGATATTTTTATGATAACTTGCAATGCATATACAATATGTAAAAAAATAAGAAAGCTCATGTAATATTTAAAAAAAATTACATTCAAAAACTTTTCAATGGTCTCAAAAATCATAAATAAAAATAGAAATAAGATATTTTAGTATATAAACTAAAATGTGAATTTATAAATCTTGAATGTAAATACTTTTTCAAAAGTTTTAAAAAAGGAAATTGAAATTCAGTTTTTTTTTTCTCTAGCATATGCTTTGAAATTTTATCATAAATGTATTCGAACCATTTTTAAGTTTATCAAAGACAATTTAAACAAAAATATCTACTACACTGCTTAACAATTGTTAGGAACAATTGATCTATGAAAATAGCGTTGATTTACGCAAAAAGCGTTCGCTAAAATATTAAGTCAAAATTCAGTTCTTTTTTCTTTCTAGCGTATACTTCGAAATTTTATCATAAATGTATTAGAAACATTTTTAAGTTTGTTGAAGACAATTTAAACAAAAATATCTACTGCATTGCTTAACAGTTGCTAAGAGACACCTGATTTATGCAGATATCGTTCCTGAAAGCCGACCAATATCAGTAAAATCAAGTGCAAAGAGTGTAGTAGAGCAGTTAAAAGACAGGGCCCACAAGCTCTTCATTTGTTCAAAAATATTTGTTGCTAAGTGCTTGACCAAAATAGTTGGGTATGTTGGGCAATTCAGTGTAATGTTGCAATAATTGAGTACAAAATGTCAAAAAGACATCATTTGAGGGCTTACAGTCACGGACGACTATAGTTCGTTCGCCAGGAGTTGACACTTGACTCCACCTCCTTGGACGAAGAGTTTATTTCAGCGAGGGAGTAAGCGGAGAAACGTCTCCGTGCTTGAAATTAAGACAGCCTTTAATGCGAGCCAAACGCAAACAGTGAATTCTTTTTCAGTCATTTACTTCGCTTTATCACCTGTTATTATACCTTTCCTTACTCTAGCTAATTAAATATATTTTAAATTTAAAAACTACTGTTTTCCCAGCAAAATGTCTCGAAAAGGATAAACTATTCACTCAAAAGAGACAAATTTATGAAATATTTAATGTTAAAAAAATGCACATAAAGATAGTGAAATAAAATTTTTTGTCATACTATCCCCAAACAGCAAGATCATTCAGGATTGTTCACATCCTTCTCCCAAAAAGAGCGGAATAGTATCGTCGGATACGATGTGCTGAAGGCGGAGCCAAGTGCCAACTGTTGGTGAACGAACTATAGTTAGACGACTGGAAACAGGTCAAAGTGTAACCATTGTGGTCACTGTGATGGTTGTGTCAAAAAGTGTCACCTCACGATTAAAAAAGGTCGCTGAAGGTAGAATTGCTATGGAAAAGCATAACAGTAGTAATGGTAGGAATATTACACCTCAAGGTAATCGATATGTATCCCAAGTGGCGAAAAGAAACAAAAATGTCCCTTTTAGGCTGATAGCTGCAGACCTTGCAACTATCAGCCTAATTGGTACACATGTTTCTGTCATAGCCTTCTGAAGAGGATTAAATCAAGTAGGTTCGTATGCAAGGAAGCCTGAACGACACCATCGTCGAGAAAGTTACAGTTAGGAACATATTGCTTGGTGTCACCATCTGTGTCCCTGTGTGATGCTCTTCGATGTGACAAGGGATTCTGGCCACTAGTTAATGTGGAGAGAGAGGGGGAGGGAACACGCTATATGCAACTGTATGTTTAGGAAAGTGATCAGTATGGCCCAGGCTTGCGGACGTGGACAGGGACCATACAGAATAGCGGAAAACCGCTCCACATCTTAGAGCGATGTGGCATTACATCGCAAAGGTATTTCAGGGAGATTATTTTACATACTCTGTGATATGTGTCCCTGTGTTCGCCTTTTTAGATCATGTTCACCTTTTTAGGGGTGAGGTAGCACCAGAATTTTTGCTCATGGACGACAATGCGCAGCCACACAGAAGAGCTCAGGTATCAGAGATACTAAAAGGTGATGATATTGTCCGCATGCAATGACCTGCGTATTCCCCGGATTTAAATTCTATAGGGCATGCCTAAGAGGTTCACAAGGAACACGCCTTCCTAAAATCAGGCAAGAACCGAAAACCGCCTTAAGAAAAAAGTGGGGCAATATCTCCCCTAAGGACTCCTAGATAGTTTTGTAGACAGGGTGAATGACAGATGCAAAACGCGCTTTAATGACCGAGGGTAATCATGCATCTTGCTGAATTACTCATAACTGTTTCATTCTGGCAAAAAGATCCATTTTTCGTGACTGCTCAGAAATTGTTCAAAAGCATTTTGTTTTTCTTATTTTTTTTTTAATTTTCTCATTTTTTAATTTTCTTATTTTTTTGATTGCGTGATATCTAAACTATTTTGCATTCACACATCGCACTAATTCGTTTCTACTATTCAAATTTCCTATTTCAAATTATATAATAACTCTCCCATTTCAATCTTTGGCTAAAAACACTAGGCTTCCAGTAGAAATCTTGTTAAAATATAAAATAATTCTCCTACTTCAATCTTTGGCAAAAAATGCTAGGTATTCAGTATAACTCTTGATAAAGTATACAATAATTTTCCTATTTCATGATATGCATTCCGCAGACTGATGGTAAAACATATAATAGTTTTTCTATTTCAATCTTTGCCAAGTCACTTCCCCGACTTAATAAACCTATTAATTTTTTTTATTTCAATCTTAATAGAGTATATAATAAATCTTCTATTTCATACATTACCTAAAAATCCTAAACATTCGGTCTTGCTAAAGTGAAGAATAATTCTCCTTTTTCAATATTTGCCGTTTTTACTATTCAAATTTCCTATTTCAGATTATATAATAACTCTCCGATTTCAATCTTTGGCTGAAAACACATCCAGTAGAAATCTTGTTAAAATAACTCTCCTACTTCAATCTTAGCCAAAAAAATTCTATTCATTCAATAGAAGTTTTAGTAAAATATTGGCTAAGCTAAGTATATAACAATTATCCTATTTCAATCTAAGTATTCTTCATATTCAATAAAAAGCTAGCGTTTCATACATGGACTATGCCAGATTCTCTATATATTTTGGCAACTGTAAAAATCTAATTATTTTTTTATTACTGAGATAAGTTCATTTTGGTGTTTTTTTGAAGCAGAATGAAGTAGATATTTCTTAAACAAAATAAACTGAAAAAAAATTCAGGATTTTAAAATCCCGATTCCCTTTATTAACTTATTTAGTGCAATAATGAAAAAATAAGAATTTAAGCAATTTATTATTTTTGCCCTCTTTAAGCAGGATTTTCTAAGTCTGTAAGCTGGTAATGATTCTGGCTACTATACTATGAGGCTACTATACTAATTCAGGGGCTCTAGTAATGACATTTTTATACTTTACCGCATTATCAAAAGGCTAACGTTCAAATAAAATTAAAAGAGCTGAAATTTATGCTCAGAAATTTGCTTAAAATATAGACAATATACTTTAGAGCTGACATCTATGGTTTTTTATTTACTTATAGCAAATTCATTTCATTAAAAAGAAAATAAATGTTGTTACAATGGGAAATTATAATTTTAAGTGACAAAGTTTGAAAGAAATTGGTTCAGTAGTTCTTAAGTTTTTAAATTTCAAAATTTTCGCATTATAATTTTAATTTCTCGAGAAACATTGGACCTTTTTGATCAAGTTACTGAAAGAATTTTACGTTAAAATTAAATAAACAAAATAAAGCACTCGAAATCATTTAAATTCAAAAGTAAAATATATAAATAAAAATACTAATTTTTCGTTTGAATGATAAAATATTTTTTGTTTTCAATTTCTCTAAGTTTATTCAAATATACATAAAAAAACTCAATCTTAATTATTCAGCATTTTCGAAGCACTGACTAAAATATTGAAATCACATTTTCCAAATTATTGCTTCTCACATTTTTTTCGAAATAAAAACTATACCAACAGAAAAAAAGATTTTATTAAGTTGTTCATGGTGGTTTTTTTTAACTAAAATTTTCTTACTGGAACTATTAAACAATCTAATCTATTACCGATTATTTGTTTACTTAGACTTAAAAACCTTTTCTAATTGGCTGAGAGAGGATATGAAATATAATAAACGTCATAAAATTTCTGGTGAACGTCATTTATTATATTACATTCGGATACTACGACGATCATTCATTTTATAATGGTTTTCTCAAATCATATCATTCTTTACTCATATAGTGATTTTTGGTCTAGAGTTCTTAATATCCTTTAGTGTAACCTCTGTTTCTATTTTGTTTTATTTTCCAAATGATATCTTATAATGATCCTTGATATACAATGAATGAATGAACATGAATGAATGAATGAATGAATGAATGCCTCGAATAGGGAAGGAAGGGTGTGAATCATTCTGAGCCAGTGAAGTGGGCACACGGTACTTGGATAATCAGTGAAAGAGTGAATCAGTAAATCAGTGAATGCTTGAATAAAATCTGAAGTAAATAAAGAATATTTTAAATCCACAATTTTTAGTGAGCCAGTCAATAATTTTTTTTTGTACTTTTTGATATACTCGCTCCCAAATGTGAAAGGATAAAGTATATATTATGATACCATACATGAACTTAATGCTGAAAAACTTAAAATGTAACGAACTTAACATTAACATTTTACAAATTTATCAATAATATTTTTAAAAAATGTAGTTTGAAATTTAATAAAAAAACATTTGATGATTTTAAAAATTTTATAAACAGCGAGTAGTTGCGCAAGACTTAGCAGTCAAAACTAGGCAAACTGTTAGGCGATTGTGGGAGTTTAATGGAAAGTTTCCAAATGAGACTTTCGCCATTTAACAAAGGCTCATTTAAGAGAGTTTTTAACAAGCTTAACTCTAAAATTATGTTTTAAAAACAGTACAACGAGGTAGAATTTTGGAAGTAGAATGGGGATCTACGTCTGCAATGCCCGAAACTGAGTAAAAATATTGAAATTGTTACTACATAAAAAAATATTACAGTAAAGTAAAATCCTTATGATGAAAATTTTGAAATCTGAAAGTTGGCAAGTTAGAAAAAATGGGTTAACTGTAACTGCAGATATTATTTTGATTATGCTGACAAAGTTTTTATTGGAAATAATTCGTGGACTTAACTATTAATTTCCGTGGTAAACATATCCGAAAATGTATAGTTGTATTAAATGAATTACGGTGACAAACCCACTTTAAAAGTTAAGATCCTTAATTCTGTGTAAATTAATTGATTATAAATATATATATCAGTGGCGTAGCGAGGGGGGGCATCACGCCCCGGGCGCTACTCACAAAGGGGCGCCAAATGGTCAACAAAACAAAATTGTTGGATAATTTTTATTTTTATTATAATTTATTTCTGGAAAATAAATTTTAAATTTAGTGGCAGTGAAATATAATAAATGTTAATTCGTAAATAAAAAGGAACACTAATCAAACTGTAATAATATATTAATAATAGAAATGACACGCCCTTTCTAATGGCAGGGCTGACTCGACCTGTGTCTGTCAGCACTTCCTTATGGCATCTACGCTGTGTGGTTACATATATTATCTCCAAATATTTGCAGGGTGCTCCAATTCTGTTTCAAAGTATGCTAACTTTTAGTTTCATAACTTTATTTCATTTCTGATATGAAATCTTAAGGAGGAATGATCGTGTGCAGCTCAGATTACAAGATTCTAGAATGACTTTTAGAGAAGCGTTCCATGATCTTGAATCATTAGCAACTGAACTAGCCGAAATTCGAGGCAAGCTCTGTGAAGAGGCAATAGAAAAAGCGAAGCCTCTTTGTGAAAAATGAGATATTGATGCAACAATACGTGTAAGAAGACGCCGCAAAATGCCCGGAGAATTGGCTAGAGATGTCAGTCTTTCCGCAGAAAGTGAAATTTCTCGCGTTATGAAAAGCGTTCTTGATCANCTTTAATTAAAATTTCTAATTTTCACTTTTTTAAATTTGCTTTTATTAATCATACTGTATATTCATATTCGTGAAAAATTGAGCCAAAAGTATGCGAGTACAAGATTTGTTATTTCTAATGATTATTGGAATCAGTCATTTGTGTGAACTTTCATAATAAACGGAAGGCAGTGTATAGAAACTAAGAAATTAAGGAGATTAATTTTCATTTCCAGCTAGCTGATTACCCTTTCTCTTCGTATGGGGTTAAAAATTTAAAATAAACACTATCGTGCACACTGGACATCAAAAAATATTTTTGACACCTTAAATTATTAGCTGAAAAAAGAGAACGTTCTTTAAAGTTCCACTTAGGGGAGAAAAAAAACTGCATTTGGGAATATTTAATCCCGGAGACGCTGATATGGGTGTCAATAAATTCATGATACTCCGTAGTCAAGAAATTTCTTCTATAAATTTGAACTTGGGTACCAAATTTTCTTTTTTTTTTATTTAAGTTATCTTTGCTTTTCCCATTATTTAGGTTTTTTATTTATTTTATAACCGTCATTGAACAGATGATGACTTTACGACTGCTAATGTTCAACTCCGGAGCATCGCAATTTTGAACCCAATCCAGAAGAGCTCCTGTGTCAGGTATTGGGAGAAACTTGTCTTCGTGGAGGACTTTCTGATGGAACTAACCCGCATTTGCGTTACATGGAGAGGAAGATCACAAGAACCTCCCACGGTTAGCCTGACTGCAAAGGGACTCTAACCCATGATCAGTCTACTTCTGAGGTTATGTCATTTCAGCACCGTGGTCGGTGCAAGCTGAATGTATCCATCAGCCACCGCTGGGATTCGAACCCGGTTCACCTCATTGGAAAACGATCTATCACATGAGCCATCACGGCTCTATTTAAGTTTCAGGTTTCAAAACCGTAATTTTTACACATAATATAATTTTTACGTATTATTACGTCTTATATATATATATATATATATAATTTTTAAGTTCAAGATGAAGAATAAAACAAAGAAAAATTAAAGACATATGAAAAAAGGGGGAAATAATAAGTAAAAAAATAACAAACAACAGTTTGAAAAAATAATAAGCAACATTTTAAAAAAAAACCGGAACCGATCTTTTTCCGGTTTTTTAAATAAAATTTAATCTTTTTTTTATTTTTAAACTGTTGTTTATTATTTTTTTATACAGTTGTTTGTTATCTTTTTACTTATTATTTCCCCCTTTTTTCATACGTCTTTAATTTTTCTTTGTTTTATTCTTCATCTTGAACTTATCTAATGGGTTCTGTTTACTTGCAGCTTAAGCGCAATAAATGAAACTTATTGTTTTTCTTAACTTTCTTCGTGTTTTCTTGTATTTATTTATGTACACATTCTTGTATTTAGTTATATATTATCGTGTCATTTCCAATAAATAAACAAAGAAATTAAAATCTTTTGCACATAAAATTTAGGAATGCTTAACTTTTCCCAGCTGTAACATTTGCCATTAAAACACTGGCATATCATAAAACAACCATAAAGCAATATTTAAATATTTAGATAATTTTATCATTTAGAGAAGTCGAAATCAAATATGTGAGAAACAAAAAGAGCCTATCAATATGTTATTTTTAATAAATAAATAATTCATTAAATATGATTTAATTAAAAAATAAAAAAAAATTAAGAAAATGTACCAACAATTTTGAAATAGTTTAGTGTTTACTCTCTAAAACATTTGCCAACACAACGCTATGCAGTGGAAAATAAAACTACATTAAATAATACTAAATTATAGAGAAAAGCGTGATTTATTGTAAAATTCCTTCTCTGGTCAGGGGATGATAAAAATTAAAACACGCACTGCAAATAAAAATGTATGGGCAAGTTGATTCTTTTAAGTGCATAACTCGCTCATCTACCGATGCGGTTACCATAACAACCACTCACCTCCAATCGATTCCTGCAAATGGCTACTCTCAGGCCAGGGCAACATCAAACTATACGCTGGGAAGACATCGGAAAGGAAATTCTTTTGCTGACTAAATTGTTATCATACGAAAATCTATCTTTTGATTCACTTGGGAAATTTATCTCAAAATCGGAATAAAGAGAATTTTTTTTTAATATATGCTTCAAAATGTTCGCTCTATAGGGAAAGATGAACTATTTTATTATGTAAACGGAGTTGAACAGCTGACACATATTTGGGTTTACTATTAATGTTTAACTCCGTGACCTTGTGCATTGGAACCCTACACAGAAAATAACGGATCATCTGGAACAAGCAAGATTTCATAAAGGAATTTTTAATGAAACCAACCCTCATTTGCTTTACTTGGAGAGGAAAGCCACGAAAACCTTTAACAATTACCCTGATGGTATGAAAATTAGAACCTGCGATCCATCTATCAATGAGGATATTTCACGTAACGTTTAAACAGTCACCACATAACTTGCTAAGGAACATGAAAGTTTTTCGGAATAATTAATAATAGACGTTGATTGATTACATGAAACTCAAACTATATATTTAGTCAAACTCAAACTATATATTTAGTCAAACTCAAACTATATATTAAGTATATATTTAGTCCAGGCGATGTGCATTTATTATTATGCAAAACAATTCAGGTATCGACATATTGAAAAATAATAAAATAAAAAATAAAAAAGGTTTCTCATTGGATGATTTCCAAATAGCCATGAAAAATGGGTATTATTCCCAGAAACAGAAATGAGTAATTTAGTAAGATGCGTGATTACCTAGAACGCTAATGTACATTTTGCATTTGTTATTCATGCTGTCCACTGAAATATCAAAAAGTCATTGAAGTATATTGTCCCACTCTTCTCTTAAGGTGGTTTTCAGCTCTATCACGGTTTTGAAAAGGGCGTGTACTTTGTAAAACACACCTGCCAAGGGCATCCTATATTGGATCCTATATTGGCCATTGCATACGGTCAATATCTTCACTTTCTAGTGTGTCCGATATCGCAGTGCTCCGGAACGACCGCTCTTTGTCGTCCATAAACAGGAAGTCTGGATCTATTACATCCCTAAAAAGACAAGCATGATCCAGAGTAATCTCGCTGCAATGAAACGTTTCTTCGCTTAAAGATGTAAAACGGTGTTCAGCCATTGTGCATGATGCCTGCTCATACCAGCACGCATAGGCCATATTGATTATTGTCATGAACCTATTGCTGTGCACAACGTGTTACCCTCGCTTTCCGCAATAACTGGTAGCCAGAATCACTTGTCATAGTGGATAGGGATTCGTCGGAGAACATCACTCTGGACCCGCACTGCCGGTTATCCCAACCAATACGTTCCTTTTACCAACATAATCTTCCTCGACGATGGTGTGATTAAAGTACGAGGCATCGAACAGGCTTTCGTGAATGCAAACCACATCGCCGTGAGATGCTTCTGGCAAAAACGTGGGTACCGGTAGTGGTTGCAAGGTCTGCAACTATCTGCCTGGGAGTGGCGGTTCTATTCCTTTTCGCTACTGGGGATACATATCATTCCTCTTGAGGTGAGTTGTTCCTCCAACGATCACCGGCATGTTATTACACGGCGTTTCACTCTTTAGCGGTCTTCTTTAATAGCGAGATGATGATTTTTGATACTCTCATTACTGCGGCCACAGTAGTAACATTTTGACCAGCTTCCAATCGTCTAACTGCTTGAACTCAACTAATAGAATAAAAGAACTCAACTGATATCTTGCTAACATTTTGCCCTTAATTACTGCAATATATATAATTAATATTGCACCACACTGAATTTCTCAGAAATAAATCAACAACCTATGGTGCCATTTTGGTCAAATACCTAACATTAAAAATTTTCGAATGACTGAAGAGATATTGTGCACTGCCTTTTATACAGATAATGACTATTGCTCTACCACGCTTTTTAGTCAGTGGCATTTTCTTGGTGTGGAAATGCCTCTTCTGTTGGCGGATCGATAAATAAATTTTAGCTTCTATAAAAATGATCCTTACTAATCATGTGCTCAAACAAATTTATCAATTATGAATGATAAAGCTATTTTAAATAAATAAAAAATTAAAATTTTTTTATTCAAAATTGCATTTAATTTTATATCATGAAAATTAATTAGCTTTAAAAGCTGATAAGAATTTTGTTTGTTTAAGATGTTTGTTTCTACCAAAAATACTTTTTTTCGAATTAAATTTTCAACTCTAAAGGTGAATCATTGATAACATCGTCTTTAAAACACTCTGGCTGTAACATGAGGTTATGTCGTCAAAAAACTCTCTAAATAAAAGTCTCATACAAATATTTTCGATGCATTTTAATCTACTTATTTATTTTGATTTGATATTTTCCTGTGTTTCCTTATTTTGCCTTTTTCCCATTTTGTGCAGATGTTTACCCGGTCGCTGGGAAAGGTTATATATATTTAAGGAGGAATGATNTATAATACACAATGAACAATGAATACAATTGTATCCTCTGTTTAGCGTTGAACGAATTTGTTTGAAAATCTTAATAAGTATGCTGTGGAAACTTTGTTCCATACATTTCGTTCAATTTACTGATCTTATTGAAAAGCGTTCTAATTGTATTCTAATTACCCTTCGAATTGATACAGTATTTCCTTCAATTATAAATTTCAGTATTTCTCGTCATAAAAGTCCTCTATTCTATCATGAATTCATTACATGTGTAAAATGGAAAAAAAGAGCTGGACAATGAGAAAAATAAATAAATAAATGTACAGTAAAGTAGAAGGCAGCATTCCAGAGTTGAAAGAAACATGTAGATTGAACCGATGATCATTGTATTTCCGGTCAATCTCTGTTAATTCAATTTGTTTTTCTTCAATTTTACTAAAATGCCTCTGTCTTCTGCAAATGTTACTGAGCATCACTAAAGCATAAAAAAATAATAAATTTTGCAATAAATTAATAAGTATAATAAAAACAAAAGTATAAAGCATTTTATTTATAATGTTAATTCACTTTTAATGTTTCCTTTCGACTCTGGAATCCTAGGATATCCCTGAAGAATAGTAGGGTTTCCGAGAATTAGGACTTTCTATTGAAAAGGAATTGATTTTTGAAACTTACAATTATACTTAGATCTAATTAATAATACCTTATACCTTATTTGTTTAAGATTTAGTTTGTTTTTATGAAAAGATTTGAAGTAAAATGACGCAAAAAAAGAAAGCAATTTTTTGTTAAATACATGCAATTTTTCAATAATAATATCTTGAATAAATTAAGAAAAGGAAATGTATTTAGAACATAAAATTACAATGGTATTTCCCACCGCGCTTTTCAAACCAAATTAAGAAACCAAATTCGTATATAAAGAAATATACTTTCTTTGGAACCATTTTCCACGTTTCAGCTTTCATTTCAACGAAAAATGTCAGCCAGCTAATTTGTTTCAGCTCATGTATTTGCATCAAAAATGAATTCATAAATAGACTAAATATAGTTCGAAGAGAGCAAATTCTACTGTAGGAATGGAATTTAATGTATACAAATAAATATAACTTGATTTGAGATTATAGATGATAAACATTTCCTTCCTCTTATTTAATTTTATGCGGCGTTGAAAAGTCATTTTTTAGTTTAAGACTATCAACGTTCAACTCTGTAGCTTTGTTATTTTAAACCCATTCCGGAAGACAAGTGAACTTCTTTGCTCAAGCATTGAGGCAAACTAACCCTCAGGGGTACTAGTTGATTGAACTAATTCTAATATACGTTACATGGTGTAGAAAACCACAAAAACCTCCCACGGTTCGACGAGAGGATTTCTATTGTTCATCTGCCACAGAGGATATTTTATGTCAATGCTGTGATGAGTTCTAGCTCTCTAATTCCCTCATTCTCCTTATTATATTTTTTCTGAATAAAGTAGTCTTTTAATGGGTTATACAGTCACAATTCTCGTTATTAACTTTGTTTATAAAATTGGATTTCCGCCGAAAGAAGTCAGATCATTTAAAGTTTCCTAGCTCTAAAAAATGCAAACTACAACCATAAAACAAAATTAATAAATTTTTTTTATTATTTTATTTTATTTTTATGGATAAAATTTTATGTTGTTATTATTTTGAAAGGAAACATGTGTTAGCAAGAATTTTAACATAAACCTCTTGTTTACAAATGGTTCAAAATCAGAATATCCATTTGCAGATTCCGGAAACTCCCGCAGCGAAGAAAAAGAAGGAGAAAAAGAAGAAAGTTAAATGAAGGAATGAGGATAAAACGTAACTACTATCGATCACGAGAGAAGAAAAGGGGGATAACTACATTCATCGTCCGTATGGAATTTTCCAGTAAATCTCAAGCCGTATTTGGTATAAAAAAAAAAAAGAAAAGAAAAAGAAGGAAATATTGGAATGCGCAGGATGAGGAAGGGGGGTTGCGACTGCAGCGCCCGTGTTTGCGTGACGTCATCAGATGAGGGAAATTCTGCAGCATCCAACACATCATCCGCATCTTCTGGATAAGGGAAATAATAAGAATGGGAGGGCGACTGTCCACTCCGGGATGATACGAAAGAAACGGACGAAAGCGGAATGGACGGCGGATGAGGACCGGATAGGTCCGCAACATCATACCTTACCACCTACATTACTATAGGCAAACGGTGAGTCCACCCCCAATTCAAAAGATTCTTCCTACAATAGTGTGCTCCTGGATAACTTCGATGAAATCTTTAAGAAACAACTTTTGTTTCGCTAAAAAGAATCTTTGCTCCAATATATTTCTTCATAACATCACTTAAAATGCTACAAATTGTCTTGCAACGGATAGTTTATGTTTCTATCGAAGTAAAAGTTTCATTTCTTCCACGGTTTGTTATTATTATTTTTTTATTCCCAAATCTATTTCTTATTTACTTTAAGAAAGTAACGTGAAAATTGCTTTTGAGCAGTTCTCATAAGGTCTGAGCATAACATAGATTTAAACGTAAGCTTAAATTTGATAAAATTAATCCACAGTCATATTTCAGAGTAAGTTTAAAATTTGATCTAGTTGACAATAATTAGTATAAATAATTTCTAAAATACTCTATAAACGCCGATTTTTTATAACTCTAAAGGGCAAATTTCGGACATTCATACTGTTAGCTGAGCCAATTGTAACACCATACTAAAAAAATAAGTAATTTTTGAACGTTTTAAAATACTAATTTAAATATCAATCGAACGAATAATATCTTTAATATTATATTCGTTATACGTGAAATTTTTTTAGCAAAAGTAATCATAGTATTTTGAACGATCGAAACAACTATTGTTTCAACAGAAAAATACTTTAAAACTTAGTTATCCATCCTTAAATTTTTTAAAAAATATTTTAAAGGCAGTATCGAATCTTTTAAAACCAAAACATAAATGGCGGCAAACGATTTTTATCCGCAATGTTCTCTGGAGCAGCGGTTCGCAATATTTTTCCCTGACGAAACCCTAAACAATCGAGTTTCTTATGGCGGAATTCCAATTTTATAGATAAAGTTCAGTAGCAGTTAGGAATGTATTAATCAGAGAAAGACTACTAATTATTTTAAAATATAAAATGTAAAGACTGAATTTCATTGTTTTATCATTCAAATTAGGTCATGCCTAGTTAAAACAGTCATGTTTTATGTCAGACTATAGTATTCTACGCGTAGCTACCTGTATAAGCTAAACATAAATGAACTAAACTGAATAATGGTTTTCGAAAAATATTTGTTTTAAACGTTGAGAATGGATGGATATCAAAGAATGATAATTTTATATTTTTCAATTTGGTTATTTTATTTTGAATTTAGAACTTTAATGAGAAATGCTGATAGATTTTTTTTAATTAATGCAGATTCTTTTCATAATTTATATACTATATCTTATTATAGATTTTCTTTTTATGTTTCTACTTCTTTTTTTATTGACAATTTACACAATTTCATATAAATAAGCAAAATAATAAATAAAAGTCCTTACTGGTTAAAAAAAAGTATTGACTATCGGCAATGATCACAACTTTCATAGTTTTCTCTATAAATTTATTGAAATCTGATGATTTCGACACTGAAGGTTACTATAGTGATAATTTATTGAAATAGTAAAGTATTTTTCAGAAATAGTAAATATTTAGGGCACATAACTAATATATGTTTAAAATTCAAAGTTAGATTCGTTTAACATTTTTTTTCTCCTTTTAAGAAGTGTTCTTTCTCTTTAAAGTAGTAAATTCCTTTGCCGCTGTTTTGGGTGTCCATCTTTGTTGCATTTTATTTTTGGCTTAAAATATTGAAATTACGAAGATGTGAAGATAAAATTTATGATTGTGCAAAAAGAAAATTAACATTCACTTATCAATCGAGAAACTGTTAAAATAAGAAATACGAAGTGGAACAGTCTGCAGAAGTGCAAATGAAATTACGTGCTTTTGAAAAGGTAAATTTCATTCATAAAATCAACGCGAGTTTTTTTTTTTTTAAATTCTAATGTTTTTAAAACTTATTGTAATTTTAATGAGATTCGTACTCGCCTGGAAAAAAATAATAACTGGTATTTTGTTGCTGAAAATGTCTTAATATTAGCTTCTATTATCGAATTAAAATTTAATATATCCACTAATTTCGGATCTATATATATTTACTTAGAGAAAATAAAATATTCTGGTAACTACAAGCATAATAATATAATTAATTTATACTAATATTATGAATTTTTTTTTTAATTTTTCCGAGTGCGCATGAACTACTGTTGAAGTGCGTTTTTAGCAATTTTTTTCTCTCTCGTTTTTTTGCTTTAAATAATGACTATTTATCCACTTTTGTAGAAAAACTTATTCTTCTCAAGATATTCATTTTATGGGCTTAAGCTTGAATTGATGTTAAAATTAACAATAAAAAATAAGAGAGTGAATGATTAGATGTTGACAGATATAAATCTTAATATTTGTAGAGAAATTTTTAAAAATGTAATAGGCTCAAGAGATAAAAACTGTATCCAATTTGAACTGTTATTTGATGTAAGATTATCGTTAAATACCGTTAACAAGTGAAATTACTTCTAATTTATTGCTTCTTATGCGTCACGTATTCTGTACTTGTAATTTTTTTTTTAATGCAGTTGATTATTTTTCAAATCAGGTATCCGTTAATTTCGTTTCCAGTAACATACGAATAAAAAAAACAAGATGAAATTATAGGGAACGGTAAATGATATGAATGATATTTTTATGATGATATTTTGGAAAATGATGTTTTTTTTAATCGATTTTTAAAAGGGAAAAAACCATAGTGAATGATGGAAAGCTACGGGTATTTTAAAATTTTAAATTTTAAGCTTTAGCTAACACTTAGATAAGACGTTCCCAATTACTAATACTTTGATTCGTTCTATTAATAGTAATCCTATAATTGGAGAATGGGTTATTGTATATATATATATATACAATAACCCATATATATATATATATATATAGGAGTATT
>NC_092208.1:87098308-87132496 GCF_043381705.1 Parasteatoda tepidariorum
TATATATATATAGATACAAATGGAAAAAACATAAATAAAAGACATGAAGGAAATTAAGATAATTAGTATATATATATGCATTGAAATTTTATTTTTTAAGATATTAGTTGGGCTAGTATGATGTAGTATGACTAACTTTTTGATGACTTTATGATCGAATTATGTTTACAGTAATAATAATTTAAAATCAAAGTGAGGTTTTCCTAGGGGTTCAATGTTTTTAGCTTTTTGGAGGTAGAAAGTGAGTAACGCTAGTATTTTCTATATAATAACTGTCGATTGATATCAAAACATGCCGTTTTAATGAGACTTGAAAAGTGTATTAAAAGTATATTTCAACTTTTAAAAAAAATGTTGACTGGAATTTTTGTACCCAGTATGTATATATTATGTAAAAAAAACATCTTAATATTAAATTGATCATTTAAGTAATGGCATTGAACTAAAAATTACGATATCTGATTTAAGGGGGGGGGGGTATAATTTGTTGATTTATATGCAAATGAACATCTTAATTTTTCACAGGATATTTAAATGCGTTTCAAATTTGATTGTTTACGTCATTTTCTTAAAGTTATGTATAATCATTAATAAGTCTGAAAAATATTTTGAAATAGTAATAGCTTTGGCTGAAATCAGTGGCAATCATGGCAAATCTTAGTCATCTTGAAATGTAATCCCTACTGTTAATAGAAATCATATGTATTATAAATACGATATTTCCATGCAAATAAATTGATTAAATGATCATCAAATACCGTACATCTAACTTAAAAATGACGAGAAAAAAATTCATGAACAACAATTATTCAAATATTTTCGTTATTTTCCTTTTTCCTTGTTGCTTGGCAGTCGGTTCTAACTCATGCTAATTTAACAGGTTAATAAAATGCGATGTCAAATTCTTTTTTAAAAAAAATGATCGACATTTTTAAACTAGTTACAAATAAAAGTAACAGAAATCTCTTGGGATCTTAATATTTTGTAAACATGCTTTTGGAATTTCGGCCTCCCCACCTACTTTGTTCGAAAAATGAGAAAATCATAAACACCCTTCCAAGCTTACACAAAAAAGAAGTCTTCCAGTTTCTACTTTTGTGCTATAACTTCGACTTTTAATATAATTTTTGGTAATAAATTTGAATAAATGATGTAATTTTGCAACAATTAAACTCATTTCGTGAATTTGTAAATAACTCTTAGAAACCTTTTGTGTTTTCTTCTGTGATTACAATTCTTGACCTCAGTAGCTCACAGACAAAAGTTTATTTATGAAGATTTTCTGTTCCCAAACATAACTTTTATTTCAAATTTTAAATTTTTCTGTAATTTTTTACCCAAATTTTTTGTTATATATTTTTTTTAATTTTCAAAATTTTTTGAAAATAATGTGATTTTAATATCTTACGTAGGCATTGCTCATACTCCTCCCCGCTGGCAGGAATAACAAACAAATCACAACCCCTCTCACCGTTTGATGCTTGCGCTATATAGAGTTCTTTGGACCGAAAAGCATCTTATTGGACATGTTTAATTATTCTTTCAGATGAATTATAATATATTTGGAATAAGTGGTCCAAAACTCAGTAAAAAGGATTACTAAAAACACTTTTATCTTGTGCATTTGAAATTAAACTTTAATTTAGTTATTTATTTATTTATTCCTTACGCACCTTTCCAGATTCTAATGGCCATTTTTCAAGAGGTGGAACAATAACATATTAACGACAGCTAGTTTTAAATGGACTCATGAACAAAGATTAATGAGGAGCATTTACCGGGGTTAGTGAGCGGAACAAGCAGGCGTCGTAGATTCCTAATCAATTTTTAAAAAAAGCAAAAATAAAGTAAATATAATTTTTAAAACAAGCCTCATGTGCCGTTTATTCAATGGGATACCTACAAGTGACGTAGTGTGGGTGTCTCGAGCCTGATTGATTGTTAAAACGTGGCTTTGTTTACGTTAGTAGCTGTTCTTTCCATATTTTTCTTCGTGTTAAGTTCCAGGGGTCCCCAACCCTATGCCCGCGGGCACCATGGCGCCCGTCGATCGATCTAGGTGCGCCCGCTGCTCAACTATAAAATATTTCAGTTTTCCATTTTCCCAATAAATGCTATGCAAATACATACTGAAGTACGCTGGCTCAGTAAAGGTAAAGTACTTGAATAGATTTCTACATAAAATTGGAGAAATAAAATATTATCTTGCCACCAAAAGTCATACATTTTTAGAACTAAGAGATCCTCTTTGGCTAGCAGATTTGTCTTTCATAACGGACGTAAGGAAAAAACTAAATTATTTAAACTTGGAGCTGCAGGGAAAGGACAAACATAAAGCAAAAATGATAGAGGCTGTTAACTCGTTCAGAGCTAAGCTAGTTTTGTGGATATCACATTTGAAAATGAAGTCTCTTGTGCATTTTCCAAACATGAAAAAATTGATAGGTGACAGTGAAATTGACATTTGTCATCAACCTCCAATTGCTTAAAGATCAATTTAATAGCGTCAATTTAATATCATCGAGCCTTTGATAACTTTTTTGTTAATCCTCTTACCAACCAAATAAACGTAACCGTAATAGCAACATACATTCCAGAATTTCTTCAAGTAAAGCGAGAAGTATTGGATATAGAAATTTTGGATCTCCATTGGATGACATTATCCTCAAAACTATTATATCACATGAGAAATTCTGGAATATATTTGAAGGACTAAATTCCATTCCTAAAAAGAGCATCATATTCTCCCAATTATGTAGCGCTGGTCAGCGAAATGCCATGCCAAACATCACATGCCAGTGTATTTCATAAATAATTTTTATACTTCGTATGTTTTGAAAGCAATTTAGTAATCATTTATTTTACACAAAAATATTAATTGCATTCATATGTTAAATTAATTTTCAAAATTTAATTTTTTGTGCACTATATGTAGTGTGTATTATTACCTATGTCTTTTACCCCGTCAAGTATCAATTCTCTTAAGTGATACATTCTATAATCCCTTACAAATATTCTTTCACAATGATTTCAATTCTTTCACCATATATTTCTTACTGAGCACAAAGACAAGCACGAAGCCACGTGGAGCATAAACAAACAAATTATGCATCGAAGTTGTCAGGTACACAAAATCAAAACATGTCACGTGTTACAATAAAATACATAAACAGATAATAAATCTGAGAAATAATTATATTTCAGCAAATTCAATGTTCGATACGGCTCTGTATTTAATAAACTTAATGTAAATTATCCATCTAACTCATGTGGAAAAACTTAACTCAAGTTTGACACGTCATTTTTGTTTATTGACGGCTAGCTGGCTCTGACGTCATAGGTCACGTGTGTGAGCATGTTTGATCTTCTTCTTCTTCTGAAAGTGCAAATACCCAAATGAAAAAAAAAAGTTTTGTAACGTTTCAGAGAACTTCTGAAGCGTCTCCTGAGTAATAATATTTTGAAATCTTAAAAATTAATGTAATAATTAAAAAAAAGCAATTTAATGGAGGAAGCTTTAGACCGTCCATGAACAGGCAAATACCGTCATAGCAGACAAGACAGAGAGCTCGAAAGGTAAAATCTATTTCTGCCCCATGGAATTCCAGATTTCTTTGGTGGCATCAGCATATGAAACCATAAAGGGGTTGTCTGCTTCTAAATTATTTATTTCCTTTTATTTGCTGGCATTTCTCGTTCAGTTAAATTTCGATTATTATTTAATATTTCCCCGAACTATAAATATTTCCCCGAACTATATTACTGAAGGACAATCCACTCTGACGTCATCGCGACGTATTTTATGAAGTTTTTCCAGGCCTAACTGCCTACAACACCCTTTGGCAACACTTAACAGGAATGGTTAGTTGATTCAGTAGATAAGAATCGTTGACACTCTAAGGCAGTGTTCCTTAACCTTTTTGATATAATGGACCCCTTTTAAAAATTTTTAAGAAGTCACGGACCACACCCCTGTGAAAAAAATAATTGTAAAAAGCATCAATTATTAGAAAACATTTAATTTTATTATTTTAATAGTATACAAAATTTTTAAAATTAAAATTTTTAATGTGAAGGTTGCTGCTGCTTTTCCTTAATTAATAAATTGCATTGGGGGATGGTTTTCGACAAAGCAACGTGCATATCATGTTCAGCATTCAATCGATTTCGATGTTATGTTTTTATTGTCACAATTGTGGAAAATCCCGCTTTGCAAAGATACACTGTAGCGAACGGAATTATAGCTGACATAGCTCGCTTTACAAGCAATGGGTAGGCTTTCAAACGTTTTAAAAATTAGTAGTCAGCGGACCCCCAAATTATAACTCATGGACCCCTTAGGGGTTCATGAACCACAGGTTAAGAAACCCTGCTCTAAGGTATATAACATTACCGTTTCTGTCATATTTTTATTCCATTTTGTACGATTATACTTGTGCACGAATAAATGATTAGTAATTCCTAGTGATTTATTGTTTTAAAGTTGAGTTTTATGCTTCATTTCAATAAAAATTATTGCATTAAGATTGCAATACGTGGAGTTATGAAATTTTTTACAGATTTGAAATTTTTAAACATTGTGCATTAATGTATGGTCATAAAATAAAATTTTTAAAATTAAATCCTTATTTTTTATGTGCGATTTTAGAACTATTACTGAAATCAAATCTGAAATTAATTTTGATCCTAAGGCTACAATTTTTTTAAAAAATTTTATTTTTAGTTTATTTTTTGAGGAAATGTACAAGTTTAAAATTGTTACACGTAACAGGGAGTTGCAGAAATGTTGCGACAATTTTCTAGTGGAGTTGGAGCACATTATCAAGATTAAAATTGCATAAGAAACCATGACTGGAAATATCGTGGAAGGCGGCTAAGGGGTGTTTCCTATTACGGTATGTTCCGATAAAGAAAAATTTCATAATAGGGAAGTGCATTTATATGTAGATTAGTATGATGACATTTTCAGTCCTGGGTTCCAATACAATTTTAATCCTGATGATGTGCCGATTTGTAGCAATATTAAAGCGACCCCCAGTTATTTATAACGTTTCTAAACTTGTACATTTCGACAAAAAATAGATTAGAAATATCATTTTTTTTAAAAAGATCTGTAGTTTAGAGAGAGAAACTAATTGAAGATTTGAAATCAGCGATACGATTATAAAAAATCATCAATTCAATTAAAAATAATAAAGGAAAACGATTAACTCATCAGTCGAACTAGTAGTTAAGCGTTTTACAGTAGTGTGGCATTAAAATCGTTTGGGCTAGACTGTTGCCATTTCGGCACGCATCAGTAAAAAACATGTCGCCTTTTTATATGCTCTAGCATAAAAGTAGAAAATCTTTATTAACTAAAGGCTTCAAAGCAAAAGTGTCGTTCATTTATTATATTAAAACCTAATCACATTGATTCAACTTACAAAGTAACATTTTATGATATTATAAATGCATGATATATTAGTCATGTCACATCATATATTAGTCATAGTCCTCTAATCATGTGATATTTATTTTATGTAATGTATATTTTATATGTGTGTAACACCATAAAACAGAAACTGTGGATGCAAGTGGGGGGGATATAAGGATAGCTTATGCAATTGATACTTAAAATCCTCTAAAAAAGGATTTGTCAGTAATAACTATAGGTTAGTAGTTCTAATTAATATCGTATAAGTTTACATGTCTATGTATTAGTAAGATAAAATATAATCAAGAGAAATTCATATATTATAAGATGAAATATCAGAAGTCTATGCATTCTAAGATGAATTATAAGTAAGAGAATTATAAGTATTATAGGATTAAATATACTTTAGAAAAGTCTAAGCATTTTAAGACGAAATAAAATTAAGCGTGAAATACATAAATTTCCATCCACGTTCGAGAGAATTTTGAATTCATTTGGTGCAATGGGGAAACTCATATTATTTTCACTCGGGATATAAGCGACTCGAGTTAATTAAAAATTTCTTTTATACAAAGATAATTACGTGGAAAGATTATTTACTAATAATTATTTATTAAATTGCAGTGAAACCTCTCAGAAGCGACCACTCTCTGTTCCACAGTATAATGGTCGTTAATGGAGGTGGGTCGTCCCTTAGGGGTTGCCTCAATTGACTCTAAAATGTTGTCGAAGGTACAAAATTTTTCGCAAACGATTTTAACTTTAGTCAGTGTCGTTTTCTTGTTGTGGAAATGCGACATGTGTTCGGGTCAGGAAAATGAGATGGATGAATAAAACTTAGCGTTAACAATAATAATCTCTTTTGATATAAAGTGTAAAAACAAAATTACCAATTATGAATGTTCGAACTATTTTAAATAAATAATTATGCTTCTTGTTAAAGTTAGCATTTAATTTTATATCATAAAAATTAGTTAGATTTAAAAAGGTTTGTTTGAGACCGCTAATTTTCTCTAAAATAACTTTTTTTTCTAATTTAACTTTCAACTCTAAAAATAAATCATTGACAGCATCGTCTTTAGTGTCCTCTGACTGCAACATAAGGTTAAAGATCTCTTTCAGGTATCGTCAAAAAGAGATCTCTAATAAGAGACTCCCACAAGTATTTTGAATACATTTTAAACCACTTACTTGCTTTGCTAATATGTTTTGTTTTGATATTTTCCGTGTTTCCTTATTTGATTTTTTTTCGCATTTGGTGTAGAGGTTTGCCCGGGCACTGGGAGAGGATTTGAGGGTCTCTTCTAAAAATTGTAGTCAACACAATGTCTATGGAAGAAACTCCCTGCCTTCCAAAAGTGGTCGTAAATAGAGGAGGTCGCTATATAGAGGTGGTCTTTCTCAGAGGTTTCACTGTATTTAATTATGTTCTAAAAATTGTTTTGAGAATTCCATCTAAGTTCATGCGGACGTTGCTTCTGCCCTTTGTAGTCTTTGGAAGATTTTTACTATTTAAATTTGCTTTTAAAATACGCAATGTCATGGGATTCAGAGAAATGGTACCAATGGCAGCAGGGGGAGCCAGGATGCGGTGAGTTCATGATGTTAAAGATCAATTTGGAGCACCGAAACGGAGAGCTCATGAACGTGAAAGTCAAGAAATATCTTATGAATAATCAATGTAAAATAAAAATCTTTAAATAATAGAACTTTTTGAATATCAAACCTGTTTACGCTTTGATTGTAAACGTTAATTTCGCACGACGAAAAAGATGCCACTTAAAGGGGCGTATGCAAATTAATTAGTACTCACTATTAATTTAGTTTGTTAATCAGGGAAGAAAAATCGCGCTTTTTCTGAAAAAAAAACCACTTCTTTTTTCACAATCAAAACATGATTGAAAAATAGTATAGTTTAAAGATCGGTCATAAGTTCTTCAATGTTAATTTCTCTTTTTATGTACTTTGCTATTTTTCGAGAAGCTTTTAAACGAAATTGAAAATTTTTGCGCTCAATAATAAAATCCATTTATTCAAATATAGTTTTATGTAAGGAAAAAATAGAGTTTAATATAACTTCTCATTTCTTATTACTTTATTTAATGAGCTTTGAAACATTTTTGAATTGTAAGGAATGCAAATTTTTGCTTTAACACTCTAGGTGACGAAATGCAAAATCGCCTGAATAGTTCTTGAAAGGAAGGCTTAAAAATATTGTTCTCTTAAAATGGTGAGAAAAAAAAATTATGTGTTGCTAAATTTTGATTTTTTCGACGCTAATGAAATAAAGTAATAGAAATTGACAAATAACTATCAATAATTTTTTACACGAAACTGTTTTTGGATTAACGAATTGTGTATAAATTTTTGTTGTTGATTTTCTTGAGAAACAAGCGAGTTCTCGAGATATAGCGAAATATGCAGAAAGGTGAAAGTAACACAAAAGGGTACAAATTTTCTACTGTTCTCGTGTCTTAAGTAATGGCCCTTATTTTCCAGGCTTCGGCTACTCCCTATATCTTGGGGGTCTTATGGCTAGTAAGAACACACAATTCTGTAAAATATCTTTTATTAAAGATATTGCACACTATGCTTGACAACACAAGACAGCGTATTGTATTGAATATCAACTTAGAAACCATTTTTGCAAATATAACTTTACTCTTTCTGTAAGAGGCTACCTCCACCCCCTGCTCGCCTTGCTCACCAATCACAGCAATTTTTTATTTCCTAACGATAAAAAGTTTCTCCCACCAAAAATTAAAAACAATTTCAATTAAAACTTTTTTGACTCACTTTCCAAAACAAACTTATTTGAACTACCCCTTAAAAAGCAATTCTTTTCAAATGTTTATTAAACATTTTAAGCGAAAAGAATTTTTTACGTTCTAAATGTTCGATGTAGTACACTTTTAAGTAAAAGCAAATGTGCTTAGATTCTAAATTATGCAATTGGAACAAAAAACAGAATTTATTCGTAACTATCTAAACACTTGTAAATGAACAATAATAGTAGACAATAATTTTATATCAATAATACTAAAAGCAGTCATAAATTTGCACTTAAATTTTAGAAGTATTCTTATGCTTTCAAACAATGTTACTGCAAAATAAAAATATTTGTTGTCAATTAAAAATGTTATTATTGTTTAACATTTGACAAAAAAGTAACTAAATATGAATTAAACACATTAAATGTTTTTCGGTAGTAAAGTAGCCATAGGACTTTAGGTAATTACAGTTTCTTTTAAACGCATTTCTGGTAGGGACAGTAATTACAAAACGATAGTTTTTTCTCAAATAGAGAATTTTATAAAAGTAAGCTATTACATTTTGTTCAAATCAAAAATTTTCTTCCTTGCTTAGATGAATATTAGGGGAAATTATATTCAATAAAGTCAGACGCAGATTTCTTAAGGTAAAATTAAGTTATTTGATCTTAAAGACATATTGTTGGTGTTTCTGGAAGACATATTTCATTCATCTTGAGCTATATATAGTGCTTTTTAGCACTTTTAGTACATTTGACAGTAATTACACAAAAGTGAGGGACACATAGAAAGTGATAAGTAGAACAAAATATATAAGGAATATTGATCATAAATATTCAATTAGACAGTAATACTATATTAGAATTTGCATGAATTTATTTCTGTAGCGCTTTCATAACATTAACTTAAAAAGCTATATTAGTTAAAAGTAAATTATTTAAAATTACTGAAAAATAATTTAACGTAAATTACTTAACTTATTGAACTTAAATGACTTTAATAGCTCAGAAATATGTATTGAAGACGCAGGTATAATATTGTACCGATAATTTACTTTTTGAAAATATAATTTGAACGCAAAATGTGTTTCTACGTATTTTTTAGGAGTATTTTAGGCAAAAAATACTATTGAAATAGAAAAATAAATATTTTAATGGAAAATATTGTTTTAGGACATAAAAGTTAACGAATTGAGAAAATAACCCATATAAATATCAAATAATGGTGTCGCAGGGTCCAAAGTAATCGGTGATAGTACGAAATTCTTCCGTTTTGAATGCATCAACCTGTTAATTAAAAATGGGAACGAAATCAGAAATTATTGCTATCTCAATGAATGGTTTTAAATACCAGCTATAAATCTCTATAAAACATAAAAATCGAATGGCCTAACATAGTATTCCATGATTGTTGGTGCATTTTTATTAGTTGTAAAATCGCATGGCAGAATCCAGTTTTCCAACATTAATTAATATATTTATGGTTATCATCAGAATAAAATTAATAAAAGTCATAAATGTATCGTTTTCCTATAAAATATGTTTGCATTTTAAAGGTAATATTTATTTTTCTTATTCCTGTAATATTTATTATTCTTATTCAGCTCAGCTATTATCATGTGTTTGGTTTTAATTGTTTTCTAAATTAAAAGTTAAAAAACTAAAAGAGTTGTTACTTTGTTATAATGCAATTCTGTGATATTACCTTGCTATGCTGAATTTTAAGATAAACTTATTTAAATTTAATAACAATAATAATCGTGTTTAAATTTAATAACTGCGTTACAACTATTATTACCTTACTATGCTAAATTTTAAGGTTAATTTATTTAAACCAGTTTCTAAATTTCTTGACTTTTCGGCTACATTAATATAGCATTATAAATAACAGTCAAAGAGATTCTTTAAATAATTAAAAAAATTCGATCAGCTTCATACAAATTGTGATGCATGCACAAATTGTGTTTAATATATTCTGTTTTGGTAAACGAAAATATTAAAATATGGTTGTGCACTTGCCAATTTTCTAATAACAATATACCTTAAATTCTAAATGTTACTAAGCGATCTTAATAGAATCATCCGAGAAATGTTTGGATGTTCGGACAGAAACGTAAGCAAACAGAATTCCCTTCAGTACTTATACAATAAGTATAAAAATTTCAACTACCGTAGAAAAAATGTTTTATGCAAAGAAACGGCAACTTTTGCGAAGCAATCATCGGGTGGCAGAGAAAAAGATATTTATTCACCCTAGTAATCGCTAATAAATTATAACCAGCTTAGCTTAATTATCATAAGGCTTAGCTAGATCAAGTAAGAAGAGCCAAAAATGTGATTTATTGAAAGATTGGTTTTATCAGGTTTTTCGCACTAAATAAAGACCCTCTAAGTTTTGGCCACAGAACAAATGCATATCTTCTAAAATCACCTATTAAAAAATATCAACACATCATTTGATTCACACATTGCATGTAAAACCCTTTTCTGTAAAAGTGTCTTTCTTACAAGAAGATCATGTATGTGGGGAAAAAACTAAGTGACTTCGCCAAACAGAAATCCTTTCCACAGGCTTTGTTAAATAATTTTTCCCCCAAATCACTAATTTTATACATTTTATAATTATCAAGGGTAAGATGTTGATAATCAAAAGCAATTTTGGTAGTTTTTTTCCTTTTATAAAATATTATTCATGTTTTTTTTCCAGTATTTTTTTCTTCTTTTTTGCAATTATTTCTTATAAATTTTGAATAATATGTAAGATTTAGGCAATTAAAGAGAATTTTGCTTGTAAATTAGTTTTTTTGTTTATAAACTCGTGTAAATTCTGCACTAGAATATTTTTGAAATTAAAAGTAATACCAAGCCAGAGTAAAATTAATGAAATTGTTTCTATAAAATATTGTAGTAACGGCAAACCCAATACAACACATACCGTAAACCGGGGCAAGTCTACCCATTTTAGTTTTATTTAATTTTCACTATTTTAAATTGCAAATAAATTTTTTTTACCAATGGAGGACTTAGTTCAGACTCTAAGGAAGATGGCGCTGTGGCGCTGTAGTAGTTTGATCCGTTTTTATTTATTTGGTGTCTTTTTAACCGACCTGTTCAAACGTCTTTTGAGAGATTTGTATTGAAAATCAGCAAACTTTCAGTTGGTGCTCCGTAAGTATATTATTATTATTACTATTTTCACTTTGGTTAAGTGATAAACTTATCTAAGACTAAGATTACATTAATTTTATATGAAAAAAAACAAAAAGAATGTAAGTTTTGCTGTTGTAAACAAAAAGCCAGAATTCGCGGGGCGAGTCTACCCATTCGTATTTAGTTTTAATAAAGCATAATAATATAATTTAGAACTTTGTTTATATTAAAATTAAGTCATTTTAAATGAATTTGAGTATATTATTTTAATTCTGCATTGATAAATTTATCATTAATAAGAAAATTTATAGGTTAAATATAAATGTAAATATAAAATATGTTTATTTTACCTATTTTTTCAATTTTTATATTACAAAATTAACTTTTTTTATTTAATGCAAGTTAAATAAATTATTATTTATAAATTATTATTACCTCCCAAAAGAATGGGAAAAGGATTTTTCATGATTCCCAATGTTTGAATTTCGATTTTGTTAATAATCTTTAATTATTATTATTTATTAATTATTTAATTGTAAATTTATATTAATTTTAATTTATTTTTATCAACAATAATCAGAAAAAAATGTTATTTTATAATGTTAATGATTATAAAAACAAAACTGTGATCAAAATGTGATAATCGATCAAATACTCAATTTGTGTTATTTTATGAATAAAAAAATGGAATATATAATAAAGTTATGAATTTTACTTCATAAATATCCTATATAGTAACTAAAATAACAATTTAATAGTAAAATTTGATTATTTACAATGTTAACATTCATTTTAGTAGAATGGGTAGACTCGCCCCATACGAGAGATTTGTCAGCAGTTCTATAAAAATATACAGTAACAGCATAACTGTTAATATTTTCTAAAATCGATTTCACAGCTTTAAAGAGGGATAAATAGCAATTCCGAAACACCTATCAAAAGCCTTTTTTCTTTCATATTTACAAAATTTTGACCACTTGAAGGTTGACAAACTGAAAAGATGGGTATACTCGCCCCGGTTTACGGTAGCAAAACTATATTATGTGAGTCAATTAATTTAAATGATTTTAAAAATAAACTGACTAACTTTAAGAATAAAACTGGCTAAATTTGCACGTAAATAGAAAAAAAATGAAATACATATTAATCGCCTGCTTTACAATGCTCCTAAACTAGAAAAGCGAAAGGTGGTTAAATTTGAATTGAGTAATTATACAAAAATAAAACGCCAGACAACATACGCGGTGCCCATTTTCCCCCCAGACCTTGTAAGTTTTGTGAAAAATTTAGCATACGTAAAGCATATCACGCGACCAATCCTGTAGTAATAATCTGGCTTTGTCTAAAAATAAAGTGGGAACAACAAAAGATCACAAGTGTCAAATACTTGTGTCAGAATACAAAGAAAAACAACAATTTGTATATCATAAAAATAAAATAAGAAAGGAAGATAAGTAGAGTTAGATGTAAACTTAGATACAGGATCAGCAATAAATTTTATTCCATGGCATATTGTATCGAAATTAAATGTCCTCGTTAAAAGTTATGAAGGGATAAATGTGACCCAAACAAAAGGAAAATTAACACTTGCAAAAAAGTGTACCTCTCAATTTTATTGTACTAAAGAACAATGCCATACTGGAGGTTCAATCTTTAGGTGATTTTCATATCGGTATTAATTGTATAAAGTAAATTGTTTTCCATGGAAACCGAAAAATTATCTTTTTTCACCTCTGGAAAATCATGATTTGACTGTACAAATTATAACTGAAAATTCAATGCATGATAGCAAAAGTAAACAAAGAAATGATAAGACAGAAAAAGGGAACATTACACAATGATGCGACAAAGAAAATAAACAGAAATAAATGTTGTAAGGAAAAGAGAAAAGAAAACGTTTAAAAAAATCTAAATATTTCGAATGTTTCTGAGATAAGTTCTGGTAACGGAAATACAATTTATCAGAATGACATCTGCAAAACAACGGAATTAATAGAAAATGTCAAAAATTCTGATTTACTCGAAATTTTAAAAGAGTATAAGAACATTTTTGCTAAACATAAATTTGTTGTTGGAGAAATAAGAATAGAACTACTATATTTATAGAAATAGAATTATATTTTTGAGGTCATGTAAGACATCGCCAAAACAACGAGAATTGATCGAAAGCAAAATCCGGAATTTATTTAAAATAATACTTTAAAAGCAAATTCTTCGCCATTCTCTGCTCCAGTAACAATTGTGTTTTGAAAAATATTTAACAAAAAGTAGGTTATGTGCAGATTTTCAGAAATTGAATCAGGTGACAAAGTCGGATGCTGAACCATGTACCCCTAATCCCAACATTAATTGATAAATTAGCCAAGAGTTCTTTTTTTCAGTAAAGTCAATTTAAATGCAGTTTATTGTATGTTAAAAATAATCCAACTAGATGACACAGACACATTAGCATTCGCTACACATAATGGGTTTTCTGAACGGTTATGTTTACCCTTAGGTTGGAGGAACGCCCCAAGCGGTTTTTTAAAAAACTACTCGTAGAATTTGAAATAAAGGTTAAAAAAATTTTGCTCCGAACTATTTTGATGACATAACAGTTTTTTTAATAGTTATTCGGAATATTTAGATCATATTAAACAAATTTTTCACATATGTAGGTAAGAAACTATAAAATTAAAACTCGTTTTGCGAGTAAAATGATTTTCTGGGTCATAAAATACCTAATGGGAATGTAACACTAAATAATACAAATATTGAAGTTAACAAAAAATTGAAATCTCCTACAAATATGAAATCAATATAATGGTTCTTAGGATCCATTAATGTTTATAATAAATTTATAGATATATATACAAAAATTCGAGATCCAGTAAATAATATGTTAAAAAGTGAATATAAGCAGCTGAATGTCAAAAATTTTTTGAATTGCTAAAATGAGCTTCGATTAGTAAACCAATTTTGAAAATTCTCATGATTGTCATATTTTTGTTAACGCAAGTACCAATTGTATTGATGCTATTTTGAAGCAATGTGATAAATCTGGTCTTTTGTATCCCGTAGCATTCTACTCTCGCTCAATGAAAGATTAGGAAAAGAATTATTGTATCATTGAGCTGTAATGTTTCGCAATTGTGGATAGCTTAAAAACATTTTCTCAAAGAGAGATTATTTCACTGCTCATTACATTTGAGAATGTATGATTACGTAGTAAAATATACAAAAGATAGTACAAATATTAAAGCGAATATGCTTTCGATAGAACCACCAGATTCAAAATTAAATGCAAACAATGATGGAAGTCAGGTATGACAGTTTTCGCAATGAAATTATTGAGGTTGACGAGGTTATTAAGGTTCAAAAATGTGACAATTAAACTAGAAAACTTTCTGAAATTTAGAAATTAATTATGACTCCATAATGAAGGATTTGCTAATATTGTACTGTGTCTTTTTCATTACGATTAAAATTGCTCAAAATTGTGTCTGAAAAATTTGAACATTCTGGTATTTAGTAACACCTTTATATTATTGGCAAAACATTACTTCTGATGTAACTAAATTTACGTGACGTTGTCACACATGTCAACTCAATAAGAAGCCCCACAAAAAAGATTTGGGTTTTTACAATCAATGCCTCCAGTTGATAAACCATTTGACTTTCTAGGAATTGAAAATGTTGGTGGTCTAAACCAGTGTTCCCCAATCTTTTTATCACCGCCGACCTGTTAACGTTTGATAATTTTACCGCATGCTGGGGGGTGGGGACGGGACGTTGATTATTTATATTTCAGATAATTTTGATTTATTAATTTTAATTTAATTGCATTTAAACATGCCTTTAAAATAAAATACAGTTACACCAAAAATAAATATAAAGTGATTTAACATTTTAACTTTCTGGAACGTTAAATCAATAAGAATCCTGAACTTGTTTCTTTGCAATGAGACGGTTCCATCTGGGGATAATTGGAGATAATGATACATTACAAACATTAAAAAATTTATGTCCCTATCTTCGGGGGCCCCTTTTTTTTTAAATAAATAAAATTTTAATGGAACACAAATATTTTTAATTTGGGGTATAAATCTAGGAATTTAAATTTAGTTTCAATGAAATGAGTGGTCCGGTACCATTTGATCCACGGACCGAGGGTTGGGGAACACTGGTCTAAACTATTATAATTCAACTGAGAAGTATTTGAACTTAATTATTGGTCACCTTACACGATATATATATATGGGTTTCCGCTTCAAAATTAATTACAGCAGAAACTTACAAAACTTTTCTTCATCAAATTTTTCAAAGTCAAAGATATACAAATTTCTTAAGTGATACAAATGCAACTTTCACATCTTCTAATTTTCAAAAATTTCCTTAATATCAAGAAGTTTATCAGCTTTTAACTACAGCTCATAGGCCTGAAATTAATGGTACAGTACAGAGACTAGGCCAAAGAATAACAACGCGCTTAAAGTGTAAAATTAATGAAAATTCTTCCTGGATACCGTGGCCTAAATTATTGAAAGAATTTGTTCCTAAATATAATTCGATTCCTCACTCAGTTACGTAATTTCTTCCGTCTTTTTTTTTTAATAGGATAAATCGATATGAAAATTCTTTATAATAGGATATACTTCAATAGGATACCTGCAAGTGATGTGGGTATCGAGTGATGTGGGTATCTCGATCCTGATTGGTTGTTGAAACGTGGCATTTGTTTACGTTAGAAACTGTTCTTTTCATTCTATTTAGAGCAAGCCAAGCCCATTAAGTGTCAATTCTCTTAAATGACACATTCCAAATTGTTTCGCAAAGATTTCAATTTTTTCACTATATATTTATTTACACAGAGACTTAACACAAAGACAAGCGTGAAACCACGTGAAACATAAACATATAGACAAACTAATTATGCATTGAAGTTGCTAGGTACACAAAATGAAACTATACCACATATGCATTATAATAAAATACATAAACAAATGAAAAATATAAGTTATGTACAAGAAGTGGACGAGAAAGAATCATATTTCAATTAATTCGATGTGTGATACAGTTCTAACTTATCGTCAATTAACATTCTAACTTATAAAGAAAAACTTAGCTCAACTTTAATACGCCACTTTGCTGATAAAGATTAGCTGGCGCTGACGTCATAGGTCACATGGTCACATAGGTCACATGGGTATGGAAGGTCTTCTTCTTCTTCTTAAAGTACGAATACCCAATTGAAGAAGCTAGAAAAATAGCAGCTGAAAAGACAAAATCAGACCACAAAAATAAAGTTTAATACGATTCTAGGTTTGTGAATATAAACTCTTCACCAGATGAAGCAGTCATGTATGAAGAGTTAATATATCCTAATACTAGAAAGTTCTCACAAACTTTAATTGGTCTTTATAAAAACATTCAAAGGATGTCAGATGTGAATTATAATCTATGTTACATATAAAATTTAAAATAAAATTTCAAATTTTGCATTTGAAATTTTAAATAATGTATGAATATAATAATTAAAATAAATATATTTAAACAAATAATAAATATAAATAAAAATATACTAATTTTTCGTTCTTCATGAATATCAAAATAGTATTGCTGTATCAAATGATTTTTCTGTAGTGCTGTCACAGTTTGCCTGTTACAACCTGTTCTTTTATTCAAATTTTGCAACTATTTTTTCCCCAACTGCACTGCTGTTACCAAAACCAATTTGTGTAGTTTCTTTTTTTTTTATGAATCTTCCTCTTTCTGCCTAGGCTATCTGTTTGAGATGGCCTCTTTATGGAAAAAATAAACACTTGTCTACCAAAATAAGTACTAGTCTGCCAATTTTTAGTTAGGAGATTTAGCCAATGAGAAGGCAGTGGAGAGTTTTAGTGGTAGTTTGGAAGCAGGATCATACAGAGAGAAAAGAGAAAGTGGGCCCACAAATGAAGATAAGACTTAGTTTTTTTTATTTCTTTTTATTTATTCTTTCTAGCAGTGCAGCAAATGTTTATAGTTGTAACCTTTAGTGATCTCTCTAAAATTATTTAATTTATTATTTGTATTGCTTTGCTTAACTTGATATTAGTGTTTTACCACATGTTCGCACTCATGTAATGGTAGTGTTTAATAAGTAATAAATAAATTAATCAGCACTGAAATTGTATAAAATAAATTAACTTCTTTTGATTAGACAAACTTTATATTTATATTTCTTCATTCGTTGGTGTTGATTTAGGATAAGCTATAGTTGTTGAATATGTTAAGATTCAATTGTAGTCACTTTTAACCTCTGATAAACACACAACGTATTTCTCAGTTTAATATTCCACCATAAATCACCCAAATCGTCACCACAAATCTTAAAATTTGAGCTCTGTTCAGCATCGACACTTGCGTTGGAAGGATATATTTATTAAGATTCATACTGCTTCACCTAAATACATCTTCATCTGAGGTTTAAAGAAACATGGTTCCATTTGAATAAATGTTTCAAATTACCTTAGTTTTTATCGTACAATAGTTCTGATCACGTGACGTGTTTCTATTAGTTTCTAGAAAAGTTAAACTGACCCTCTCCGCCCCTGGAGATATTTCTTTGTTATATTGAACTGCAAGACTTCTCATAGAGAGCAAATGATGGACGAAATTAAAAAAAAAGGAAAGTTAAACTTTTAAGCATTTCTTTATGCAGAAGCATCAAATTTGAAATATGTTAAATTAGTTCGTTGTGTACTCTTAAACGAGTCTGTAAGAAAAAGTTAAAAAAAAAAAAATTTATGAAATTTACGCAAAAAAAAGAACCTAAAAATATGACTTAGGTTATTTTCGCTCAAAGAAATAGAGGGAAATTTGCCTATTTAACAGTCCGTATCAACATTGCACTACATCTTAGATATTGCGATCTTATTTACTTTGCCGTGGTTGCAAACTTATTTTGAATTATAAATTAAAGCTATGTTTAGATGAATATTTTAATCTTATCATTAGGTAAATAAAATATTTGAAATTAAATTTATGAAGCATGTTAAAATAAAACTAAATTATCTAAGAATGAAAGTTTTTTAAATGCAAGAGAGAATTATAAATGGATTGCACTGCATAATTTATTCTTATTTGGTTGAAATTATCTAAAACAATTTATTTTGAAAAATGAATAAGTGAAATAGATTGATAGAAATGAAGCAGTTAAAATGAATATTTAATTATTTTTACAAAGTTCATCTGAAAGTTAATGTTAACTGTTTCTAATTTCTCATAAGTTTGGAAGAAATAGCGACAATTTTACTTCACCATTCATTCTTTCGAATTGGAATATTTAGACAAAATTTTCTCTTATTGATATGGGGCAAAGTAATAAAAGTTTCTCTACTCAACTAAAATTTATGTTATAAATTAAATACGTTAGAGATCCAATTAAAAATAAAAATTAAAACAAATAAAGCGCTAAAATCTAAATTATGTAAAAATAATATTTTAAAATATATTAGATTAGATATTATAGATAATTTATTATTAATTATGTCATATATCATAATAACATAATTAATAATGTTAAATGATTACACAGTTTGATTTCAACAAAGTTTGAAAATTATTTAATCATTAAAAAAGACGCTATTAAGATTATTAGCATATTTGTTTCGTTTTTTTTAATGATAAATACTATCATTTATATGTTTATGTAGTATCATTTATATGCATATATATGTTTTAATGTTATAATAACAAATTCACCAAGAAACCATACAAAAGCTTTTATTTTCAAACGAATTATCTAATTGTAATTTTAAAATATAAGAGTATACATAATTTAGTCAACTTTATTTGAATCAAGACAGAAAAATAATTTATATTTTTAATAAATGTAAAATTTAAAAAGTAAGAATATAATTTATTAAGCGTACATTAAATATTTATAAATGTGGAAAATAAATATTTTGGTATATCTCGTTTAATAAATAATTAAATAATTAAAATAGATGAACGGATAAAATAATATGAAATATTTAAGTATAAAGAAGAAAATGATATTTGAATATTTTTTTCTCAATACTTTAAAAATATTAAAGATAATGATATAAAATTTAAAAACATATACCATGTCAATAATGTATTTTAAAATATTCAAGTATAAATATCACAAATATGACTTTTCTTATAAAAAAACATTACATATAACATTCTATATCAATTAATTTACGTGCAAATTTCAAAATATGCAGTTACATACATTTGGAAATATAGTAGTTATTGACATATGTTTAATGTAGAACATTTTGCTTTGCACAAATTTTGTTAGCCAGAACATTTTATTTTTAAAAATGAAAGAAATTCAATAAATTTTTTAAAAATTTTTCAATTTAAATGTTTAAGGTTACAATGCCTAACAGAAGTATTCGTTTTTATTTGTTTAGCCTCATAAATGGAATTTTATGAATTTTGATAAATTATAAAATGGCATTTTTGTAGCTAACAAATAATAAAAGTAATTAAAAACTTTCAAAAAATTTATTTAAACTAATTTATGTGACTGATTATTAATTTAATATTTTTATAACTGTTGTATTTTCCTTTACAATAACTTAACTATAAAGTGCATAATGTATTATTTTTTTTAATTATTTTAAAATGCTCCGAGCATATTGTTTTGATTGTCTCATTTCCTTTTTAAAAAGAAAAATGAGAATACTTGCAAGGTAACTGAACTACATATCAATGACATTGAAGATCATTATACCAAATAAAATGCTAATTTAATTTAAATTACATTCTAAATAACTAAATTCCTTCAGGTATCTTATACTTTAAGGAAATCTAAATGAAACATGTGCTGAAAAAGTATCAATAAATTCATTTATAGAAAAAATTTATTCCGTGTTACGAATTTAATAATTAGTAAGTGGTTAATAATTGCTGATAATTGTTTTTCGCTAAAAAATTCTAATAATAAAATATTTTAATCACTCATTTACTAATTAATAGATTGCAGTTGTTTATTCTATTTTTCATGATAGTGGAAACAGCAATTAATAAGTTTTAGCAAAATCAATTATTAAAAACATTTATTCTGTGACGTCGTTTTTCTTATAAAGTAATTATTTGCGACCATTTAGAAAGAAATGTTTGAATTCCAGATATTCGGATAGTGATTGTAATTTTGATTGATAATAAGTGACTCGTGGCGATAAGATAATTTTTATAATTTTATAGCCGTCGTTGAACAGCCAACTCAAATTTGGGTTTACGACTACTTATGTTCAACTCCGTAGCCTTGTAATTTTGAACGTAATCGAGAAGACTCTTGGATCAAGTATTATTTTATTTTATAACCGTCGTTGAACAGCCGACCCAATTTGATGGGTTTACGACTACTTACGTTCAACTCCGTAGCCTTGTAATTTTGAACGTAATCGAGAAGACTCTTGGATCAAGTATTATTTTATTTTATAACCGTCGTTGAACAGCCGACCCAATTTCATGGGTTTACGACTACTTACGTTCAACTCCGTAGCCTTGTAATTTTGAACCAATCCAGAAGACAAGGAAACTCCTGGATCAGTACCCCCAGAGGTATTGATTTGTTGTGGGAACATGGAGGACTTTGAGACTCGACAGATTTAACGTGCATCAGTCACCATTTACTACACGGGGAGTCTTCGGCCGGCGAGGATCGAACCCACGACCTCTTGGAAATGGGCCCAGCGTCCTACCGACCAGGCTATCGGGAACATGGAGGACTTTGAGACTCGACAGATTTAACGTGCATCAGTCACCATTTTACTACACGGGGAGTCTTCGGCCGGCGAGGATCGAACCCACGATCTCTTGGATATGGGCCCAGCCCCCTACCGACCAGGCTATCCCGGCCCTGGATCAAGTATTACGAGAAATTAGCTTTCGTGGAGGACTTTTTTGATGGAACTAACCCACATTTGCGCTACATGGAGGGAAAAATCATGAAGTCCTCGCACGGCAACCCATGATCCGTCTACCACTGAGGATATTTTTACGTCAGCGCTGTGGTCGGTGCGAGCCGGGATCGGAATATGTATCGACCAGTCATTGCTGGAATTAGAACCTGGTTCACCTCATTGGATGCTCTATCCTCTGAACTACCTCTGCTCCGTGGCGATAATAAGAAAAATTCTGTTTGTAGTATCAGGAAAAGATTAAAATTTTGTGATCACACACAACTCTAGCATAGATTCCAACCTATTCCATTTAGTAAAGTATTTAGTCTAGTGGAAACGAAATTTATTATTATTTTTTTCTTCTTTTTGTCTGGAAATTTTTATTTCAAGTCATTTTTCAACCTCTACATATCAAAATTTTACGGTCTCATATGAAATACAACTTTATTACAGTTATCTCATTGTGATGTTTTTAAGGAGTGAGAGTATAATCATCCTTATTCTACAAGTGTTGCAATTTAATAAGCTACTTATTAGCTTATTAAAACTTTTTATAGAAAGCGGAGCAGGCTCTAGATGAGAATTAAGAACTCTAATTACTCGAACATTTTTTCTAACGATATTATGACAACACATTCTGTTTATAGTTGTCAAAAAGCAATTATAACTTGTAATGTAAGGCGCGAGACTCTAGATGAGATTTAAAAACTCGGGAATTATTCGTAAAGAAGTCCGAAATTTGATTGCTGACAAGTTTTTTAAAGCCATGACAAAATAAGTTCTGTTTGTAGCCATCAGAGAACAATTACAACTTGTATTGTAATCCGGTACACGACTATATATATGATATAAAAACTAATTATTTGGAAGGCTGTCAGGAATTTTGATTGACGACAAATTCCCTCTGACGATAATATGACGATAAATTCTGTTTGTAGAGGTCAAGAAGAAATTATATAACTTGTATTGCTGTCAGTCACAGAAATCCGATTGAAATTCGATCACTCTTGCTAGTCGGATAGTTGTCAAAATTTCGATAGATGATAATTTTTATTTGGAGATAATATTACAATAAATTCAGATTGTTTAATCTAATTTATCATCATTTCAAGTAATGATTAAACCTAACCTAATTGGAATTTCGTTTGATGATAAAATTCCAATTGCTAATATTTTTTTTAATGGCAGGCGATGATGAATTAATTACACAAATTATTATTATTGCTGTTATTAAGACTCATATATCTGAGCTATTCTACTTTTATAGATAACTCAATGTTGAATTATTGATTTATGCAAGCATTTAAAAAAAGTGAATAAATATTTTTTAACTTAAAAAAAAGGAACTAGATGGCTCGGGGAAAAGTATTTTTTGGTGATCAGCAAAAGTAAAAGCTATTCCTAATAGACAAAATTTTTTAATTTTATTTTCTTAATGATTTTGTTGATCCCTTAGTGAAAAAGTTTATATTTTTACTTCAAAAATATACTAAAAATGTATAAATCATGTCTTTTTTAGAACTGCACTGTCGGAATAACTCATGGTAATTGTTCAAAGTAATAGTTACTGCACTGATATTAACTACTGTTTCTAATAGTTACTGCACTGAGTAAACTATTAGAAAAAATATATTTTTATTGTCTAATTACGTAGCAAATAATTTTCCAAGATTTTTATTCAAATCTGTAGAATTTGATTGTAATTGGAAAATACTAGTCCATTTAAAATGTTTTAAACTTTCGAATAAGTAGCAAGCCACTTTTTCCATTGATAAAACATAAATAAATTTCGCCCATTTGTACTTGGTCTTTGTATTGTAAGGTGGTCAAATAGACAGGCGAGCATTTATGGTTTCGTTTTAGCCAACTGATAATCTATACAAAATAGTAGGGAAATGTTAAAATGGCGTTCATTTTATGACTTGACATTTTCAATGACGAACGTAAAGTCTTCAAACACTGGAATAATACTTATTAGTTCTTAAAAATATTTAAATATTTGAAGTGAATATTTTTTTTCAGCATTAAGTCTAAAGCAAATTCATCTCGATAATTTTTAAGATTATAGTTGTTTTTATTTCATTAAGCAAATTAAAAATTTGGAGAAGCTGAAAATTTTAAGTTTCTTCTTGACACTGGACCTGAACTTACACTTTGACCTGGACTATGCATGAGAAAACTCCATTCTTAAAATATTATAACTTCTTTTATTATAAAAGACTCATATATCTGAACTATTCTATTTTTATAGATAACTCAATGTTGAATTATTGATTTATGCAAGTATTATTGCATTTAAAAAAAAGTGAATAAATATTTTTCAACTTAAAAAAAGGAACTAGATGGCTCGGGGGAAAGTATTTTTTGGTGATCAGCAAAAGCAAAAACTCTTTTGGCAGAATGATCAAAAGATCTGGTCCTCCTGGCGAGCTTTATTTAGAGTTCAAGGTCGTGCTTCTCTGTGGTTTCTCGTTGACAATTTTTAAAAAAGAGAACCGTCAGAAAGTTCTCCCAGAAAGAAGAAATATGCTTTCGAAACTCGGACAAAGAACTGTAGACACCCCCACCACGACCACCAGGTCATGGGAGCGAAAGTTCGAAACTCAGAAACGAGTTCGATACACAGAGTTGATAACATTTTTCCTGAAGCAATGAAGATGAGATCGAGTGACATTTGAAACTATTTTCTCATCTGTCAGTTATGGACATATATTACCTGAGCGGAGGATGAGTAGGGGGGCAGTAGTAGAGGATGATTTGGTCTCCGCTAAAAATCTCTTGAAATACATACTCTTCGATATTAATTTTTTTAAACCACGAACAGAAGGTTTTTCTGTTCTATCAGAACATTCTAATTGAAACAAAGTGGATCAAACAGGTGGGGTGATAGTTCTTAGTTTCTAGAAAATTGCCGATCGATATGCTCTGACATTCAACCTTTTAACACCCCATCGTGGTCAGGTGTAAGAAAAGAAAGAGACTGTTTTTCTTAGAGAAGGGTAACCGATGTGAAAAGGGTGAGCAATGAAAAAAAAATTACAAATCATTCATTTATAATTTCTCTCCTAAGAAATAAAAAATCAAAACAACAAAAATAAATATTTTAAAGGAAATTGTTTTTAAAATATTCCTAAAAAAGTAAAAATTTTTACGGCATTCTCATTACAAATACTCTCGTTATAAAAAGTAGCGAGAAAACAAGTGAAAGTACTAAATTTAAAAAGTAATGTGGTACAAGTATAAATACGTACAGTGGCCCCCATCCCCCCAAGCTCTTGTGTGCATTCTTGGGCAAATTCTAAATTCCCCCAAACTATTCGTTTTATTTAGTGTAAAAATTCCCCCCAAGCTTTAAGTGGGCGCATCATGCACCCACCTTCCCCCCTGGTGGGGGCCCCTGAGTACGTATTTTTTTACTTTTACTTTCGTTACAAGTAACGAAAGTAAAAGTATTTCCATGCATGATCATGACATGATCCAACATAATTTTCTGGTTACCATTATAATTTTTCATCACAAACCATCATGTTTTCTGTTTGGATCATCAACAAAATTCGTAACAACAATTTCAATATCGGGGTGCTCAACAACCCGATATTGAAATTGATCCAGATATGTTGGATCAATCACAATATCTTAGCTTGTTTTTTTTTATAGGGCGGGCTTATTTCTCTTTAAATAGTGGATCTTTCCTCTACAAAGTGAGTTACCAAGCAATGGACGCTTTATCCACTTACTGCAGCATTAATCTTCTGACTGACTAATACAGTGCTAACGGAGTACCTAACACAGACTTATCTTCTCCTTCATATACATTTAAATAATCATAAAGATAGGGGGGAGGATTGATCGCGAAGTCTAAATCTAAAGTTGGGGGATAGTTTATTTCGTAAAAAACGAAGTCTAGGATATAAATGAGATAGCAAGTGATAATAAGCAATAAAATATATTAAATATTTACAAAAAAGAAAAGAAAAACTATATACAATATTTGCAAATATTTACAATTTAAAAGTAGAACTCCCTGTACTCTCCCTTGCCCCCCCATCCACAAGCCGGGCTTCGCAGTGCTGAGTGTACAGCTTCAGTGGCATAGTCTTAATGTATTGTTCGAGGGTTGTTAGAGAGGGATATCGGTTATCTCCTTCGAATATATATATATATATANAATTTTGCACATCATTTTAAAATTAGTAATTTTACGCTGTTAAATGCAAAATTTGAGCGATATCGATGGAATAGATCGGGAGAAATTGAATTTTAAGAAAGCTGTATATTTAATAAAATTTGTACAAATTTTGTATTTTGCCATGTAAAATTACATAGTTTAAATTGACTTAAAAATTTACATACCCTACAAGTGAAATTTTATTCGACTATTATTAAATAAAATAGTAAATACAATAAATATTTATTGATATTTATTTTTCGCGTGGAATTATCTTTAGATAAACAATTCAATTTGCTTAAAAAGCTCTCGAGATATGGCGAAATATTCAACAAATAAAGTTAACATTATGTGGTGTAAACTTTGGATCACTCTGTTGACCAAATTATGGGGACCATAATTCCCAGAGTATGGCTACCCCTTTTTTGGGAGGATCAGAAACCCGAATCCGTTAAAAAAGGTATGTTTATTCAGAGAAAATATGTTTTTGTATCTGATTTCGTAATTTAAATTATCGTCTGCACTTATTAATTAGCATATTTGAGGTCACGCCCTCCAATTATTAAGAGTGATTCCTAGACAGTAAAGATCTTATCTTTCGATTAAAAGTTATTCAAAGTGGTCCGTTTTTTTGGCGCATTGTATAGTCTACAGCAGGGGTTCCCCAACCATTTCGTACCTAAGAGCAAATACCAGAATATCGGTCGAATGGCGGGCACCATTTATTCGACACAAAATTACTTTATTTTATATGCTGTTCTTTTTAAGAGTGGAAAGTTATTTCTGTGAACTATATTCCATAATTTCACATCTGCTATAATAGTTTTGAAGATTATGTTTTCCTGAAGGTCCAAAATTTCTATGTTCACTTCTTCTCGCCTAACTTGAAGACATTCTGAAATGTATGTTGCTATCTCGGTTACGTTTATTTGATAGTGAAAGGATTTACAAAAAAAGTGACCATAGGCTCGATGATATTAAATTGTTGAAAGCGCTTTTCAAATTGATCTTGAAGCAATTGGAAGTTGATGACAAATGTTAATAAGACAATTTCACTGTCACCTATCATTTTTTCATGTTTGGAAAATGCACAAGAGACTTCATTTTCAAATGTGATATCCACAAAACTAACTTAGTTCTGAGCCAGTTTATAGCCCTTATCATTCTTGCTATAAGTTTGTCTTTTCCCTGCAGCTCCAAGTTTAAATTATTTAGTTTTTCAATTATGTCTGTTACGAAAGATAAATCTCCTAGCCAAAGAGGATCTCTTTATTCTAAAAATATTTGATTTTTGGCTACAGGATAATTTTTTATTTCTTCAATTAAATGTATAAATCTGTCAAATACTTTGCCTTTACTGAACCAGCGTACTTCAGTGTGTAAAATGAGGTCAGCATCATCAGGATTTTGTAACAGGGCCTTGAAAAGTCGAAGTTGCAAAGGAGTTGCTAGAATTAAGTTTCAGTAATAATTTTCATTACGTCGTAGCAGCGGGCTCACCTAGACCGATCGACGGGCGCCATGGTGCCCGCGGGCATAGGGTTGGGGATCCTTGCTTAAGAGTATCTGAGATATTAATTTTCCAATTTAAGGAATGGCTGACTGTTATGCCTAGATATTTGTTCTTGAAAGTTTTCGTAAATCTTCGGGAAGTGGAACAGTATTATATTTGTTGTTTAGATTTAATTTACTTTCATTGTGCATTCGAATTATGAAGAGATTTGATTTTGTTGTGTTGATTCCATTCTAGTAACTTCCACGTACTACACCAACTTCTTATGTCACAGACAGTGGTTGGAAAAACTATATTATTTTTGTAGTTTACTACAACTACTTTGTTATAAATGCAGTTAACTACAACTATTGAATAGTATTATACAGCTTTTTAGATTTGATTTCTTTTCATAATGTTTTCTAATTATGAGGAGATTTGATTTCGTAGTGTTGATTTTGACCTCCCATCTACTACATCAACAACGGAAGAAAGTAGTGACTACAGTTGTTTCACTACTTGTAGTGCTTTACTTCCGACCACTGGTATCGGAAGTAAATCACTACAAGTCACAGATGTTGTCTCGTAATTTTTCTTTCGCTCTATTTAGGCACTTGAACCTGCTTAAAATAGTCGTATCATCGACGAAGAAGGCAATGAGTTGATTTTGGTCTGATCTATTAACAGAGAAATCTGTACGATAAATTAAAAAGAGGACGGATCCTAAGATGGAGTCTTGAGGAACACCAACTTTAATTTGTCTAGTTGATGAGAAGTAGTCGTTATGGTAAATGTTCTATTGTCTAAATAGCTACTGATAAAGTGGGTGATATAGTTACGAATATTATTCTATATCATCTTATGTATTAAGTCGACGCACTAGGCGCTTTTAAACGCCTTGGCAACGATTAGCATTAACAGGGCATTGGCTTCTTTTTTTATAGAAACCTTCACTTATGCATTTGAGAATCCTAATAAATTGTTATGTTGTGGAAATATATTTCCTAAAGCTTAATTGCTCTTTCGGTAGTCCAAAAAAGGTGATTTTCTGTTTAAATTGATCTTTTTCATAACTTCAGATAGAGAGGACAGACGAATGGTGGAACGATAATTTTCTGGTTGTCGATGATTTTTATCAGGTTTTGGGAACACTACAGTAGCGTACTTTCACGATTTTGGGAAGTAGCAAAAATTGATGCAGGCATTTATGATATTAACTAATTGCTTGATTCTATAGCATTGAAGATTTTTGATCATTAAATTTTAAATTTGATCAAAACTTGCTGCTTTTTTCTTATTTAGTTTTTTTAAAAGATACTGATGATTTCATACAACAAAACGGTTATATCCATGGTATTGAGATAGTTATTGTCTGGTAATAAAGCCATTGTAGTTTTCAATATTTTGCTTGTCTGAGTCAGGGTTCGGCGGAAAGATGTTTGGAGTAAACTACTCTTCTATTGAATTAGCAAAGATTTCAGTCTTCTGAGTACACTTTGCCATGGGTGCTATTAAGTGGCATGTTAGTGATTCAGTGGTTTTTGAGAGACTTGCACATTTTCCAGATCGAATTATCTTGTGTGTTTAGACTAAGAACCTTTTCGTTCCAGATTTCTTGCCTGTAGTTCTTTAATTGTTTGTGAATAATTTTTGAAATCTGTTAACCTCGGCTTTTATTACAGGATCTTGAATTTTTTGGAGCTGTTTTCGTAGGCTGATTTTAATTTCAATATGTTCTCTAATGTGGGATAATAATAGAATTATAAAATAGAGTTAGAATGTTCCCAACAAGGAACCAGTTCATTTTCTTCCTTGTATATGTCCTTTTGTCTCTAGCGCCAGCAACTCGGTCAAATGCTTTGCAGTAACAGGTGAGCAGTTGATTTTTTTAAAAAATTATTCTGACAATTAATTCTTCTACTCTTTTTCTATTGGTAAAAAAATAATCGACTTTCACTGGTAGTTTCAGTTAAATGAATTTTTAATTTATTTAACCGACGATTGGTTAAAAGAGCAAATTGATATTTGTAAAATATAGTTGTTATGTAAACATTACTTTTTGTTAAAAAATGTAAACACAAAATATTGTCAGCATGTGATGAAAAATACATCATTACTCAATGTGAAATGGTTTATAATAACTTATTCTATCATGAAATAAAGGATGAAGCACCATTATTAACACCAAATATTACTTGATAGGTTACTAGTCTAGTGATGGTAAATTAATGCGTCCCATCATCAAATATTGGGTGTTGTTTGTTCACCAATACCAAGCATCCTTTGATGGTTGACCATCGTAGTACTAAAGCAATATTTTCCATCATGAGATATGATGGAATATGTCGTTCAAAGAATTTCTAACATACCGCGTTGGATGACCATCATATAGTAAAATATCATCTTCCAACATGAAATGATGGAAGTTTGCTGGCCCCATCCAAATCCATGACCACATGATGGGAATGATTGCCTAACTGTTACCATCCCATTGTGTTGAATCTTCAAGAAACCAACATAAACCTTAAAAACATCCAGATGGTCCCATCAAGGATTTTGTCTTGAATAATGGGGTAATTATATTATTAAAAAAATTGCATTTATTAAACAAATAGCAATTACAAATATCTTCCATTATCATTAAATATCAGGGATGATGGGATCTATATCTAATACCTTTTATACGTAATCTCCTGAAATACAAACTATTCAGATGGTATTAAAGCTGCAGAATTTGAGTATAAGAAAAATCGAAATTGATAGCACAAGCGGTTGGTAAATAAAACTAATAAAATGAGTGTACAGAATAGAAATATAAAATATTTTAAATAATATTGCATACGCGCACAAATAATATTGCGATTAAATATACCGTAACGGTTTTTAATTAAATCGCATTATCTGTTTTCTGCAAATAAATTCAATCAGTTGAAAAAAAGCATTAATTAACTCTTCGTATAGCTCTGCATTCTACATAATATTATTAAAAGAGAATTAAAAAAATAATAAATACAACTTTACAATCTGCTCAATTTTGTTGGACAATTGCCACCTTTGGCGAACAGTGCGCAAAATTAAGAACTAACCACCATGAGTAACTTTTGATCTAATGAACGGGTCTTCACATTCTAGGACTCAATCTTAATGGTTAGAGGAGATGACCTCAAATTTGCTAATTAATTAGTGCAAACGACATTTAAAGTTATGACATCAGACTCAAAAAAGCACTATCCTTGAATAAACATGCCTTTTATTCAACGAATTCGGATTTCTGAGCCTCAAAATATGGTCCTCATAGTTTGGTCAGGAGAGAGGTCATAAGTTTGAACCTCTTAATGTTAATTTTAATTTTTGCGTATTTCGCCATATTTCGAGAACTGCTTAAGCGAATTGAAAACGTTTTGCAGACAACTATAAAATTCGTTTGTCCAAACGTGATTCCATGAAAAATATAACTTTTATTAAATATTTATTACTTTATTTAATAATAATCGAAAAATTTTTTAGCTGTATGGCATAAAATATTTTACCTCATTTTAATGAATGTAATTTTACATGGCATAATACAAAATTTAAGCGAAATCGGGTGAATAGTTCCTGAGATATCGAATTTTAAAGAAGCCGTATTTTCAAAAATTCATTTCTCAGGAACTATTCGACCGATCGTTATCGTTATTTTGATTTCAAATTTACGGATTTATTGGGGGGGGGCTAAGACCCCTGTTCCTGGATGCTCACCAACCCCATTAATTGCTTCGCAATAATTGCTGTTTGTCAGCTGTTTGTCTAGAACAGTTAACAAGAACCGATGCAGCTCACCCTCTGTCCCTTCGCAAGGTGAATTATAGTGGTTACTTACCAGCTCACTGACCTCAGCCAGTGATGCTTGACTTCGGTGATCTACTGGGAACATTTAATGCAAGGAATTAAATTTAATCTTTGTTTCATTAATAACTATCTTGAAATTAGATTTTTTATTAAACAGTTGAATTCGTTGGTTTGTATTATAAGTCTAGGTTAGATGATTGTAGACACGAGATGACCAGCTTCAATATCTTCGACATTTGTTAATATGTTGAAGATTGAAGCAAATGCAGTTTTACGAGGAAGCATTTTGACTTGCTTATCAGTTTAAACAAGTAATGCTATAAAAAATAAATAAATAAAGATAAGATTTTTCAGTGTTTATTTTATTTAGATAGTCAAATATTTTTTTGTAAAATAGGTATTTTGTTGTTTTTTAATATGTTGATCATATTTGTTCAACTATATGGACCTTTACAGCACATATATAGTCCAATCTTTGCTTCTGAGTAAAAAGCAAAGAGGTATAATGAGGCTATAAATTCGGTGGCCATCTCATCTCCATTTTCAGGAGAAATGGCCTCATAAAATCAAGGAGTGATGGCAACTAGTAATTAATGAGTATAGATATATATGGGATCGTAGGGTTCTTAGAGAATTTAAGTGATAGAAAAAGTGAGAAAATAAGGTGTATTTTTTTAAAATTCATATTTATCACTACGCTTAATATTTCTCACTAAATAAATCTAATTACGAAATCTTTGGTTTCATAATTTCGTTGATTTTGTTTGTTTTGCTTTGATAATTTTATGAAAGCTAATAAAAAGAAGCTTGTTAATTATAATATATTGAAACTACTTTATAATTTTTTTCAAGGATCGTAAAAAACTCTACATACAACATTCCGATTCTATAGACTTTTCCTATAACCTCCTCGATAGAATCTTACATATTATCCGATTCATTAGGCTCATAATTTGTTGATGAGCATTAGCGTACTTGCTGTGGAGAAGATAACTAAAAAAATTACGACCGGTTAAGATGTGTAAGGTGCATGCAGCGGTTCTTTGAAATGTACAAACTTTGAAAACCTTTGCCAAAAATACGATCAATTTATTTCAAAAATCAAAAGGATTAAATCGCTGCATTCGATTTCGCTTATTAGATTATTTTTACTTATTTTCCATGATTAAATTCATTCTTTACGACTTATCGTAAGTTTTTTATGATTAACTGTATGAAATGTGTTATTTTCCATATTTTAACTCCACTTTAACACTGTATTGAGTGGCCATCTCGTAAATTTTTTCTCTCTCCATATTTTGTACTCAGTAATACATTATTTTTTGCTCAAAATATGTTGAGTGCGTGGTAAAGAATTTAAAATATTCATAAACGTTTGTAGTATCTCTGTTCTTAGTGCTCTTATTTCGATTTGAACAACTATGACCGTCAACCTTATGTTCAGTGAGCAAAATAAAAAAAGGCCCGCCCTAAATAACTTTTGATCTAATGAATGGATCTTCATGTTCTAGTATTTAATTTTAATGGCTCTGGGAATGCCTAATCAATAAGTGCAGACGATATTTTAAGTTACGAAATCAGACACAAAAATTTACTTTCTCTAAATAAAAATTTTTTAAAAACGGATTTGGATCTCTGACCTCCAAAATATAGGGAGTAGTCGTAATCTGAGACATATGGTCCCATAGTTCGGTCAGGAGAGTACTTTAAAATTTGGACTCCTATGTTAATTCAACTCCATATCCTGAAAAAGCTTGAAGTGAACTGACGCATTTTTTGTACACATTCGTAAAATTGGTTCAGCCAAAGATAATTCCATGCAAAAAAATAAATCTTAGTAAGTATTTATTATTTTATTTAATAAAGTCGAAAAAAATTTAAACTTTTAAGTATAAAATTTTTTTAATATTAAAGTATTTAATTTTACATGGCGAAATACAAAATTTGAGGGAAATCCGTCGAATAGTTTCTGAGAAATCAAATTTTAAAAATACAACTGTTTCAAAATTTGATTTCTCAGAAACTATTCGACCGATTTCACTTGAATTTAGTATTTCATCATGTAAAATTATATTCGTTAAAATGATGCAAAAAAAATTGTACTCCCGTCAAAATTTTTTCGACCAATTTAAAAGAAATATTAAGTATTTACTAAAAGTTTTTTTCTTTCTTTTTGCATGGAGAATTATCTTTGGTTAAGGGAATTTTATAATTGTGCGCAAGAATTTTTCAATTCGTTTAAAAAGTTCTCCAGACATAGCGAAAAAAATAAAATTAACATTAAGGGGTCTATACTTTGAAGCGCTCTCCTGACCAAATTATTCGGACCATGTTTCCTAGATTACGGCGACCCCCTATCTTTCGGGGGATAGAAATCTGAATCCGTCAAAAAAAGGGTATGTTTATTCAGGGAAAGTTACGTTTTTGTGTCTGATTTCGTCACTTAAAATATCGTCTGCACTTAATTAGCATATTTGAAGTTACCCCCTCCAACCATTCAGATTGAGTCCTAGAACGTGAAGATCCGATCATTAGATCAAAAGTTATTTAGAATGGTTTGTTTTTCATTTTGCGCACTGTACAAGTTAGCCTATATATATATTACTCTATATATAAGTTGAATTGAATAATTTATGTTGAAGTATGGAAAAAGAAGTGTTTAAAATTGTCAGAATGGTTATTAATTCTTTAGAATTAATTAATTTTTTAGGGAGAGAATTAATTCTTTATTCTTAAGTTTATTTTATTTTAAATTTCAAAGCTCGATGAGAAATACTTAGGCAATGTGCAATGCATGAATAGGATGAGAAAAACATAATTTTGCTATTTTTTTCCATTAAGTAATTTCCTAAAAATAACCAACATACTAAATAAATAGTAGAATACTAGTAATATACAAGCCGGTTGCATGTTTCAAAAATCATTTTTGATGTAAGAAAAAAGTTCTAATTCACAGTACTTTTAACTACTTTTTACAGAACCCTAGGGTTCCACGGAACACCTTTTGCGAAACGTTGCTGAGGAGCATGTGACAAAAAAAAATAATAATAATAACATCTGACAATCGTCCATGCTTAATCTACCACTGGAAATCTGAACGTCTAATGCAGTGTTTCCCAAAGTGTGGTACGCGTACCCCCAGGGGTACGGGAACAGTTTAGCGGGGGTACGTGTTCTTATGTGAAATATCTTGCAACAAACGAAAATTTCACAAAATTTTATTTAAAAACAAAGCTGGCCATGAAAATTTAAGAATTACGTATTTTTCGATTGGCTATTTTTTGCAGAGTTAACACATTTTGTATTAATGGTACACAGCGTTACGAAAAATTTAAAAAGGGTGCACAAAAGTCATAAGTTTGGGAAACACTGGTCTAATGGATAGACCACGCTGTATGAACTGCTTTACCAGCTCATCAACCATCCATTGCCTGATAAACGATAAACTTACTCGCTAAAAGC
>NC_092208.1:87132580-87152258 GCF_043381705.1 Parasteatoda tepidariorum
ACTTTTTTTTGGTGACCATGCTGTATGAACTGCTTTACCAGTTCATCAACCATCCATTGCCTGATAAACGACAAACTTACTCGCTAATTGAAGTATTTTATTTTTTTCTCTGAAGATATCTCTAATTCTTCACAAATTCGTTATAATAAACTATTTAATTTATTCAATAGAAATTTCAAAAAACAAACTAATAATAGTTTGAAACCAGTAATACTAGTTTTAAAATTTACTTTACATAATTTTATCTATAAATCTATTGACACGTATTGAAGTTTAGTTATTAAAATTATTACGATATTTTAAAATTGATGAAATAAATTGTTTTAGCCAACCAGACTTTATAGTGGTCAGGGAGCTGACCCTACATCAGTGTTCGAATCCCGGACAAGGTATTATCTGTATTATCTGTCCTTACTGTGGAAATAATGTGATTCCACCTAATATGATGCCCCTGAAAGAGTAGTCAACAAATCTGTCTCGGGTGGGCAGTGGGAAATAAAACATTTTCTTACGGGATACTATTAATTTTTTAGCATAGGGTGACATTCGTTGGATACTTTAAATTTTTGATGGTTAACATTCACTGCATGTCTAATTCACGTTATATATACTAGACTCGCGTATGCAAGTCTGTTACTCAAACAACATGAGTCATTCAGAATTAAGCTACCAAATAAAATTTGACAGTTGCTTATGTATCATCTACCATGGAACTTTGCTGTAAAAATCTGAACGTCTAATGGATGGCCCATGCTGTAAAGGCTGCTGTACCAGGTCACCAGCAGTCCCTTGCCTGATAAACGATAAATGACAAACATTTACATGTTTATTAAAGCACTTTATTTTATTTTCTAAAAGATATCTCTAATTCTTCACAAATTCATTATAATAAACTATTTAATTTATTCAATAGAAATTTCTAAGTGTCGTTCAGTGGTACCAATTATTGCTCGAGAATCGTCTAATAAGCCATTGGATACTTGCAAGTGACGTCACGGGTGGGTAAATCGTGGCTTTCATTAATGCCACGATTCAATAGCCGATCGGGTTCGACACACACAGGTGACGTAGATTGCAGGTATTGAATTATATCTGATCCGAAAATTAATTAGTGTGACAATAAATAAAGTCTAATAGCTGTAACATTAACGCGCCATGCACAACTACTTGAATGGCATTTTTCTTCTAGAGATTCAAGCACCCAATAGAACTCAATTTAATTTCAGATCTTCTGTAGCATTTCTTGAAAGTACCTTATTATTGTCATTAGCACATCCAGTTCTAGTCGCCTAAGCAGAGCCGGGCACCTACATGTTGATTTGAAGCTAAACTTTATTCACAATGATGCTCCCACTAATCATAATCTTCATCTTGTTTCATGGATTTATAGTTTTGGATAATTATGATATACTATTAAGAAAATTTAAGTTTACTAATTAATTTATTAAATTTAATTCTTATAATTATTAAATTTCTATTACATTGGAAATGCGTTATTTGCAAAATTGAAGTAACTCCTATATCCGGGCCTTAAAAACCTTATGACTAATTAACCACTGTGCATAAATTAGGTTGCACTAGATCGGTTGACCCTCAGTAGCTAAATCAATAGTTTTCCCCGTTGATGCTTGTTGCTATAAACAACCATGGAGGCATGGAAGATTTGTAATAAGAGTGATTTTTCCAAATGAACCTATAAATGGTTCAGGATGGTAAAATGATCGTAAAAATGGCTTTGGCTGAAGTGGTTAAAATGGTTGAGACAAAGAACGTAAAAAGAAGAATCTGCTCTTCGAATACGTAACTAAAGTTGGGGACTGCTCGGTGTGGTACACTATACCATTAAAACAACTTATAAGGTGAGCAGTATACTCAGATTTAGCGAGCAATCATGTGTACTAAGATCCAGCGCATGCGCATAAGAAGTAAAGTGGCAGTCAGGAGGTAGGTCACCAGCGAACGGGTTGTTGGACAACTGAACATGTATGGTTGGGTACGCTGCCTCCCAATATAAACCACCGTTTTATTCTTTCTTTCTATGCCAAAATGTGTTATCAGATTTAATTGACATAGATGGTATAAATGTATTCCCAAAGAAATATCTAAATTAATAGTGTAAAAATAGAGAATAAACTAACAAAAAACAAAAATCTTTGCACCCCAACCTCAGTAGGGATTGGGGGAGGAGAGGCAAACTCGTTTCAAGAACATCTGCTGTTCCCCTAACTGTTATTTATGTACCAGGACCGCACCTAGGGGGACTGGTTTACTATGGAAGTGCTAGACGTCTTGCCCTTTGTATATTATTCTTTGGTTGAGACCTACTTAAGGATGTCCTTCTTTATTTTTCAGAAACTGTGGAGATCATGATAAGCGCCATGCCAGCTGTGGCTGTCCGGCGGGAGCGGAAGAAACAGCGGGCCAAGGCAGCTAGTCGCCAAGGCAGCCTATCCTCCCTCCCTTCGCCTTCCACTCGATCATCTAGCCTCCTCTCCTCTCCCACCTCCGCGCCGGGCAGCTATTACAACTATTTCAACAATCAAAACAGTCAACGTCGGCGAGCGTCGGCACCTGCTACACCACAGACGACGACGACAACAATCCAGCCACCTTCGAGACGACCGAGTGCCAGCGGTGTCTCCACCATCTCGAGCGCAGCCAGCAATTATGTGAGCGCACTTCACAAAGTGCGTGAAAGGCAGCTCGAGACGCAGCGTGAGAGGGCGCGATTTCTCGTGTACACTGGCTCCGTTCTTCTGGCCAGCGGCGCCGTCCTCATCATCATCGGACTGGTTGCTCAGGCTTCCTATGCTCAGACTGTTGGTCTTCTGTTCCTTTGCCTGGGCACTGCCTTCTGTCTGGCGCGTGTATTTTGCCTTGTGCAGCGAGAGGAGCTGCCTCTGGTCAAGCGTGCCAGAACAGTCTCCGGCCAGTCCATTTACCTGCCATCGTCTGCACACCAGAGTGCGGCCTCAACACCGGACGATTCCTCCACCACTTCTTCCTACTACTTCTCGGCACTGCACAGACAACAACCTCTTTCGCCGGATGCTGCCCCTCCGCCGCTGCAACCACCCCCGCCTGTGGTGGTGCCTGGGGTGCATGGGGCGAGCCACAGAAGCAACCCTTCCAGTTTACTGACGCCGATGAGTCTTAACAGCATTCCAGAAATGCAGGTTTTGATCACCGATGACAGTCAAAGGTACTAAAAATTCTCTTTTTTGCGCGCAGATGGGCTGCTCAATCAATCATTCACGGTGACCGTCTCAGCGCATAATCGAAACAAAGGGCCGAAGAAGTGACGTCATTAGTTTAATTCTGCGCTTAAGCAGATGCGCTGAGACCTTGCCGTTAGTGACCACTGTGAACTTACCCTAAGGCAAATCAAGTAAGTTGAATTATGCTTGCGAATCAAGTAAAATTGCCGACCGTCTGAATCACTTGGTTTATGGAGATTTTCAGTCATTATCTCATACATAATACATAATTCGGGAGTATAATGAAATAAGAAAAGGGTAATACGAATTTTTGGTACTAACATCTCGGAAAGTACTGAATTTGGTGCTGCATTTGTCAGAGCAGTAGGCTAATATTGTGATATATTGTTTCGATAGCATAATTCAAGCGTTTTTTTCTTACATTGAATATAGCTCATCACGTGATAATGTGCGTGAGTTACGTGAAAATACACGTGAAAACATGCATGCACATGTGAGATCTCTTCATTTTTGGAAAGAATAACATCACTCTGGTTCAACATAGAATAACGTAAATACAGATTAATTAACGTAATTTCAATGTATAATATAAGAATCTCGAATTAATCCAACAATATTCGGAAGGTTTAAAAAAAATTATTTTATAGTGCTTCGTAGTCTCTGAGAGTGCAGCTCATCTGCCCCTCCCCCTCCCCAACGATATTTCATGAGAAGAAGTGACAAAAGAAGAGATGCTTTCAGTATTAATAATACTATTATTTTGTACCAACGGAGGTACCGAGTTTATTTAAGGGTCTTTCTTGGTTTGATAAGATTTTTTTTTGGTTAGGATCTTTAACCAATACACCCACAAAGCTAAATCAAAAAGCCTCAATTATTTCAAGTCCAAATCCTTTTCAATCAACAATGGTTATTCTATCTAAAGAAAATATATGTATATATTTTTTGCAATTTAGAATCGTTTGACATACATTTAAAGATAGAGATCCAATTTTTAAGGATATCAAGAGCAATTAATATATTTATTTCAGATATCATTACTCAAAATTAAGATTAAAATCGAATTTTTAAAAAAATATTATTTGAAACTTTAGTTATAAAAAATTAATTAAATTTTTGTACTTCAGAACATTTTGTAGTGCTGTTCACACATCAATGTTTCTTTTCGATATGAAATAATAATAATAATAATATAAAAGTAAACTAAGAACCCCAAATCGTATTTAATCAGAGCGATTTGAATGAAGTGAAGCCGGCTATGAAAAGAATCGTTCACTACATAGACACTCTAATTTTTATTTAATGATTATGTTACCGTGAAGAACTGAACTCAAGAGAATGTCGACTTTCACCGGTGAATGTCAACAATCACATAGTCGCTTTGGTGTATGTCCGAAATATTTGTTATATCTGATTTGATATTAATTTATTCGTTGATATTATAACACTTATGCGATATTTTAATATCTGTTGAGGATAGAGTTGGAGAAACATCAGTGTTCAGAGTACCAGGCAAATGCATACTGGACAGTGGTACTAAACCTTAAAATTAAAAAAAAAATAAAAAAACATCAGTGTAGGGTAAACCGAACAGTGGCACTTAAGTATATATTTTGGACATTTAATATTCACCGGTGGAAGTCAACAACCACCCATTTCTGTCCTTCACAGTAACAATTATAAAAGTCACAGAAAGCTGTCCACATATTTATATTGTTACCATTTTTTTTTATCTCACTAATAATCTTTTAGGGATCTCATCAAACTACTTTCAATAAGTTATTTTTTATCTTCTCGATAATACCGTCATTCATAATTTAGCACATTTCAATGCACTTTATTAATCTAATTAAAAATTTCAGTTATGATAAATCCCAGATAAAGTTAATTGTAAATTTATGCTACGTTATTTTAAAAAAAAACTCTATAAACGGAGAGATTCCCGGTAAAACTGAAAAAGTCTAAATATCGTTGGACACAACCACGAATATCTAAAGCTTAATATACATTAGGATTCGAAAGAAACTAGTCAGCGAATTGTCAGATATGACTAGGGCAGTGGCTCGTATTTAAAATGAAATACTGCAGAGAGAAAAAATGTCGGGTATAATGGCCTTTAACCTTAAAACGACGTTGTAGAGAATACCGGACAATGGCTCTTAACCTTAAATAACAGCGCATGGAATACTGGGCAATAGCCATTAACTTTGGAAAATAACACCATTGTAGGGTAAACCGAGGTACTATGTCCGAGAAATGGCTCTTATCCTTGAAAAAGAAGTTCAGTGTAGAGGATACCGGGCAATGTCACACGCTTGAAGGTTTATCCAATATGAACAAGATGTTTTCTCCCTATATTACTTAAATTTATCCTATTCCTTTCAAACGGCAGTAATTGCCATTAACAATTGCTTCCGAAGGACGCGACGCACTGCAACCATATTGTAGACACGCAAACAAGTGTACATTAAGAGCTTCTTTTTTAATTTTATGAAATATGTCAAGGAAATGGAGTAGGAGAAATAGCTATACTTTTTTTATATATGTATTAGCGTATCTGAAGAACGTTTGTGGAAAAAATTGGTATCGAAATTAAGTCTCTTTCGATCATCGATCCCAAACCTTTTAAAGCAAAAACGATGTAATTTACATGCATGAACAGACTTCTCGGCTTTTGAGTACCAAAGCAAATAAAATCTAATAAAAATTTTCCAACATTCTAACGATTATTTACTGCAAAAAATAAAGTGTACGTTTCCCTGCTTTTAAGGTGAAGCCCCTCGATGGACTTTTGCCCAATTCAAAGTGCCTGAAGCATGTATACAAAGTAAATAAAGTTTAGTGGGAAGCAAAATATAATTGACTTAATATTAAAAAAAATAAATAAACAAAAAAAGAAAATGAATATTGTTCTTTCGTTAAATGAAAGGTACAAACATAGTAATTTTTCATTAAATGTGGATGTGATTCCGCTTTACAGGAGTAGAGGATATATTGAGGGGAATACCGCTGTTAGCATTGCTTCTTCAAAATAATATCTCTCTTCTTTTAATAAGTTCTATTTTCGTAGAAAAATACACATTCTATTTATTTTTAGCACATTTGTCTGTCACGTATGATCAAATCAATCTTCGTGGATGATGACACTATTTATTGTTTGCTAACAACAAAAATAATCAATGTTATTTGTGTTATGTGATTGAACTATGTCTTATTATTCCTCTTTTGCAGATGACTCATATGTAATTGCACTTGTTTGAAATGTTCTATTTGTAAAAGCAATTGGAGACATCTCAACGCTATTTTGATTTTGAGTCGGATTGCATAGTTGGGGATGGTTCTTACTGCCTACGATTTGTTCGCCTCGAATGCGAATAAGAACATGATTGGAACGTTTTTAGCGATAAAAATATTTCACCAATCTTCGAATGCGATTTTTACTCATCTAGTGAGAACGGCGAGTAAATAAAATGGGCAAGTTCTGTAGCACCAGAAAGAGTGGAATGCGTTTCGAATTTTATCAACTTTCAAGTTGTGAGCATTTACTCGACTTCAGAAGTTTTGAGACAATCCAGATCCTTGTTTTCTAGTGACATCATCATTTTTTCGTTGGTAAAATATTGTTTTTTTTTCTTTAAATTTTAAAATAACTCTGCAAAAAAAACTGTTACAATTTGCATTAAAATTTTTAAATAATAATACTCAAATCCTAATTTTCAGAAACTTAAGAGCATTTCCGCAACACTGGTTAAACCAATCAAACTTACTTGTGCCAATCAGTAGCCGATCTCACTGCATCCGATTTCTCTTGAAGCTCGCACTAATGTTTAGATTTATTCAAGAAGAACTGCGCTAATCAGATGCAGAGAGAAGGATTCTCAGATTTTCATTTTTCTAACTTACATTTACCTGAATTTTTAGTTTGATGAAAAAGTTACAGTAAAAATACTGCATAATATTTTCCATTTAAAAAAAAAGTTTGTTATTAAAACATGTTATAGATACTCTAAATTATTTGTTAATATAAAAATAGTGTAAAGAGGAATTATTACGATCACTGCTTTTCAGACGAATTAAACTCTTTTTTAACTTTTTACGAACGGCAACAGTTTAGATAAATCGTAACGCATTCTATAGGCTCTGTGCAACAGGACTTGCGCAATAAAATTAAAAGATTTTGTATAAGATTGAGTCATCTGCAAAAGGCAGAAAAGTTGTATTTGTTTTGAAAACTGCGGATCATTTTGAACGCAGTGTTGCATAAAAACTAAACATATTCAAAGCGTATTTATTTATATATATTTCTTTATTTATGCTTCTTTAAAAAAGATAGTGAAAAAAAAGTGCTAAGTATTTTTCAATATAATTCTACTACTATAATAATTCTACTACTACTAGAAACATTGTTATTACTAACAATGATTTTATAAAATAAATCTAATGCATAAAACAAACATTTCCTGAGGTTCTATGTTGAAAGACAAGACCATTTTTGACTGAAACATTCTAAAGTGTTTATTGTTTTCAAAGATTCAAAATATTTGATTGTTATCGAGTTTTTAGAAATAGTGATTTAAAGTTATCAACTATTTTTTTTCGTCCAGGATCACGTTTTTTTTAAAATTATTTATTTTAAATGAAGCTAAAAATGTTTCCCTGTCATTAATCATTTCCTACTTCTTTTAGTTCGTTTGTCACATTTATTCTGCACATCCTACATATAGTTTGCAAAGATATAATGTAATAGATGATATGGTATTCAAAATAATAAATATTGGAAAATATTATCTATCAATAGCCTACCTAGACTTTTAGATAGAGTGCTATTTATGACTATACAAAGTTTGATATTAACTATAATTAGCAGTCTCGGTTTCCTTTTTGAATAACTGCCATTTAACTTTCTCGGAAACAATCCATTTTAAATGCCTTTGACCAGGAAAATCGCCACCATTTTACTTGTGGCTGCCGTTTTTCTGCATTATTCCCCAATGGGCCGACTACGATTATAGAATCTTAAATATAGAATAAGATGTGATGATTAAGGCACTGAACAGTCTTTGTGAAGGACCGAAGTTGAAACCTTGGAGGCGACTTGATGCCTACCCAACTTTAGATCTATGAATACCAACCAGTTTTAAACTTAAAGACGACAGTCCTTAATGCTAACCACATTGCTGCCATCATAGCGTTGGTCGCGAAATTGTGGAGCCTTAACGATTATGATTCCCTTGGCCGACAACTAGCTGTTGTACTTTATTTATTTTTTTATGGATAAACAACAGTTATTATAGTACTAACAGCATCGTTTATTACCACATATGACCATAAAATCTACTTGCCTTGCTTGCATTTTTTACCAAGTGAAAGCCGTTTTAGAATAAATTTAGTTAACTTTTCTTTGTTCATTCATTCTATGGAAAGTTCTTTCATTAATTATATTCTTATGTAGGGTAAGTCTAAATTGTTTTAGAGATGATAGTGTCCATCTCGACGAGTAATATTTAATGTAGAATATAGGATCGCAACCCACCTAGAGTGGCGGAAAGTCACGTGGTAGGGCCTACTCGCTCTTTTATGAACAGCTTTTTTTCATCAGGAGGTACATGAAGTCATAACAGTATAAGACGCCGGTGGACTTTGTTGTAAATCTTGATTAGCAAAAACAAAACTAACACAACACTAGGAATCTTCGAAAAAGTGTGCCTCTTTTTTCTTTGCTGAAGGGCCATTCGACTACATGCAAACCTGATTGGTTAAATATATTCTCTCGCAAGAAACTTCCCATTCTGGTTCTCCTTTTCACCTGACGACGACAAAGCATGCAGTGAGAACAGTCACTGAAATGTGTGGCAGCATTATGGCCAAAATTTGAAGCGCTTGCTGTGATTTTTTAGCAATAAATCAGATCGTGCAACTTTCGATATCATTCATTGCTTTTCCTACACTGTTGTAAGTTCAAATTAAAATTCTTATTCTTCTCTTCACTGCCTTACAGACATGGAACACCACCTTTTGTTCCAGGGTCATTATTACTCGTCTAGATGTGTACTATCCCCCCTTCTATTTCGTAAAAAAACAATTTAGACTCACTCTGTATATGAATTAGAACTTGACTAATATGGTAAACAATAGGTATAATTTCGTTATTTGCTGTTAAGTTCGTGGTATCGAATTGAAATAATTTTTTCTCGAGAACACGTGTGATGGTATCGGATCATGTCACAGAAAGTTCTAATCTTTTCATGCCTCTTCTCTTAGACGTGCATATCGACATATGAAAAGAAATTCATTCCAATTTGAGCGAGGAGAATATTATCAGTCCCTCCTCGTGTGTGGCTGTGAGCATAAATTACAAACGAACTAAAGAAAGCCTTTTGTTTTTAAACTGATGGCGCCAGTCTTGATTCTTCACAGATCGACATAATTGATTGGGTGACAAATATGTGGATAAACACTAATTGTAAATAAATAAGAACACACATCTGTTAACAGTTCAAGAAGAAGCTTTTTCTCTAGATTTTTTTAGAGGGGAGCTTTTTGATTCCGTAGAGATAGAATAGACATTTAGGAAAATAATGTCTGACAGTTCATCTTGTAGAATTTTTCAAAGACGTTTTAAGCTGTGTAAAGATGAGCTACGTACTCTCTCTCACTAAATCAGAGGAAGAATTCAAAAAGAATGTGTACATTTGAGAATTTTATTTAAATAAATACATAAAGAGAAAAGAATTTGTTAAAAGTTCGTAAAAAAGTTACCGAAGTTGGTAAAAAAGTAAAAACAGCGGAAATAGTAATTCTATAAGTTATTGTTTCCAACAAATCTAAAAAAATGAATCCATCATAGAGTGATTCAAAAATTAGTTGTAGTGAGTGCTCGACGAATTGAAGCGTTTATTGAAAAACAAGTTCTTTCATTTATTTTTCGAAATTTTTTTAAAACAATTTTGGGACAAAATTTCCTTGTTTGAAATCAATACCGGTGTAAAATAATCATGGTAGAAAACTTTTACGAGTTAGGTTTGATATTTTCTTCATACAATAAAACAAAACAGAAAAAAAATGTATTAAACGAGGAAATATTCAATACTTTAATCGCACATCATTCCCCACTTTATTTATTTATTTATTTATTTTTATTATTATTTATATTAGCATACTATTATTTCCCTTTAAGGTCTTCAATTAATGTTGAAATCCTTTGATCTGTTCATGGAATCGCCTAAAACTGAGGATCGTTCGTAAGAGAAATTCATCGAAAACATCTGTTAATTATTCAATTTATTTTTTATTGCATTTATAAAATGAGGAATCTCATTTCATGGAAGTAAAGAGAATACAAAATATATTGAAACTTCTCATTTAACGTTTCCTTAAAAATTCAAGATGCCATTATAATTTTTAGTGGGGTATAATTTCGCGAGAGAAATATTTTCATACAAAAATCTTTTTATAATCATTTTTCATTCAGTTTCAAAATCCAAACAAAATTTTCAAATTTAACTAAAACTACCATACAAAAAACCTCTGTACATCGCGTGATATACGATACTACAGAAAAGAATGTTTTAAATTTCACTTGTCTGCAAATGAAACTTGAATCAGAATTTTCAAACTGTGCCAGTTGTAAGATTCACCCTTCTGTTAAATAAAATCTTTCAACAAACAACTGGGGGAAGTAAAAAAAAAAAAGAATTCATTTTTAAAATCACCACTTGTTTTTTTCGAAAGATGATGAATAATACCAGCAGGATCAACAATTTTTAGCTGAAATTTCTGCTGAAGGTTTTCTTCTTCAAGAGACGCTGTTTTTAATACCCCTTCCGCTGTATCCACTGATCTCTATTACGTATCAGAATTGCTCATACGTAACTGATGCTGATGCGCATCTGAATTGCTGATGCGTGACTGCTTCAAATTTGTAGCCGGTGTTGGCAAGAAATAAGAGCGAGATGGTTACCCGAAACTCTAAGCACTTCCGAACAATTGTTCGCCCATGATTCTAACGAAGTCGAAAATATATTTCTTATATTAAAATAATGTATACCATAATTTTGAATTGTGCAAAGATACTTACTATACCATTTTATTTTATTTTATAACCGTCGTTGAACAGCCGACCCAACTTCATGGGTTTACGACTACTAACGTTCAACTCCGTAGCCTTGTAATTTTGAACTAATCCAGAAGACAAGGAAACTCCTGGATCAATACCCCCAGAGGTATTGATTTGTTGTGGAAACATGCAGGACTTTGTGACTCGACAGATTTAACGTGCATCAGTCACCATTTACTACACGGGGAGTCTTCGGCCGGCGAGGATCGAACCCACGACCTTTTGGACTTGATCCCAGCGCCCTACCGACCAGGCTATCCCGGCCTCCCTTACTATACCATTTTATTTTATTTTATAACCGTCGTTGAACAGCCGACCCAATTTCATGGGTTTACGACTACTAATGTTCAAGCCCTTTGTGCAAACCGCCGACCGCATTTAAACTCGAAAAATATTAAATAATGCCATAGGAATTCATCTCCTGAAAAGGTCTATGTTAAAATAGGAACATTGTAATTCTTTCGAAAGCGCTAAAGTTCTATTTATTAAAATNCGGCGAGGATCGAACCCACGACCTCTTGGATATGGGCCCAGCGCCCTACCGACCAGGCTATCCCGGCCCTTCTTACTATACCATTGTAAAAATTATCACAACATTGTCTGTAAATTGTAAAATAATTAAGAACGATTTGCTAGTTTTGAAATAAGTCAGAATGCAATCACTCCCGTTAACTTTAAAGATGTTTTTTAGTTTGAAATAATGATATTAAGCGAAACACACGTTCTTTTTGTCAGTTTTGTGAGTTTGTGATAGTTTTTCATGGCTGTTAGATTTAAGTTCTGTCCATCTCCAATCTAACGCCTTCTATACTCACAATAAAAAATGGCGCAACATGTGAATAAAGACGAAGAGTCAAAGTTCTGTGAAAATGAAGAACGCTCAATTGTGATTTAATGTTTTTAATTCTTGAAAAGTTATTCCAACCCTGCATTGTTTGAACTCATCAAAATTTGAAAGAGAAAAAAGTGAGAATTCATTGACTATATGGCTCTGATATCACATAAAATAACTTTTATTTATTTATGCGAATTTTCATAATTGCTATTTATGAGCTTTAGTCACTCCCTCTATGCTCATTCCGAAAACGGCGCAAACTGGCAATAGGAAGAAAAGCCACAGTTTTGTATACATCAAAAGCGTTTTATGAAATAATTTTTAAATATTTAAAAAGCTACTCCAACGCTACTTTATCTAGGCTCATAAAAATTTGCTAACATTGGGAACTATTCATTGATTTTGATAATTTTTATCTAAACTCTGATGCAAGTTTAGAAAAAACTATTATCCCTATGTAGAGAGCCGGTTTGCATCAAAGTGCATGCTAAATGGATGCGAAACTCTAAGAGCGAATGAATATCAACATCGCCAACTCTTGAAATGACGTAACACGACCTTCATTTTGCTTATAAAAAATACACGAATAAAATTTCTATCCGACGAATTTAACTTTTAAAAACTTTTATATTTTGAAAGCATAATATTTTGAAAGCATCTGATAGCTAAATAAAATGGAATCATATGCAATTGCGGATAACTACTTAAATCCTATACAGCAATGGCCTTTTCTTAACTTGCAACGGAGTATAGGTGGTTAAGTGTAGCTGGATTGGCGATTTTTGAAAAAATTAATAACTTTTAGAATATTTGAGTTATTTGCCCGTTCGTAAATCCGTAAATTATAGCTTAAAATTATAGCTTTGCCTCAAATGTATGGAACATGAAATGTGGTTTTTTATTTATTTTCCTAAGCGGAAAAGCTTCGAAAAGCACCTTTAAAAGTACTGCCTATATTAATGGATGTGCATTGGTCAGTTACACTGTTGCTTTTAAAAGGAATTGTAATAAGGAGATGTTTGGTGGCCTTGACTTTTAACATAAGTTGTTGGAAGAAAAAATAGAGATTTGTCTGGAGGAAAACATTAAAAAGATTTAGAAAAAAAAAATTTTTTTTGAGGAAAATTTTAAAAATAATTCAGATTTCTCGTTACAAATACTTGTACTTTTCCCCAAAAAAGTAAGGACAAAAATTTAAAAAAATTAAATTTAAAAAGTAACGAAGTACAAGTAAAAGTACGTACTTTTTACTTTTACTTTCGATACAAGAAACGGAAGTAAAAGTATTGCCTTGTAGGGTGAGAAAACCAGTTACCATCAGCACTCTATAGAGATCAGTGGCTTACAAGGACCGAGAAAAGGCGATGAGCTTATCTTTGCAGGCAAAGACAAGTCAAATTTGTAAAGCAATAATTTCATTTCTGTTGGAACGTTGACTGCAGTGAGAATCTCAAGCAGATATTATACATGCATATATACATATATATATTGTATTTTCATCACCTTTATATAACTATACGGAAAAACACACACACTTTAATCACCAAGTAGAGACACACATACTGAAAGGGGTTTTTCTTCTCTTACTTTTATTAAATTTATAATTCAACGTGCGCAGAATGTTTTCCCACCTTCAGTTTTCGCAGTGATTGCAAAATTCAAAGCATCAATCAATGGACGACCCATTATATAAGAAAAGTTTCTTTTTATTTTTTCATTTGGACGACGAAGCTCAAGTATTCGATAAAATCATACCATATCCTGTCTAATTTAAACTATGCTACCTCAATAATGCTGTTTTTGGAGAGGATGTCCTCTAATAGACATTTCTTATGCTTGTAAAATTAACTTTTATCAGGACTCTTAAGGCCTCCCACAACCACCTATTGACGCATGCCCGTTCATGTTATATCCTATAAAAAAATATCGTAGTATAATGCTCCTTGCAAAAATTTATCAAATTTTTATTTCCCCGTCCTTGCAACCTCAGAACGGTCATCAACTCCTATCTTTTAACACGCTGCATAGGGAATAAAGGTAGGGAGTTTGCAGTTGACAACAGTACAGATTTCGTACTTTCAAACTGCATCTAATCATATTTTACTGATACAGGAAAAAACTTGCTTGCGGGAGGCCTCAGGAAGATATCATTTGGAGACTATTTCTACTATAATAAAATAAAACACGGACAATTTCGAAGAAGAAGATTAATTTCTGAATTCCATAATAGTAATTATCCAGAATTATGGAGCTATTTTAATTGTTTATTTTTTAGCCGTTTTAAACAAGATTTTTATCAGTTTATCTGAAATAAACTACAGAACTCATTATTGTTGTACTTTTTGTAATGTGCATCAGTTAAAGGTTTGAACTTTTTATTTCTGTCCATAATCAATAAGTCAAATGAATTGTTTGTGCCCTCCTCTGATTCTATGCAAATGTGGACCACAACAAAAGTATCGAAGTGGCGTCGTCCAAATGAACTGACTCCCTTAACGACACACTGAGTCAAAAAAATAATTGTAGTCGACAGGAGCTATTCAAAGATCTGTAAATAACTCCCCCTTCCCATCCCTGTGCTGCGTGAAGACATGTATATTTTGGTGTGCCGAATACCCATGTTTCTATATGGATGTATACATTGTTATGTTTGGAAGTGTTTATTGTTCTTTAGTTTGACGCCCATTCTTTGTTGGTGACACCTATATAAAGTTTGTGTTGAAGAAAAAAAAATAAAAACGAACGAAACATGAATTTATCTTTAATGCATATTTTCCCTGAGAAAATTAATGGCTGAAAACTGAATTTCTTAAATTAAAATGTCCGTCATAAAGAACAGCAAACATGAAACTTAAATCATTTTTGTAAAAGCGAATATTTCAGTGTCTACATGTTACTGTAGAGGCAAAGTGGGATGCCATCATTGTATGCAGTGACAAAAACTCCTTAGGCATTTGTTGAGAATCACGGAAAAATAATTGACACATTTTATTTATTATTATTATATATTTGCTTTTTTTTCCCTTTAAAAAATTGAGTCGATAAACAAAAAAAAATAATTTTTTTTTAAAATTTCGCTCATCTATATTTTACGAACCTCAAATTTTACTTGAAATGGTTTATTTAGTTTCCTTTTATGAAATACAATTACATATATATATATATATATATATATGGCTCCAAGAATTTCTATAAATTAATACTAATAAATCTTAATCATACTAATCAATAGAATGAAATAATCACAGTTTATAATTTGAAGTTTTTGTCATTGTATACAATGCCTAAGTATTTTCAGAAATGTTTAATCGTTTCTTACTTTACCGTTCGATATTTCTGCATTGTACATTAAATACCAGATTTCTTATTTTGCCTGCAATATATATACATGATTATATCTTTATTTTGTAATAATAACCTATTGCATTAAAAACTGAAAAGAAATTATATTAAGTCATTCATCTATCAGTGTACAATTTACAATGATCTTCATTACTTATTATTATATTATTATTATTATGCATCCTAATCAGAATCTATGTAAACAAACGTACTTAGAATTTTAAATAATTACTGCAGAACTATTATTGTCACAATTCTACAACTAGCAGTGCTTTGGCAGCATTAAGTTATTTTATATTTTTATGCTCTTAAATTTATTTGAATAATATTTTATTTACTACATAATTTGTTTGTACACCCTTTCGCTATAATCAATTTTAATCCTTAATTCATAAACGTTCGTTCCCCTGATTACGCAAAATATGTAAATTGTGTTCATTTTCATTTCAGAAAACTAATGATTGAATCATCAATTTTTGTTTGTCTGAGAATTGTGACTGTCCGACTATTACGAGAACTCCTTCCAGAGACTTGAGCAATGGTGGTTTCTGTTTGAGTCACTTCGAGTAGAGGCGTGATGTTACCCGTTTCACTCTGATTTAGGTCGGGAGAGTTATGTCATAAGAGCCATTACTCTTGTTTCCATAGCAGCAGTGAGCCTCTGACTTCAGTTGTGAGGAGTTCTCCTGATAGTTAGATAGTATCTAATCATGATAGTGCTTGATTCATAAACATGATAGTGCATGTTTATGAATCTAGTGTTAATAACTTCGAAATAAAAAAGCAGCCTTGGAGTACAATATTTTGTCGTGATTCATATTGAATTCTTTGATTCAGTTAAGTTACAACTCATTTTAGTTATTCCTTTTCTCAGGGCATTGGATGTTTTGATGAACGCAGAGATAGCTTATTGAAAATTATTTGCACTCTTGAAGTTTCATTTTAGTGAAAAATGCAAAATGGTAATTTTGGTGCTATAATATATTGCATATTATTATAGGTTTAGATTGCATTGAATTAAAATTTTGACTTTCTTAATTTCTCTCTGACTACACAAATATTGTAAATGATCATTGAGTAGCAATAGTGACTAGAAGAAAAAAAACTCTAGTTGTGCTTATTAGGGATTGTATTTCATTTTAATGTAGAGTTCATTTTTTTGCAAGAAATGTATATTTTGTAGTAGAAAAGTATTCAGTTGTTCCTGGAAAAGGGGGAGGGGGGAGAAGAAGAAGGAATCAAGTGTATCATATATATTTTATTGATAATGTGTGTTTCGCAGAAATGAAAGATTGGAAAATTATTTTAACAGAAAAAAGTTGATTCTTTAATGTTAATAAAAAAAATTCTGTTAGATGATGTTTCAAGTGTTAGAGTTTATTTCTTTAATGTCCAAAATGTTCATTACTGTTGCTAGAAATAAATTTACTGTTTTTATATGTCTGTGTTCATTTTCTTTACTTTTTACATCACATTTCCGTACATCACATAGACATACATCAGCGAGGAAAAATGTAACTTAAATGCAGTGGTCAGAAGTGGCGCACAACAAGTAGTGAAACTACTGTAGTCGCTATTTTTTCGTAGTTTCTAGCGTAGTGTGCTACTTTAAAAAAAAAGTAGTGTAGTGAGTAGTGAGACACAAAAAAAAAGCAGTCGTTTGTAGTGATTCCTGACAACTACTTTTAACATTAGTGCAGTAAAATATAGCTTTTCCGACCACTGCTTAAATGCTTAAGAAAGCAATTAACTATTTTTAAATTACAGAGAAAGTTGACCACATGCAATGTTTTGTTTTTGTGCTCAATTAAGGTAAATTGTTAACCTATAGCGGTAAATAAGTTATTGTTTTTACATATTTCCAATATGTTATTAATCAAAATACAGAAAAATGTAATTAAATAAGTTTTCAGACTTTAAAATTTTATTTTGCAAAAATCACATGGATGGTTGACTGAATGTAAACAATAACAAGCTTTCTAAAACCGGGGGAAAATTTAGAAAACTTCCGGTGTATCCCTCCGCTTATATTACGCTTACAGGCTTAAAATTTTAGGTAGTTTTATTATTGTAATTTGTGATTAAAGTTTCGCGTTATTTTACCATTCATAAGAGTTTCCTGTAATTTACAAATTCTAACTGGTTGTGAACCTAGAAACAGATGTAAGACAATAATTATTAAAATATAAATAAAGTGTAAGGTTTGCCATATGTTTTGAGTGCTATCCCTTATTTAGTTATATTGGTGTAAAATATTTTTTTGGGGGTGGCATCATGCTTGCGAAGCCTTCCGAATTCATTTACTGCTTGTTTCATGGAAATTTAAATTTAAATAATGCGTTATATTGTAAACAATATTAGTATAATAATATTGAATGGCACGCTTTTTCAAGTTAAGGCGCAAAAATCAATCGGAAGTAGTAACTTGGAAGTTTTACAACGAATTTTAACACCTAGCGCCTCATGTGCTTAGCTTTACACGGCCAACCATCCATTAAACTGAAGAAGAAAAAAAATATATGTAATAACAGGGAAACATCTCTGTTATCATTGGTGTATTCATACTAATAAATGCAGTCAAAACCGTAATAAGTTATCAAAAGGTTTATTAAAAGATATGCTGGTGGTTATAACAGTTCACATCCGCCCTCGCCAAGGGAGGGGGTGTGGACGTAACTCCGGATGGTTCCTACAAATATTTTGTGGAACACGTTATTCAGCAAGAGACATGCGAAAACAATCGCTCTCACATTAAATACTACAGATATTGGTGTACTTAGGTCCCAGTCGCACATGCCTTTGTAACTCTACGCACTATGGAAAATCATTTAATGCTTCCTAATATGGAAGTGAAAGAGAAACAAGATTCTAAAAATAACTCCTCCTTTCAAATATAAATCTAATTATTATTCAATGGTATGTTTTCAGCCTTGAATTCCTAAAATAGAATAGCTCTACTCTTACTCTTTAAAAAAGACATTTTATGAAACCGAAAGAGTTTTAATTCTTTTATTAATACAAAAGTATTTATTATTTTTGTATTACTTCCCCCCCCCCAAAAAAAATTAATTGGTAAGCCAAAAAAATATTTAGAAAACTTTAAATTTTTAAACTTTAGGTTGGTACGACTGTTCCTTTTCCTTACTACAAATGACATCTTTTCAATTATGAGAAGAAAAAATATTATTTACAATAACAAAAATATGAAAACATTATTATGCAATTTATCTGTTTAGTCAATTAAACAGAAAGAAAAATGAAACATGTTTATATAACTAATCTACTAAAATTTTCACCAATTTTTCACACAAAAATATTCAAAATTTTTATGCAAATGAACTGGACAACAAGTGATTTAATCAGAATTTAAGATTCTGTGTGGTTAAATGGTTATTTACTTGATGAAATACAACTATTCTACTATAATTTTCAAAACTTTTTCACACAAAAATATACAAAACTTTTATGCAAATTAACTGGACACTATTCATGATTTAATTTCAACATTTGTGGGTTGTGATACTTCCTGAGCTTTGATACATGTACTTTTTCAAAATTTTGCTTACTTAAATTTCTTTTTATTTATTTTGTAATCAGTTTCTTGGTCATTCGTTCTTTTTCCTATTTTTCCTTTTATTTTTTGTTTTTGTTACCCTTTACATATTTTTTCGACGATATTAACCTGATAATGAACGCATACATTACCTAGATCTATCTTCGAATCATTTGAACTTTTTGGACATCCTTTCTTTCTATTCTTTCGATGTTTACTTTTACTGAAACATCCTTCAAATTCATTTTTTCGATGCTTATTTTTTTTGAAACAGCATTAACTTTTCTTTTTTCGATGTTTACTTTTTTTGAAACATCTTTTTCATCATTTTTAACCTTAACATATTGAGAATTCTGCTGTCTAATGTGCAAAGATAAGTTGTCACTTTTAGAATTAGCAGAGATGATCAGTCTCTTACCAAATAGAGTAACAACTGGCCCGACACAATCAATAAACAAACAAAAATCCCTGCAAGTCTACAACCCTACTAAAGCATATGGTAAATCAGTATCAAGTATAAAAACTTAACTGAGTTAAAAATTTCGCCTATCGTAATAAGGGAAACTCGCAAATTTTGTTAAGTGTTAACTGTCCTTTTGTTTGGGTAACATTTA
>NC_092208.1:87152835-87248864 GCF_043381705.1 Parasteatoda tepidariorum
AAATGCAGTCAAAACCATAATAAGTTATCAAAAGGTTTATTAAAAGATATGCTGGTGGTTATAACAGTTCACATCCGCCCTCCCCAAGGGAGGGGGAGTGGACGTAACTCCGGATGGTTCCGACAGATGTTTTGTGGAACGCGTTATTCAGCAAGAGACATGCGAAAACAATCGCTCTCACATTAAATACTACAGATATTGGTGTACTTAGGTCCCAGTCGCACATGCCTTTGTAACTCTACGCACTATGGAAAATCATTTAATGCTTCCTAATATGGAAGTAAAAGAGAGATAAGATTCTAAAAATAACTCCTCCTTTCAAATATAAATCTAATTATTATTCAATGGTATGTTTTCAGCCTTGAATTCCCAAAATAGAGTAGCTCTACTCCTACTCTTTAACAAAGACATTTTATGAAACCGAAAGAGTTTTAATTCTTTTATTAATACAAAAGTATTTATTATTTTTGTATTACATATATGTACTTATTTTATTTTTTGGGATAGTGAAAAAGTCAAATAAATAGTTTCCTCATATGATCAACTCAAAAATAATAATAATTTTGGAATTCAATGGAATTCTTTTAAAGACTTAACCCAATAATTTAAGCATGGCTGTCACAAGAAATAAATCAACATACCTGCATGCGCAAAGGCTGAAACTGGATTTTATTATCGATATTTTAGTATAGATAAGAGGTTATATTCAGGACAACACTGCTGCCATCTATGTCAGCATTTGTAATGCCATCTATGTACAACAATATAAACTAACTCGTTCAACATCTTTTATGCACAATTATAGCGTAGATAACTTCCTGATGGAAAAAGTTTGTTTCGTAAACTTATGAAAGGTTTAGAAAGAGCATTTAATGCAACTCGACAAAGTCATTCAGTGATCAGGTTACAAAGGTTGTATTCTCTTTTATTAAACAGTGAAACCTCCAGGAAAGGCCACCTCTATTTACGACCACTTTTGGGAGGCACGGAATTTTTACCATATACTTAGTGCTGAAGAAAACCTTTAGGAGAAACCATTAAAACTTCTCCTAGCGACCGGACAAACATCTGAACCGAATACCGAAAAGGTTAAATGAGGAAACACAAAAAGATATCAAAACAAAAAATTTAGAAAAACAAGCAAGTAGATTAAAATGTATTCAAAATATTTGTGGGAGGCTCTTACTTGGAGAACTTTTTTTTGAAGAAACAACCTCATGTTGCAGTCAGAGTGCACTAAAGACTATGCTGTCAATGATTTATTTTTATAATTGAAAGTTGAGCCGTGGTGGCTCAGGGGATAGAGCGTTTGCCTTGCCTTTCAGTGAGAGGAACCGGGTTCGAATACCAACAATGGCTGGTCGATGCGAATTCCGCCCCCAGCTCACACCGGCGACAGTGCTGATGTAAAATATTCAGTGGTAGACAGATCATGGATTAGAGTCAGGCTAACCATGGGATGTTTTCCTCGCCATGTAAAGCAAATGCGGGTTAGTTCATTAAAGAGTCCTTCGCGAAAACAAATTTTTCCCAATACTTGATCCAGAAGTTGAACATTAGTAATCTAAACCCAAAAATTGGGTTGGCTGTTCAATAACGGTTATAAAATCAAATATAGTTCAAAGTTGAATTAATTATTTTTATTTATTATTTTGAAAAAAAATTATTTTTGATAAAACAAGTATCTCAAACGAACCTTTTCTCGTGTTTTAAAGCTGACTAATTTTTATGATATGAAATTAAATGCAAGCTTAAACGAAATAAATAATTGTTTATTTAGTTAAAATAACTTTATCATTCATAATTGGTAAATTTGCTTTTACACACAATTATATTATCAAGGATCATTTTTATAGACACTAAATTTTATTCATCAATCCGTCTTTTCATGATGCCAACAGAGGTGGCATTTCCGCACCAAAAAAAAATGGCACTGACTAAAAATAAATAAAATCGTTTGCGAAACATCATGTACTTTCAATAACAATTTTGAAGTCAATGGAGATAACCTCTAAGTATGACCCACCTCCATTAACGACCTTTTTACTGTGGAACTGTTGATAATTTTGCTATCAAGATTTATAACACCAGATGGCGCTGAGCGCAAACAATTTATTATTATTTTTTTTGCACCTCTTCATTTTCAGTTTACTTTCACCACTGAACCACAATGAAATAAAATTATCTTAATCATTACAATTGTGTAATTATTATTTAATTTGAGTTATGGTGCATCGGTCGGAAAACGAACCCGGGCCGCCCGCGTGGCAGGCGAGCATTCTACCACTGAACCACCGATGCATAACTCAAATTAAATAATAATTACAAAATTGTAATGATTAAGATGATTTTATTCCATTGTGGTTCAGTGGTAGAATGCTCGCCTGCCACGCGGGCGGCCCGGGTTCGTTTCCCGGCCGATGCACCATAACTCAAATTAAATAATAATTACACAATTGTAATTATTATTTAATTTGTATTAGGAACGAAGAGTGGTCGCTCCCGAGAGGTTTTACCCGTGCCGGATTACCCTTTAGGCCAGGGCCCCCAATGATTAGGGGCCCCCTTAAAATGGATTTCTTGAAAATAAATTTAAAAAAATTAAGAAAAGCAATGATTTAAAAAAAAAATCGATTTCATATATGTTATGATTATAAAATGTTATGTTTATTTTTTAGTTCTAATTTAACAAAATAAAGTAAAATTTAATTTATTATTTATTTTAAATATGCTTTCTTAAATGAAAAGATATATAAATACTTTTATATTTGAATAAATAAAAAATATACGAGAAAAATAAATTTAATCTAAGGGCCCCAAAAATTTGAATGGCCTAGGGCCCCGCGTACGCTTAATCCAGCCCACTGTATATAGAATAAACTTTGAGATTGATAATGGAAGTCATCTTGGTCAGGTGGTCAACTTCACAGGTTTTACATAATATACCATGAAAAATGTGCGACTCATATTCAGGACTAAGACGATAAATGTATATTTTTTGTTTTTTTCCTTTATGAGGGACTATCTGTTATACCCGTTCTTCTAAATGTGTGAAGAATCAATATATTAGTACTGAACTGAAAGGCATACAATTAATAAAGCTATTTCAGTTTTTACTTATTATTATTTGTCGCCCTTCCCCTTTACGTTATTAAATTAAGCATGACATAATTTTTTTTTTTGTAGTTCATCCCATTAGAATAGAGAACTGCACTCAGCATCACTTTGCATAATATTGCTCGCGGCCAACTCATGGTAGTCAAAATTTACGACTATCAATCATTTTCGGTACATATCCCTTTCGAGAGGCTATAAGACCTTTATTTCCGCATTATCTGTATTAAAACTGCTCAGTATTGGCGAAGTTTTAATAATTACCAAGTATATCAATATAAGCCTTTATACTATATTAGTATATTTGGTACCCATTACTTGAGTTTGTGCGAAATCCATTTATTAGTGGTAGCAAACTAAAGTCGAAATTTAAAAAGATAGAAATAGAATTCTTAAAAGACCTTCACAAGAGCTTTAAAGTATGACCATTTCTCTATCTCACTTTTAACATAAACTGTTTAAAATATTTAAAAGTAGAGGTGCAAAAAAGCTCTTTTAATTCTAATTCATTACTATCTTTGCTACGACTGCAAACATCTTTTTTCTTCTGAAACTAAGGGATATTCATCGTAAATTCTATTTAAAACTGCGCCAATTATCATACCAGTAGAACATATTACCAAAGTTAATTAAGCGTCATCTACATATGGTGATATTCTACAGTTCCCCTAAATGATAAAATACCTTTTCTTCATTAATTTTGATTTTTAATTTCAATTAATACATATTACGAATCTTAATTAAACACTGATGTCAATCATAATATAGTTATTTTTTACTGTAACCCAAAACGAGTAAGTATCTTTTCTCCATTAACTTCGCCTTTCAGTTGTAGGTTATTTTTTTATTTCAATTAATACACATTAAGCAGCATTGGCATCAATAATAGTATGGAAATTTTTAATGGTTCCTCTAAACAAATAAGTACCTTTATTCCATTAATTTTGCTTTTTAGAACATAGCTTATTTATTTTATTTCATTATGCATCTATTACCTAAATTCATTAATAATCAATAACAGTATGGCGATTTTCTCTTAAATGCCTGATTTCCATTAATTTTGGGAATGTGGAAATACATAACTTAACTTGGAATGCATAACTAATTTTGTCGTTTCAATTACTGTTGATTTGAAATTACTTACTTTTAGAGAAACACGTTTTAAAAGAATTACTATAAACAAAAGAAACACATGGTTTCAGTTAGTAATACTAATTTCGTGATTTGGTCCTCGCGTGTTACCACGTTACCGTTGTTCATTGAGTTTATCTGAACATAGCAAATAAAAGTTAATTAAATATTAAAGTTTATGCAATATACTCTTCTTTTGATTAAATAGCGCTATGAGCCAGCAAATCATTGAAAATATTGAAAAAGTTTAGTACATAAAAGTTTAGTCTAAAGTTTAATTTAAAACAAAGGCTAACACTTAAGCAATTAGAAAATTCCATCTCAAGTTTCGCTCATCTCACTTGAACTTTCATAGTAACATCGACCTTCCTGTTCTTCAAACTAGTATTTGTAAGAGAAATTTCATTGCTCTTGTTCGGATGGCTTAGGAGTCTATAACATTCATTTTCATATATATAGAAGATTATACAAGTTTCTTTTTCTTGGCCATTTTTGTTTAATTTTATTTATTTATTTTTTTTTAGCTTATTAAATAATTTTTTATGAATTTTGAAAAAAATCTTTCCTTTTAGTTATAATATAATCCTCTAAACATTGCCATTTAATGAAATATTATAATAAAAATATTTTGAATAATATTTTTTCCTTCCAAAATGNAATTGTTCGAGTAATTACAAATTTACAAAAAAATTGGATGTCGGGTATCACCGCCCAATTTTATTTCGTCGATAAATGTACGGTTGCAAAGATTATTATTTTATTGCTTCAAATTTGAATGTTATATGCATTTTTAACAACAAACATTGTTGTTATTAAATGATTGTTATTAATTATAGAATTCACTAAAAGTATATAAATATGTAATAAATAAAATAATTTTGTGATAAAAATGATAAACGAGGTTTACTTATTGTCAATACATTGGTCATTTTCATTTACATCTGAAAAAACAGTCAAAAAACATAATTTTTGTAACTGGGCGGGGCAACCCGACACATTTTGAAAAGAATTGAAAAACATGTTTTTTAGAATCTCTATTTTTTTAAGTTAAACTATTCTTCTTTTGGTTTAGTCTTTTTGCATTATTTAATTAGATGATAAAACAATCGAAACATACAAAAATATTGATTATTACTCAATATTATACAGAAATATAAGCAAAACTCCTTAAGTGAGCGGGGCTACCCGACTCTCCCTTATATATAGAAGATTATACAAGTTTCTTTTTCTTGGCCATTTTCGTTTAATTTTATTTAATTATTTTTTTTAGCTTATTAAATCATTTTTTATGAATTTTGAAAAAAATCTTTCCTTTTAGTTATAATATAATCCTCTAAACATTGCCATTTAATGAAATATTATAATAAAAATATTTTGGATAATATTTTTTCTTTCCAAAATGCAAGTTTGCATTGAATCTTGTTATTTTGATTATCATCAAATAATGAGCATTGATATCTTTAAAAGAAGTTACTTTTGAAACAAAGGCTTTTGAAAAAAATTTGAAAATACAATGCAATTATGTTCTTTCCTGAAGTATGTAACTAAATATCAATAAATTCCCATTTAACTTTATCAAGAGCTCATTTACATTTTAATTTTCTGACACATTACATATTTATTTTAATTAAATATTTGCATGTTACGTCATCGTTGGTGTATCCTGGCATTAGTCAATTCAGAAGCCAATCACATTTGTAAAGCACAAATCATGTTTCTAACAGGAATCCAATTAAATCTGATTTAAATCACACGGTTAAGTATAATCACTTCATTTCTTCTCGAGTTGCAAGTACCCATTTATTAACTTGTATTTTATTAAAAAAACAACATGTTTTTCATAAATTCTAAGGAAATTTTTTTTCATTCTAAGATCATTTTTTGATGCTTTTTGAGAAATTTTTTTTAAAATTTTCATGGACATGTTTTAAGTATTTTTAAGTCTAAAATTTCTTAGCCCGCTAATAATTTTACATTCATAAAATCACTAACGGTCAGAATTACACAAAATCGACTTTTGAATTTCATAAAATTTTTCATTGGTTAATTAATCATTCATTCGTCATTTGCAAAATACGTCTTCTGAGAAGAAACATAGTTGTGTTAGATGCAGCAAGTATAAAACATCAAACTATCATGCTTTTTTTAAATTTTTTTAAGAAACTTAATAGTTTTGTTATTTATTCTTTTTGTGGTTTCAATTGTAAAAATTCAAAAAAATATGAGCACGTATAATCTGAGGTATTTCTAAAATAAAAGAAAAATTAAAATCGAATTTGCAGAAAAAAATTACCATATTAAAAACAAATCAATCATTGCTATTATGATTTGTTTGTAGTTATACAATATGTAGATTTACTTACAGCAGTGTTTCCCAAAGTGTGGTACGCGTATCCCTAGGGGTACGGGAACAGTGTAGAGGGGGTAAGCGTTCTTATGCGAAATAACTTGCAACAAACGAAAATTTCAAAACCTTTTATTTAAAAACAAAGCTAGCCACGAAAATTTACGATTACGTATTTTTCTATTGGTTATTTTCTGCAGAGTTAACAGTTAATAATTAGTGGTGTCAACAGCCAGTTGTGATTTTTAACTTCTGCGCAATTTTTTTTATGGTAAAGGTTTGTAATAAATTCCACTCATTTTGATTACTTTTATAAAATATAATTTTTATCCTGCTATCACAGCAAAAACAATATCATCCTTCTCACTCATGCAAAATAAACTTATTAAAACATTTTTGTACCAAGAAAGAAAAATAAACATAGTTTAAAAAAATAAATTCATTTTTTTATTAGTGGTACACAGCGTTACGAAAAGTTTAGAAAGGGTACACAAAAGTCATAAGTTTGGGAAACACTGATTTACAGCATAAAGCAAAAGTATCAAACCTGCTTTTTGAAATTTATATTTTAATATGCACAAAAATCTCAGGGAAGGTTTTTATTAACATTTATATATAATTTGCTTTTCTTAGTTTATTTTGACAAAAAAAGGGTATTTTTAAGAGCAATTTTATTTTGAATCTATTACAGGATTCCACACTCAATTTCATAAAAAAATTGACTTTTACCAGGAATATTAAGTAAATTTCAATTGAATGGAAACATGTCAGTTCCACAATATATGAAATTGTTGCAATAAATAATTGTAATCGATGTTAGAATTCGACAATTTTAAGGCTGGTTATTTTCCAGGTATGACAAAGGAATTTTTCAGACTTTTGTAAAAAATTGCAAGTTTTACTGCCTACTTTCTGTTTAGTAGTTAAAATAAGATTCTCCAACAATATCAGGTTTTCCCTGACCTATGGGATACTATGCCTTTGGTATATCATGGGATATTTGATCATGGGGTATTATACCTTTATAACATCTTGATTAATAAAGATAAGTTAAAAATTTATTAAATATACATATGAATGACAACTTCCACTTACACAACAGTTGAACAAAAAATAGAAATCTTTCTCTCCACATTGTTAATTTTATGAAGAAAAAAAATCTGCAAAATACATCACAGGGTGACTTTAGATTGCTTTTTTTAATCGTAAATCCATAATGACTCCCTAACTACATATATTTTTGTAAAATTTTGTGTAGCATCATGCTGTATATTGCACTGTGTTATTTGCAAAAACTGATAATTAATGATTTTTTTTGTAATAACAGAGATTGAATTCAAACAAATTCAATGGCTTTTTTTTTATTTATTGGAATACAAAATTTTCATAAAACATTTAAGAAGCATTTGGATGAAAAAAATCATAAAACGTTATCACACATTTCTTTGATCATGTTTATGAAAGTGAATACTGCCTCTCTTTCTACTTTGTTCCTTTTAATATGGCACAACAACAACCTTTGTTATCCTTTCAGTGATGATTCATAGTTCTAGGGATGGGATTCCTTAAAATCAAGGTACTCTCAGCCGATATAATTGGCAAACCATTATCACAGTGAAAACTTACCAAATGAGTCACACTCTCAAAAGTTCTGTCTTTTGTTCGAACCTGAAAAAAAATTATTTTAAAAATACATAATTAAAAAAAGAACAAGCATAAATTAACTATTTATTATAAAAAAAGCAGTTTTAGAAAAGCACTGGTATTTTTTAGTTTATATTTAAGTTCATAATCCATTTATGACACAATAATAGTAATTGTAATTAAATCATAAGAATAAATATCCAATGACATTTAAATTAAATACACAACGACATTAAGAATAAATAGCCAACGCCTTTTTTAACATTTAATTTATGGTTAAACAAATATAATTTCTAAAAAATCTAACGAATATAATTTCATGACTATGAGTACAATTATTTCAGATTTATTTTGCAACATAATGAATTTTATTCTTATTAATAAAAATAAATTTAAGTTGCATTATTCATACAAAAACTCAAATTCTAAATTTTAATAGTGGAAAACATTATAGATATTACTTAAAAAAATACAGCCAAAAAGACTATACAGCGCCAAGCACTTGATCAATATAAAATTATCATTTAAATAAAGGTTAAATATCCAGTGTCTTTAAGAAAGTCAATAAGATATGTGTGTGGAATTGCACCAAGTAGGGTAGGCAAACTAAGGAAATTGCAATCAAAATAAAGACGTCTTTTAATTTTTAAATTCAAAGTGGATCAAGATGTGTTTCATTGTTAATGATTCTCTACAATTGGAGCAAAATAGTAGCTGGATCGTTTAGTAAGTCTAGTCTATGCACTCATCTTGTATAGCCAATACGCAACCTGTTTATTAATAGTCTGCACTTTTTCTGGAATATTTAAGGTTTTAAATGGAGTAATTAACCGTTTGACTTCATTCAATTTATTATCAATTTCTGTATTCCATCGAGTCTGAATACGTACTAACTAAACGAACTGAAATACGTAATGTTTCATGCTAAATTGTTTAAAATTATTTTGTAATTATTTCAAACTAATCACTGAATTTAAAGAAAATCTAAGTAATTTTATTCAATCTCATTATCCTCATGAATTTGTATGCACAACGACCCGGTTTTCAATTAGATTTCTAATGAAAAATAAATTATATCAGGGGAAATAAAAATAAGAAATTAATCCATTATTTCATACATTACTCTTGGTACAACAGGTCTTTCTTCATTATTCAGGTATACAAATTATATATTTAGTAAGCTTTCAGAATACTTTATTTAATTTCAATGAGCATAAAATTAAATGAACATGATTAAAATATTATAGTAAATAAATTGTTTTACATACAAGTAATGGAATGTTATATTTTAAAGTTTCTTCCAAATTTAGTCTCTTTTTGTTGTTGTTATTTATTAGTCTACTGTAAACATCAAATAATAATAATTCAGACATTATTTTTCGAGTTAAAACTTTCAATATCAATAAAATCAGCCTTTAAAAATTGTTTTTGATTAAAATAAAAGATTTTTTTTTAAAAATCAAGCGATTTAAATTTTGACTGAAATTATGCAAACCCTGCTGTACAGTGCGGGGGGGGGAGAAGAAATAAAAACAGACTACCCTGAAAGTTTTTTGATATAATGATCAGATCTTCCCGATCTAGACCTCAATCCTAATAGCATATGCTAAACAATAAATGCAGACGATTTGTTAAGTTACTAACTCACACAAAAATCGTACTTTGTTTGAATAAACAAACCTTTTTTTTCGATGAGGGATTACGTTTTGAATAAAATTATTTAGGGTTAAACAAATTTAATAATTGTGTGCAAAAAGTTTTCAATTTGCTCAAGTTCTCAAGATACAGCGAAATACGCAAAAAGTAAAATTAACATTAAGAGGTCAAAACTTTGGAGCAATCTCCTGACCAAACGATTGGTACCCTATATCTTAGATTGCAACTACACCCCCTATATTTTAAGGGTCAGAAATCTAAATCCATCAAGAAAAAGGTATGTTTATACAGAGAAAGTACGTTTTTTCATCTGATTTCATATCTTAAAGTATTGTCTGCACTTTACAATTAGCATATACAGGTAAGTTACCTCTTCGAGCCCTTGAGATTGAGTGCTAGAATGAGAAGAAGGGATTCATCAGATCAAAAGTTATTTAGGGTGGTCCATGTTTTATTTTGAGCACTGTACATATCTATATAATAGCATTAGTCTTACCACTCCTTCTGGATCCACCAAGAGTAAATGCTTTCGAATTCCATTCTGCATCCCTGTCAATACATACTGTCCTGGGGAACCTTGGGACTCTCGTACCAAGAAATCCCCATCCCTTACCACTAAGGACTCACTCTCCTTTCTGCTGATGGGTCCATGAAACCACTCTTCTTGAAGGAGTACCACTCTGTGATTGGCCAATCCAGCTGGCCATTTCTGAACAAAGGATGATGTTGTCCTGTGCTTAGGGGGTGGAGGAGCCTCCTGCAATGCTGTCTCAATAGGTTCTGCAATTGAAGAAAAAATGTTTCTCAACTTTTAACACTAAGAATAGAACTTTTGGAACAACAAAAATTTAATTAACCAGAAAATGTTACTTTTCTAAATCATGATATGAAGTCTAGGATACAAAAAAAAGTTGCTCTGTTTGAAAAAATGCAATTTTTGGAAAATAAATTAACAACAAATTTATTTGACCATCAAAATGTGAAGGAATTAGCTAACATCCAAAAAAATGTGCATACATTATCAGATTATATTTGCATAAATTATGCAACAAATTTTTTCCATATCATTATATCTGTGGAAGAATCAGGTTAAAGATTCATTAATGATTTAAAAAAATTTATAAATGGCACTAAATTAAATGATTAGGAAAATGTTTTTTGCAATAAATAAATAACCCCAAGAAACTGAAGTAGAAAGATTACTTGATTAAAAACTTCATTCGCTTCCAAAAATATACAAACTGGAAACAGCAATCAATATGTTTCAAGTGCTTAAAAATAGGTGCCCATTTTCGAGATATGCCAGATGTGAATGTAAGAAACTAAAGTGATTTGAAATACAAAACGTTATGTTGCCAATGAAAAATGGAAAAATAAACTTTTGTTTCTTTTTATTAACATCTGGTAAGTCTTGAAAATGGGTGCCTGTCTGTGGTACTTAAAACATGTTTACTGTTATTTTCAATTTCTATATTTCAGAAACAAATGAAGTTTTATATCTAGTAATAGAATAAACTATTTTGAGTTTTATTTAAGCGCATTGAAGCTTTAAGCATAACAGTGGTTATGAATAATGCAGCATTAAATAAAATAATTTACATTGATAATCTTTTAAATTAATTTAATATATTAATTGAATTAGGCTCTTTTATATAAGCACTGCATTTTGAAAATTATGGAATCAATAATAAAAACATACAATACATACAATAAAAAATTTATTTAAAAAATAAATGAAAAAATTCTAAAAAAAAAAACTGAAAAATAAAACGTAAAAGTCTGAAAAGCACCCCTCCTTACTTAGTTTTAACACATTACATTAATTTATCACATTAATTTATTTTATAAATACATTATTATTACATATATTATTATAATGCATTATAATATATTATAAAAACCAAGGGGGAGAAAAAGATGAAAGACAGAACAAGAAAAACCACAGTGACCGAGAAGGGCAAATCAGCATAAAATGCATTTCCATGCATTATGGAAAAGTAAATATTTCATAACAGATACAAGACATGAAATTATTCAAGTAAATAGCTTAAACATGAAGCTACTCACGTAAATTAAATGATGTCTGTTCAGAAGCAGCAACTATGCTATTCACATATTCTGAAAGAAATAAACACAATTTTTATTTAAATTGATCTTAACAATTAAGCTACGATTTTATGTAAAAGAACTAATATTTTTCAAAAATAAGAACTAATCTTTGGAAAGAATTACATATATATTTTAATTTAAATCAGATTTTTCTAAATTTCTTAACATTTACCAATCTCGGTTCTGATAAAACATATTAATAATACTTAATATTATTCAAAATTAATATTATAGCTAAAATATTTCCAATTTTCAACGAAAATCGTCAACATTATAATTTAATGACTACAAATTAATCACTGAATAAAAAAAAATAATAATAATTGCAAGCTCTCGAGATTTGTTCTGAAAATTTAATTATTTATGCATACTAAGCTGCCTTGTTTTCTAACTTTTTTTTTCAAAGCAAAATCTAATAACTGACAAAATTGGTCAATCCACAAGGATATTACAGATATAAATTTTATTTTTAAAATCAATATCTTCTGGGAGAAGTATTGCCCTGAAATTTTGAGTAAAAATTGCCACTAATTTCAGTTAGGTTGAAATGGTTTTATTTTTGTGTTAGGAAATACCATTTGCTTATAAACTGATTTTTAATCCTCAAAATGCAATTTAAATACCTTCAAAAGAATAGCGATGCTTCTCCAGGAAGTTAAAATAAAAAACAAATTTGATGCAACTGCAAATCTTAATTCATTTGGCCAGCAATGCTAACTAAGTGATGTAGAGCACATCACGTTCACATAGGGTTCTTTAACTATCCCTACCAAACAAATTAACTGCATCCAGGACCAGCTTATCTAATATAAGTAGCAGTTTGCAAATTGGAATTTAAATTGCAAATTTGGTAGAGCTTGCTGAGAAAGTCAAGTTGTTATCAGGATATCATATATACACACACAGCCACATGGTCGAAGGTTGCTTCTACAACAACTTCATTTAACATAATTGTTTTAAAAATATTCATGCTGATGAGAAAAAGCAGAAGTTTTTAGCTTTTTCAAAAAGTAGTAAATAGGACTGAAGCTTTTTCCTACTTACAGATGTTCAATTATGGTTTTCACAATATTGTCGGTAGATTTAATTTATGAGTTCGTCGTTTAATTCGATTCTTATATATGGTCTTTAGAACTGATGGTACTGTCACAGACATCGGATTGCTTTCCAATAGAATCACATAAGTATAATTCTTTTCTTCAAAAGTCAATTGTGGAAAGACACAAATTCTCGGACACGTCTCATCGAGCACTAACAATCTCATTGAGTGCATCTTGGCAAACAGCATGTCGCAAATCATTCATCCCGACTTGCGTGAGTGCAAAATACAGCCTATCGAACTGAATGAATAAATGAATAGATTAGGCCTGCTAATCCTTTGGTAAATATTTTGACTTATAAATGATCTCAAAAGTTTTACAGAACCAATAGATACCATTCCAGATTGGGACTATCCACTATATTGTGAGGGTAAGAAATTACTATAATTTTCCTTTTAAATACTATAATTATGATGTTTTAATTCAAAATATTTTAAAAACGTTAAAATAGTTTGGCCGATATTGATGCACGCATAAATAGGCCTATGCGGTGAAATGTAGGATTTATTTACCAAAGAAGATAGCAGCACTTTTTTAAAAAAATTTTGCAAATTGAAAAATTTTTGCAAAATCTTTTTGTTTCATTTTTTAAGATTTTCAAAAAGGGGTCAGCACTTGATTTATTTATAATATTTTCTTACTGATTTGGCAATTTATATTTCATTTTGATTTGATTATTCCAACAGTAACTATTTTTATCTATAAGTGGGAATATCATTTTTAAGTCTTACTATGTGTACTTTTAAGTAGTGTTTGCTGTTTCATTATTTTTCAGAGCTTTTCAATTCTTATAATGATTTTCTCTTATTTGTCTTTCCATTATGGGGCCTCGGCGCGCTGTCAGTTTTGGTTTTTCCACTGACAACAAAAGGCTCCTGTGTATTGGCTGGCAGTGTGTCCCCTGATGAAGTTCTGTCTTGCCAACACACATATCTTTTATTTTTATTGCTTTTTCCTGCTTTAATTGTTTTTCTGAATATCTTATATATATATATATATATGTATACATACACTTCTCTCCTTCACTATTTCTCTAGATAAAACCTTCATTAACAATGATATCAGACTTAAACATAAAATTAAAAAATCACAATCTTATAATATACTCATAAGTTATATTGCATAAAAAATATTTTCACCTTACATTAATGCTTTAAAAATCATTTGATTTAAATAAAGTGAAAGCAAAATAAGCTGAAAATATATTCCAATTAGAAATGTACGATTTATATCTTTGAGAATCTACAGTATCAGAAACAAAGATCAAAATTTTAGTGTCATTGAAATAAGTTTTGAAAGTGTTGACATCAGCACTCTTAAATCATTTTTGAAAAAAAAAAAGGTTTATTTTTCCAAGTCCCTTAACGTTTTGGAGTTCTATAGAAAGAAAACAGGCTAAAATAGTGAATAAGAAATAATTAGATAAAATTTTATTGAAATGCTACAAGTAATATTTATACAGTTCATTACATAGTTTATTCTTCATGTTGAAAAATATATATTAAAATTTCTTTACTCAAAAATGGTAAAACAGTTGACTAGCAAAGTTAGCTTCTCTCTCTATTTTTAAAAAAAAAAAATTATTTTTAGAAAAGTGCATTGAAACTAATAACATTTAAAAAAAAAACACTNAAAAAAAAAGCATGAATTTGGAACCAAATTTTTACTTAGTGGATATAAATTATCAAACAAGCTGCACAAATTGGAAAAATATATTTGCTAGAAAAAACCTTAAAATCTTAAACAAAGCAAATAGATTATCATTTCGAAAATAATTTTGTCATTGATGTTTTCTTTTTGCAGCAAAATATTTTGTCCTGCATGTTTCTTTTTTTTTTTTTTAAGTAAATTAAGCAGAGATTTTTTTATCTTCTTTCTAAATTATAGAGAGATATTACATCTGAAACAATACTCAGGGTGATTAAATATTTAAAGTCCAATTTTCAAAAATCTTTAAAAAAAAGCCATTTTAATGTCAAAATTATCTAAAATTTACTAGAGTATTCACACAAAAAAAAAGGAAAGGATATGCATAAGAAAATTATAGTCCAAAATTTTTGAAATAGAGGGTGCTTTACTAGTCATAACCTAAATGGCTTAGGCCAGAAGTGACATTTAGATCATAACAGAATAAATTGAAAAGCAGAAATGAAATCTATATTTCCATTGCAATGATGTTGAAAACAAACAAAGAAAATCAACGATGAATTCGTTTTTAACAATCTTTAAAAATTAAAGGAAAAAAAAAACAGATTATTCACATTCACTAAATACTTCTGAAACTTAAATAAATTACCTGGTTCTGTATTTTCATTTGTTGACAATGGTTCAGCATTGCAAGTATCCATGGAAGAAGGTTGCTATGAAATATTATGAACAAACATTTCACTTATGTAGAATAATAAACTGAATTTCAAAAATTTAATCATTCAGAAACACACATTTAAGATTACTTAAAAACCAAATAAAAAATAAAACTGTATGCATTCTCGCTCTACCATGCGTTTATGAACATTATAGTCTTGTTTTTTATTGCTCCTTAAAAATTTAGAAAAAAGTAAACAAAGTAATATTTCTCAAAAGCATTAAGAATAGTATAATCAGAATTGATCCTATAATACAAATAATTTCATGCACGCGATTAATAATCATGTATCAAAAAATATTAAAACAGGATGTGTAGTAAGCTATAAATAATATCTCTCATAATAAATTATCTAGATACATGTACACTTATTTGTTTAAAATGCATAAATCCGAATGAAATAAATATAATAGAAGTTACATAGATTTCAAAATTCTACACAAAACTAAAATAAATAATAAGAAAATAGTTTCTTTTAAAAAAGCAAAAGTAAAAACTTTTAATGTTCTTGCATTATATTAAATTTAGAGACATCAAAATTCGCTAGAATTGGTCGTTTACAGTTTTTTTCATTTTGGCTAGTTTCTTCTAGTTTTTTAAGGTTTCTACTTGTATTCTGGAATAATTATTTTTGGGAAGAGATCTCAACACTCATTAAGAGAATGTAGGAGGAAAAAAAATTGATTCTACCTCTACTCCATTTTGATGGTAGTCCGGGAGAGGAGGTAAAGGTGCTGGCAGATCATTGTAATATTCAGAATCTTCACCCCAAGCATCTCCATTAAAGACAGGATTATCTAACCTATTGGAAACAAAGTTTATTAACAGGGAAACTCACTCATTTGGGGTCGTTCAAATATTACATAATGTAATGATTTTGGACTACTCCACTTCTCTATACTCCTCTCGAAGTAAAGAAAAGGTAAGATTCTTTGCAAGTTAAAAAAAACCACTATCCCCAAGGAGAGAGTCTCTTTGCATCAAAGGGCATGCTAAATGGATGCCAAGCTCCCAGCCCAAACGCATATCAACATCGCCAACTCTTGAAAGAAAGTTGCACAGTCTTCTTTTTGCTGGCTTTCTTATTAACAACAATAGTCAATTAACAAATAATAAGAATTAATACAAATGATGTTTCAAAATCGTAAAAAATTAACGTCTTTCTGTTTGCATTTAAAGAAACTGAAGAGAGAAAAAAAAATATTGTTCTCACAGACATTTTTTACCAATCAGCAAGTTTTTCCTGCAACCTGAAACAGCTTTCAGTGTATTATTCATACACTAAATGAAACATATTACACTTTTTAAGTTTGTTCACATATTTATCGATATTAAATCATCATTTTTACTTTGAATATCAATTAGCATGGGTCCTACACTTAAAAAATTAGTAAGACTGAACTTTTTTTGGGCATTTAACACAATGTAGTGTTCTTTTTTAAAATTTTGCTTCATAATTTTTTTTAGAAAAAATACTATAGAATATTACCCTAATTCAGCAAATCTCCCTTTTTTAAATCAATCATTACTAACTACAGTTGAAATACGTTTGGACATTTAATACATTTAAATAAAAAATAATTATTATTTATAAATATACGCGAAACAAAAACATTTATAACGTTTTTAATATTCACTTTTAGTTCATTTTCTAAAAGAGGATGCAATGTTAAATTGTTTTATTCGATAACGCCTGAGAAGCTTTATCAGAGCCATCAATAGACTTTATGGTCGATATTCTCTTTCTATATAATCAGTCATATATGTGGACAAATAATTAAATAGCTTTTCCTTATAAATGAATAAAAAAGCAATAACTATTTTGATCAATCAACTTGATTACAAATTCAAATATTTATTGTGAATTCTTAAAATGAAACGCGTTGAAAGTCTTTGCTAAAGCTACATCAACTATTAATGGTAAAGGAGCAAAAATAGATCTTAAAAGAAAAATGTCAATCATGAATCTAATTTATCTAAAAAAATATATTATAAACTGTGATTTATAATCATCCATTTTTTGCTAATTGGTAATTTTTTTATATAATAGGCAAACAGTTACATATTATTTGAAGCTAAATCAGAAAAAAAGAAAAATTTATATTCTCAAATATAGACATGAAATTTGATTGTAATTTTCTAGTGCAGAAGATATTTCACCTTATAAATAGGGGTATATATATCTAGAACAGATCAATATTAATGCTTTGAAATAAACTTTTAATAAAAATACTTAAAACCCAAAAATATGCACATAAGTATTTATCATTTATAGAAAATTTTTTAAGTTGTCAAGAGCATTAGAAATGCTATCCATCAAATTTATAAATTTTCGTTTGCTCTGGAGACATTGAAGTTAAAGTGGTTAATTGTTGTTTATAGACTTGAGTTACACGTACCTCGAATTGTACTGAAGATGTAAATAAGGATTGCATACTTTAAAGTGTCCTTATTAAAAACAAATTATTCTAGAGTTAAAAGCAAAGTGGAAAAAATTAAATAAGTATTGGATACGGCTTGATAGAATTATGATAGCTATAACTGGAGAATGAAAACGGTTGCATTTTTGATTATTCTTAAAAACATTTGAGTAGAGAGCCTGCTAGACTTTGGAAATTATGGGTCCTCAGAGCCCAGGGATTGCATATTTCTGGGTCCATTTTGACTAAAAGTGGGTGACTATTTAAAATATAATTTCCCAATCTCTTCATTCATTTATTAATGTTCACACTCATAGCATTATTTTATCTATTGATATAAAAAACAAAGTGTTTTAAATTAAGAAAAGCTATAGTCGAGCTATCAAAGCGTTTAAATAGGACTGATTAAGCACCTGAATCAAAGCAACAACATAGAGACTCCAAATTATACAATTTTTGCCTTCAAGTATTAGTAACAAAGGAAAAGAAATTTTTAAGTACATTTTAATTACATTCTGCTTATCTGTTGGTCTGTTATTTTTTCAGCTCTTGAGAAATACATGCCCCAGGAAACTTGTCATAACTTATTTTTTGTGTCCTCTCACCGACATTGTTTGAGTCTAAACTAGTGAATACTAAAAATATTTTTACTCAAAAATCGACAGATTAAAGTTACAGCCCCATTTTTTTCCTCCTTTCACTACATTACGACAATAAAAGTTCAGTAAATGAAAAAAAATATTATATTCTGTTATAAACAAAGGTAATGTGACAATCTTTACGTAAGATTTCTAAGTGAATGTTTTAAATTTTAGACACGGGTTGCTTAGGGGTTCCTTAAACAATCCGTATCTAAAATTTAAAACATTCACATTGTACCTGAGGGAGCACATTATTTGTTAGCTTATTTATTTGTTAGTACAGAGCACATTCAACAAGCAGAAGGGATAGGATGATGATGATAAATGCACTTTTTTTTTGCATTTTTGTTTGTTTCTTCTAATGAAAGGCATTATTCATGTTTTTATTTATTTTTGGTCATTTTCTCCCCCATTTCACAATGTTTTATTATGAGTTGTGAATTATATATTTTTTTATTTTAATGCCATTTTACTTCAGAATGAATTTTTTCCCTTTATAAATTGGTGTAAATTTTGCACTGAATTTTGTTATCTTATCATGATCCTCAAATAAAAAGTGTTGATGTTAGTATCCATATAAATCCTCCAATAAAAGTGAGGAACAGAAAGAAAATTTGTTTTCAGACAAGAAGAATTCTTTCAATTTTAAGGCATTATTTTAATTTTTAAATAATTCATTCAATAATAAAAAATAAAAACATTTGATAATACAATATAATTCTGTTGTCTTTCAAGACTGTCACAAAAACTTAATTTTTATTTATTTTTCATCCAGTATTCTTTTTACATTTTATTTTATTTATAAATTACGTATCTATTTTAATCATAACCATATTTTTTATTAAAATCATAAATACAAGTTATTTATATTTATAAATTTTTTCAAAAAGTCAATGTAAAACCTTTTCCAAAAGTTTTAAGTGTGGTTTTTCAAATTTTTAGGTAATTTTTTTTTAATGGTTTTAAGAGGCCTCCTATGCATTTTTTTACAATTGTTAGGTTACCACCTTCTAGCCCAGTTCATCAGTGGGAATTTCATACACATAAAGTATTTTTTAATTTTAGTGTAAAAAAAAATTAATGCTGTACAAACCGATCAGGAACAGTGATGGCACGTGGAGTCTTTCTACATTTATTTTATTTATGAATTACGTATCTATTTCAATTATAACCTTATTTTTTATTAAAATCATAAATACAAGTTATTTATATTCATAAATTTTTTCAAAAAGTCAATGTAAAACCTTCTCTAAAAGTTTTAAGTGTGGTTTTTCAAATTCTTGCATTTTTTTACAATTGTTAGGTTATCACCTTCTAGCTCAGTTCCTCAGTGGGAATTTCATACACATAAAGTATTTTTTAATTTTAGTGTAAAAAACAATTAATGCTGTACAAACCGATCAGGAACAGTGATGGCACGTGGAGTCTTTTTTAGGAATTCTTTGAATCGCAATTCAAATGCCTGCCCTATTGTTGTGATCACATCTTGTGCGAGACCACATTCCAGGACAAAACAAGCACGCCCAAAACTAGTATCTTTAGCAACATATGCAATAAAATCCAGAGTATCCTACAAACAAGACATAGAAATTAAATCCAAATATAATGGACATTATAAAATTTCTATACAATCCAATATTCCATATATATATTTATAATTATTCAATATTACAGGTAAATGAAAAGGGATGCCAACAAAACTATGACAATGCTAGAGGGTGTGAGAAGACTTTTAAAGGAGTCAAAAAATTAAAGTTTATAAACTACCACTTCTAACATATAATAAGTTTGAGTAATTTAAGTTGCAACATTTTAAAAGTGGTTAGCATAGAATCTCTAAACAACTAAGTTTCATAACAGAAGAGATTTTCTCCCTAGAAGAAAATTTCAACTTTAAATAATATTGAAATATTCGTCACATAACTACTTGGCAGTGTTCATCTATAATGGAATTTTTCAGACAGTTTTCTTAAACACTTTTTAAATAAAACTTTCAAACTTTTTCAGAAATAAAAGTAACAATTTAAAAAGCTATGTGATTTTTTTAGAAAAAAATAGGACAACTAAAAATGTTGCTTTGTGCATTTTTTTAAATATAATTATAATCATTTAATAGTTAAAAACTTATCTTAATTAATAACTTATACCACAAGTATTAATTTTATCTACAAGATTACTAATACTAAAATAATTATCAGTAATTTTTTCATTTACTGGAATAAAATTAAATTATGCATTAAGTCAGCGTTTTTAAGGAAATCAATGTAAAATAAATCTATCTTTAAAGTTATTTTTATATGAAACATTTTCTTTGGCAATTTATAACTTTTTGTGGCTAGCATCTATGGGAGCTTGAACTTCTTCTTTCATGCATTTTTGTTTCATTCCAATTATGAGACAGTTGCCTTCATTAACCATTGCAGTGTTCTCCCTAAGCGATTTTAGAAGGGCAGACCACCATGATTGCCATTTAATGAGTCCTTTTTAGTAAAACTAAATCACCTTTCCTTAAAAACACTGCCTTTTATTCATATTTCAATAATAATTACGCATTGGTAAAATTATATGTGCTTATAGGTTTAATTCTGATAACTATTATAAATATTTTTGTTAGTATTATTCTCAACTGGTTAAATTTTTATAGGTTTCTCTTTTTGGAGGGGTGGGGGATATTAATAAATTTTTTAATCGATTTTAAATTTTAAAATTATTTTTCAAATAATTTTTTTTGACAAAAAAAGCACTTTAAATGTTCATTGTCTCATAATTTTCAGTTTAAATTGTAGAAAAAGAAACAGTTTAAATTATTGTAAAAGTTGTTTATCAATCAATTATGTTTTTTAGTTTACTTTTGTAAAAAAACTATTATTGTACAAAATGTTTACTGTTTACAGTAAACATTTTGTACAATAATAGTTTTTTAGGATGTCTTTTTTTTATTTTATAAACTGCAAATTTTTCTCTTATTTTGATAAGGAGAGAGCATTACTTTTTTCAATATACACATAAAATAGTACAAGATGGTGTTTAAAAATTGCTGAGGATACCACATTAATTAAATTAATTCTTTTGAAAAAATCGGAATTTGCTACAAAATTGATACTTATTAATAATAAGTTTTAAAAAAATGACAAAAAACACAATTTTCTCTAGCAAATGATTTTTCAAATGCTTGCCATTTTGGAATTACTTTTTAGATTATGAATTTGATATTTATGTGCTTGCCTCACTAGTTTTATCTAATCACATTAATTCTAGCAGAAATTATTAGGGGATTTTATTTATAAATTTTTTCTTTTTAGTCTCGTGTTCCCGAAGCTCATACCAAGATGGGATTTTTTCTAACAAATCTGTATAAAAAACTTCGATATTGCAGGTGAATGAGAACTTGGAAAGAAAATAAAGAAAGGACAGAATAAATGTCTCATAAACCAAATACCGCATAAGTAATGAAATTTTCATCTTAAATCAGCGAAACCCAAATTAATTTTGTCAGAATCTAAACTATTGATTTGTGTACGTCAGCAAATCAAGTCTTGAGATTCTCTGAATTCNAACGTGGCCTTTTGCTCTTGCCTATCACTAGTGGTTTAAGCTTTTCATTTCCATTCATATTCGCTCCCAGCAAAAGTGTTAGACGTTGCTTGCTGGCTTTTCCAGTGGTGCATTTTTCGCCCTTAAACGATAGAGTTTTATCAGGCAAAAGACGATAAAATAAGCCCGTTTCATCTAGATTAAAAACATTCAAGGCATCAAACCTGGATAAAATGTCCTTGAGAACACTGTTCCTCCAATTTTCTATAGCATCACCATCAACACCTGCGGCTTCCCCACAAATCGTTTTAAAAGAAAGACTATTTCTGTCCTTGAAACGCTCCAGCCAACCATTGCTGCAATGGAAATCTTCTATGTTCAACTCCTTAGCAATTTCCATCGCTTTTTCTTTAAGAATGACGGAAGAAATAGGCTCATTTTGCGATCTTGCATGCTTTAACCATCGAACTAAAATCTCCTCGATCTCGTCAAACTTTGATTTCCTCATTCTCTTTCTGTTGTCTTTGCAGTCTGCTTCTTCAATGGTTTGCTTTGATGATAGAATATCACTTAAAGTAGTTCTCGGAATATTGTGTTCTTTGGCAAAAGCTGTTTTCGAAACATTTGACTTTTCAAAAAGTGCAATTAAGTCCTTTTTTTCTTTAAGAGATAACGAGGTAAGTTTTCGTTTTCCCGGCATTTTGGAAACGTATTCAAATCACAATTTTGTAAGAAAATAAAATGGCCCTTATAGCGGGGCTTACTCGCTATGAAATGAAGTCCCACTGAAGTACGCACAATAAAGAAAAACGTCTACACTCGACTGAATCGGAGCAAGAAGTGAGAACTTTGAACGATTGGCATGCAAAATTCCAAGAATCCAAATCCCCTAAAAGGAAAGGAATGCTCACAGCTGTAGAGCGAACTTCGTGGGTGGTCCGAAATTCCCGGAGATACTTAAAGTGAAAGGGGCGGGTCTGAAAAGATAACAGATAGGTTTGCCATTAAAAAATATAGGTTTGCCATTTTTTGGGGTTGACGAATTATCCGGAGTAGAGTTAAATTCGATGACGGGTAAAAGAGGGTTATTTTACATTATTGTCTATGAGGCTTAGTCAGGACCACAGGAAAACGACGACTTAAGCGGAGTGACGACTTATCAGGGTGACGACTTAATGAGGTTTTACTGTACTTGATAAGTTTAATATATTTCCTAGAAAATATGAAGACAAATTTTTTTTGTGCATTATAAGAAAAAACAATTCTTGTTATCTTTTAAATCTTTCCTTTCTTTCTTTTTTTATATATCTTATCTTTCCGTAAGTATTATTAAAAAAATCTAAAAAGTGTAATAATATTTTTTCAAAAATAAAATAAATAATAAGCATTGATATGCATTTCTTGCAAGAAAAAAGAAACATTTTACTCTATAAAACACTTACCATTTATTAAATTTATTTATTTTTGAATCATTAATTATAAAGATTAAACAATTTTGTGTATAATTTTTTTAACTGGCATAATTTTTTACAGATGTTTATCTAAAAATAGTAGTGCCATTGTTGAAATAGAAGTCAATAGAATAATTTGTCTAGAACTATTTAAAGATTTCAAAGATTTGGGTAGATTTATGTTAAGGTCTGGTGGTTCAACTGTAGCTGCTGGTTTAGTGACAGAAATCAAGTAGCATTAAATCTTTTGGTAAGTCTCATTATAATCTTAATGAGTTGCATTTTAATCTATCTCTAAAATTTATTAGTCAGATTATGTCATTCGCCAAGTAAATTTGTAAAACAAAATTTATGCCAAATGTTTCGTTTAAAATTTTGTTAACATTTTTCACCTGAACTATTTTTTCTGCGTTAAAAAAAAAAATTTTTTATTTATTTGTTGATTTTATATGGCAATATGTTTTTATATTCTATATTATTTCATGAATCTAGTTTTTGTTTCTATGTTTTTAATGTTTTTATTTCTCTATAACATATTATGCGTACAAAAAAAAAAAAATTCTTTATAAATTGTCTGCATTATAGGAAAATATTCCATCATAAAGAAAATATTTTTCTTATTTAAGAAAAATGTTCCACTTCCCTTACATTATTAATTCAATTTAAACTTCAATTCAATACAAATTTTAATTCAGGTAATTTTTATAATAAACTTTTTTTAATTATTTATTAACTTCAACAACTTAACCAAACACTTTTTAAGTAACTTCATAAATATCCACACTTATGTTTTTCAGTGATTTTATTCAACCTGATTTTAGTGTTATTTTTTTTTTTTTTACATTTGAATTCAAGATTATAAATTACATGTAGAAAATTAATTAATGAAACAAAAAACATTGATTCAGTTTTTAAGAAAAAAATCTTTATTAAAACTTACTGTTTAATAGAATATTTTTCATTTTATCATTTTTAATTTCTTAATATAAAGCATTTATGTTAAGTAAAAATTGAAAAGATGAATCAATAAGTAAAATGCATTTAAAATTTACAAGTCACAAATGAACTGTATAAAATATGATCTAACAAAATAAAATATTATTATAGCTTTTATTTAAAAGTTTCTTCCCATAAGTAGTAATAAATTTGTCATTTATAATTTGAAGAATTTAATACTCTGTTATATTGACAAAATCTTTTGTTAGTACAACGTACTGAAAACTGTAAGCCCTTGGTTACACCATGATCAATTATGGTTTTATGTGTAGCCCAACAAAATTATTAGACCTCAATATTTAAAATATTATTGTTATTAAAAAAACATGTTGCCTTTGTTGAAGTTCATTATCAGAATTATTTTTTTTAAATATATTTAAAAAAATTTCTTATCAATCTAAACCTATCCTTATATAAACTATAAAGTATTATGAGAATTTGTTTAAGTGCAATATTATTATTTATTTACAGTTACATGACTGTGTGTGTAGTTATAATGGAATTTTGTGATAAATATGTCTAATTTAACAATTAGATGTAAGGCTGTAACAATTGATATTTTTATTATTATTTTTTTAAATTTTGAACCCTCTGCTATTTCGTTCAATAATTAGTAATATTTTCTATTTCCTATAGTTTATTGTTTCAGTAACTGTTTGTTAATGGTTATATTTTATGGCAGAAATTTTAATATTTAATTAAAAATTCAAATAACAAAATTTAAGATGCTGAAAATAATTTTATAAACATGGTGGAAAAAATGGTGTGGTATGGATCTTAAAATGATAATGATATATATTGTTCCTTCTTCGAATAATGACTTTTTGCAGCAAATTTTTTTTCTTTTTTGATTCATAACTGTGTCATCGAAGTACAACTATATAAATATTTTAAGTACTTAACATCATTGCTTTTCTAGGTTAATGCTTATTGAAATGAATACCTGGCGATAACGATACTCATTTAAGTACATTTGGATATTTTGTAATATATTTTTATTATTCAATTGTTAAATTTGCAAATATTTTGCATCAATAAAAAAATATTAAAATCTTGTTTGTCCTTCGTTCCTTATATCATTCTTATTTGTGTTATATATTTTCCTACATTTTAAAGATCTGAATCCGAAATTAATTTGTTTAATTAGGAGCTAAATTTATTAACTGACTCTAATTGCAAAATACTTATTAATTACAAAATTTTGTTTATAATTTTCAAAAATTAAGATTTTTACCTTGGAAAGCACCCCTTTCATTCTTTTGCACATGACAGATTATCAATTAAATATTTAAGACACAAATTTTAATGCCAGTTTTTCTTAAAAGTTTATTTTTCTTAAATTTTGACAGCTTCACTTGAGCTATATACAGTGGTCGCCTCCTATAATATCTGCTTTTTCAAAACATATCTGCAAAAACGGTGTAATTTTAAAGTCAAAACAATGCTAGAACTATCACATTTGTTAATAAAATCAAAACTGCCATTTTAGAAATAAAATTTTTGTTCAAAACTGTAATTTTAAAAAATAATATTTTTGTTTTAAAAAATTAGGAATATGTTTTTAAAAAATTAAAGAATCTGCTTCTTTTTTTTAATGATTTGCAATTTTCTAACGTTTGGAAGTGTAGTAGATGCATAAAAATGAATAAAATTAATTTTTTCCCCTAGAAACGAGAACAAAACTCTTTTTCTTCATTAGGGACAGTACGGGGTAATCTGTACGGGGGAACAGATACAGGAGGATGATCACCAGTATTGATGTAATGTTTTGCATATGGAGTTGCATCTCCCCCTGGTTCGAAGATTCTTTCATACTGTTTCAACAGGGTGTTGAGTTTGTTTTTTTCTTCACTTGACAGTTGTTGACCTTCTTCCTCTCTCAGTTGACAAGTATTGGATTAAGCACATAGCGTATTCTTGATATCACACAAATTGGCTTCCTCAGCAAAATTACATTTTCGTCGGGGAAAATCGCTGAAAAACCATCTGCGACTTTTTAGATCAAGGACGATACCAGCATCTTGAAGGAAATCTGTACCAAGGAGAGTACGATTTTCTTTAGCATGGGGTAATGCAATTAAGTTTGTTTTAAAGACTCTTCCTTCAAGTCCTATATCTACCAAAGTAGTGAAGGCTTCCACTTGTCGTTTTTCTCCGTCAGCAAGTGTCATAGTGAGTTGGGTCTCTTGAAAGTCTGCACCTTCTTGTTTGAGAATTTGATACAACCGTTCTCCAGCAATACAATGGCTTGCTCCACTGTCAGCACATGCAGTACCTAAGAGTCCATTTACTGTTATACTCAATATAGCTAGTTGTGATGATTCGTCTACACATGACTGGAAGAGGACGTTTCCAACACTGGGAGAAGAGTTTGTGCTAGATGGATTGCATTTAGGACAGCGAGATTTGATAATGCCAGGTTCACCACATCCATAGCACCTTCTACCAGTTCTGCTCTCTTCAAATCTGTCATTGTTTACTTTATGATGTTGATCATCATACATAAAATCATTTCTTCGCGGAATTCTTTCATAATTAGAAAAGTCCTGCTTGTTATGACTTTGAACTCCAGTATCTCGCCTATTTTCTTGTCTGAAAGAATGCATGTTATATTTCTGGTCATATTGTACCCTGGGACTACGCGAATACTTGTTTTGGTTATAAAGTCTTTGTGATTCTGTTTGTTTCAAATTAAGCTTCTTTTCTGTATTTGTTTTCTGCAAATCTTTTTTGTTCATACGAAGATTTTCATACGCATCCATTTTCTCAATTAAATCTTCAGGCGTTTTCCATTCACACCAGACATCTAAGAAGTGCTCTTTAGCTTCTGGAGGAATTCTTTTCTTCATTTGATCGACGATCATCAAGTTTTTTAATTCATCAAAAGTTTTAATGTCTAATTCCATTAACCAATTTTCGAAAAAAGTTTGGAGTTCAAAATGAAAATCTTTCCAAGTTTTCTCAGGTGTTTTTCTGTGAGTGGCATACAACTGTCGAAGCTTTTCTGCACTTAGCTTAAATCTTTTCAGAAGCATTTCTTTGATATAGTCAAAATCTTGGGCTTTATCTTCTGCTTCTCTTGCGATGAGTTGCGCAATATCGTTTGGCAGGACACCAAGTAAATAAGCTACCCAATTCTCTTTGTCTACTTTTAAAAATTTCAATTGGCGTTGAAATAAGTTGAGATATAAAACCATATCGTCCTCTTTGGGATTGAATTCAGGTAGTAATTTCTTTAATTGTAAGTTGACAGGACAACTACTAGTTAAACCAGATGATGGTTGTATGAATTTTTGGGCTTCAATTTGCAAACGTAATTTTTCCAGCTCAAAATTCTGTTCTTGTTCCTTTTCTTTCAATATTCGATTTTGTTCTTCTTCTTTTTCTCTATTTAATTTTTCGCTTCTTTCTTTTTCGACTCTGTCATCAATAATATTTTGTAACACGTTGAGGCAAAATTCTTCATCGTATGCTTCATTTTCTGTGATCAGTTTCTTAATTTGAATGACTTTAGCATCGGGGGGAACCTTGAGACCCATTTCTTCAGCTAATACACATAAATCGACCTTTTTTCCCTTTCCTAAAAATGTCATTGTAGCAGATTGTGAAAGCACCACTTAATAGATATTGTTTAATACCCCCAATAGTCTTAAAATGTCACTGATAATGAAATGTCACTTATTATTTAATATAAAATGTTTCTAATTATAGATACCCTATCACACAATATTACTTGAGATAATTTGAACCAGTTAATATAATCTATTCAAACAACCAATATTGTAAATAAATCAACATTTTGAACAATAAACATTATTCTGTATAAACACTACACAGACATTTTACTTTTATTTTTCTGGATAAAATTCTATTAAACCAAGATAAAAAAAAATTTTTACCAAAATACACTACTCTTCATTTATCAAAATTATCCACCTTTGTTACTTAAGTGTATTCAATATAGAAACATATATATAAAACACATAGCAATAGAAAAAAATTCTTCTCCTTCCTTCCTTTTTTTTTTTTTTAAGTAATAACAAGTAGAAATTTTAATAATAAAACTATACTACAAGTTACATGAATGAATTAAAAAGAAGCAACATATTCTTAAATTTCTTTTCCTCTTTCTTAGTTTTGAAATTTCTTTTTCTTTTTAAATAACAAGTTTTATTACAACCTTAGCTAAATTCAATTTATATCTGTAATTGAGATCAATGAATATAAAACAAAATGCAATATAACAACAACTAAGACATAAGTTCTTTATAATCATTAACATAAGTTTCAGTTTACAAACACTCTCATTTTACCATGAAAGAAATTCGTCTGTGGTTTTGGCGCCACAGAAAGCAATAAAGAAAGAATCTTGTCTGATTCACAGATGCGCAAGTATTAATCGAAAGTGATATTCATAAAATAATATTCAAACAGATGAATAATTTTAAACACACTTTTTAAATGAGAAAAGAAAAATCAAAGCTCAAATATTTTAGAATGCAGCTTTTTTAACTTTTGCACAATATATATTCATTTTGAAACATAAAAAGATAGCTAACTCTCATAATATATTTCTCTATCTACCAGATTCTTAGTTTATAAAAATTATTTTTAGAATGAATGATTCAAACTATTTATATATTTAAACTTCATACACAGAATTACTATACAACATAATACTTTTCATTAAGTTTCAAATCAATCGATAGAAATCTTACTACTATAAAAATTGTACTTATCAAAGTTGAGCGGGAAAGGGTTTTCCCGGTTTTCCTCGTCTAGCTGGGGTAAGCTGGGAAAACGGAAATACTGAATCAAAATTCAGGAAATCGAGTTACGGGATGACCTCATTAAATTCCACAATTTGAACAGGACGTTCATTCACTTTCTGAAAAAAAAATTTGAGCCAGCAAGGAACCGTTAGTTCGGCCACGAGTTGGGCGTCATTTTTGTAGGGGAAGTCCTGGTTTATTTGTATTTCTACCAATTCACATAAATAATGAAAGACTAGAAATTATCTAACTCTAAATATTTATTGAAAAGGACAAAACACATAAAAATAAAACAAGGATAAAAAAATACAAGAATTTGGAAGAGGGGGTTNGGCTCGAATTAAACGTCCGTGCATTACGGCGGTTCCTGGCAGACTGTCTTAGTTCACCGCCAGAGGCGCTGTAATGGGGGAAAGAGGAGAGTTCGTTACACATTCCAATTATGAGACAGTTGCCTTCATTAACCATTGCAGTGTTCTCCCTAAGCGATTTTAGAAGGGCAGACCACCGTGATTGCCATTGGATGAGTCCTTTTTAGTAAAACTAAATCACCTTTCCTTAAAAACTCTGCCTTTTATTCATATTTCAATAATAATTACGCATTGGTAAAATTATATGTGCTTATAGGTTTAATTCTGATAACTATTATAAATATTTTTGTTAGTATTATTCTCAACTGGTTAAATTTTTATAGGTTTCTCTTTTTGGAGGGGTGGGGGATATTAATAAATTTTTTAATCGATTTTAAATTTTAAAATTATTTTTCAAATAATTTTTTTTGACAAAAAAAGCACTTTAAATGTTCATTGTCTCATAATTTTCAGTTTAAATTGTAGAAAAAGAAACAGTTTAAATTATTGTAAAAGTTGTTTATCAATCAATTATGTTTTTTAGTTTACTTTTGTAAAAAAACTATTATTGTACAAAATGTTTACTGTTTACAGTAAACATTTTGTACAATAATAGTTTTTTAGGATGTCTTTTTTTTATTTTATAAACTGCAAATTTTTCTCTTATTTTGATAAGGAGAGAGCATTACTTTTTTCAATATACACATAAAATAGTACAAGATGGTGTTTAAAAATTGCTGAGGATACCACATTAATTAAATTAATTCTTTTGAAAAAATCGGAATTTGCTACAAAATTGATACTTATTAATAATAAGTTTTAAAAAAATGACAAAAAACACAATTTTCTCTAGCAAATGATTTTTCAAATGCTTGCCATTTTGGAATTACTTTTTAGATTATGAATTTGATATTTATGTGCTTGCCTCACTAGTTTTATCTAATCACATTAATTCTAGCAGAAATTATTAGGGGATTTTATTTATAAATTTTTTCTTTTTAGTCTCGTGTTCCCGAAGCTCATACCAAGATGGGATTTTTTCTAACAAATCTGTATAAAAAACTTCGATATTGCAGGTGAATGAGAACTTGGAAAGAAAATAAAGAAAGGACAGAATAAATGTCTCATAAACCAAATACCGCATAAGTAATGAAATTTTCATCTTAAATCAGCGAAACCCAAATTAATTTTGTCAGAATCTAAACTATTGATTTGTGTACGTCAGCAAATCAAGTCTTGAGATTCTCTGAATTCCGCGAATTAGCAGAAGAATCACATGCCTGCTTATATGCGCCGTTGGAATAGTACTCACTATTAGAAGTAAATACAAATTTAAAATATTTTGAGAATGAGAATTCTTCTCAAATTCATTTTTGAGTACAGTAAAATTAATAGGTAAACTAAAAGTAACTCTCTGTTTCATTTATCTCTTTGCAATTAGTAAAAGAAAAAAAGCAACCAAAATGGTTGGCAAATGACTTACCGCATCTCCACCAGACGCAAAGGATACATTGGGCATTTCATGATTAACAATTATCTGTAAAGTTCAAAAAAGATAATTAAGCATAAAATTATATAATATTAAAATTTTGAAATGTATAATAATATCTCTGTAATTAATTGCTTAAACCAAAAAATTATTGTACCTATTTATAAAATTCATTTACCAACTTCATGCAAAAAATAATTTGCATTTCATAATTAAATTTTTCAATAGTAAAAAAAAAATCATACTGGCCATTTTATCATTTTAAACTATGTAATTTCTAAAAAAATGATAACAAAAAATTGAATGAATTGAAAAAGAATTTTATCTCACTTCTTCATTTAAACTTATTTATTCAGCATCATATTGTCATTTAGGTAAAAAGTCATTTAAAATCATCATACATTATTATCAATTATATTTATCTTTCAGGGTTATTACTCAAAACTACCACTTGTTTATTCTTCTGAAAATAAATATATATTGCTAATTACATATTTATTTTCATATCCATCACAAGTTACATGCATACTAATATTTATTGAACAATTACAAGAATTTGATTTTTTCTTAAAAGAATAGAAAATTTATGACGGGAAAAAACACTTACTTCTTCGGATTCCATTACAGATAGATTCATACATGCACTTGTTATGACTAAATTTGCATTAGAGCCAGCAAAATCCATGTTGGGTTTTTCTGCCAGCATTCGACAAATTCGTTTGTCTACCTAATAAATTTAAAATCTTATTAATGAACATGATTTTCAATACAGCATACAAAAGGAACAAAGGGATTAAATTGAAAATAACTTTTTAAATTAGGAGCTAACTATTGCAATACTTATGGCTCAGGTCAACCTAGAACACTGTAATAGTTTGTTAATGTTATGTGGTAGACTTTAACTAAAATTATGTTTAGTGAGTTTTAACTCTACAAGCTTATCTTGCGAAAGTAGATCTTGGTGTACTGTTAAAAATTTAATATTGATAACATAGAGTTTAGCACACATGAATCAGCTAATTTCAAATATTTATATTTTTGAAATTATTACTTATATCACAACAAATGATGCATGAAATTAAAGAAAAAATATAACAATCAGAGTTTTAAGTTAACTGCGGTCATTGGTCAAGAAGCGCTAAAGTTTGACTCAGACAGTCATAAAATAATGTGGTTCCCTGGACCAGTAACTGGTATAAAGAGATGGTAAATTGTTTTTGGTTTCTTGATTATTAACTATAATCTGAGACATTAGCATATTACATTATTAAATATTAATATTAGCACTGAGAGATTCTGAGATATTAGTATTAGGACAAAATAGCATATTTCATCATAGATGCAAACTTCACACATTCCTTGAATTGTAAATTTTTATGAACCATTCTTTTTTTAATAAAAAATCTAAGAGACAAAGAACTTAGACTTAGAGGTTGGGCAGCTCTGACGAGCAGGGCACATTGACCAGAGGTCTATTGTACCCAAACCCTAAAATCATGATTAGCATGAAAGCCCTATGGCTGAAATAAAATTCAGCAAGCACCTTACAGGAACATCATGCAGTTCCCAGGCATTGAAAATATGCTGTCCTAAATGCTCAAATCTTTGAGCAGAATAGACCTCACAATCACAGAGTATGTGTCGTGATGTCTCTTCTTCTAGATGACATCCCCGACAAAGAGAATTTGATTCAATTCCCATAATGTTTAGGTGTCTTCTGAGGATACAGTGACCAGTAAGAAGACCAATGATCTTCCTTATACTGTTTCTGTTAAGCTTTAAGAGCTCCTTTTGACGTACACTAGGACAGTCTCGATTCAGCTCCTTAGCTTGTCTTTGACCGTCAGCAGCGCGCCACTGCTCATGGGCGATCTTGCCGTAGAGCTTGAATATGGTTGCCCTAAATGAGGAGGGAGAAATTCCCAGCGCAGGTTCAGGGCCCCAGAAAATTGCATTAGAGCCAGCCCGTGCTGCTTCGTCAGCTAGCTCATTTCCACCGATACCCATATGTCCTGGTACCCAATGCAGGGATACCTTGTTATGAGTGGACAGGTCACAGAGGACCGAGAAGCATTCCCACACTAACAAAGAGGTGAATTTACACCTTGACAGTGATAGGAGAGCAGCCTGANTTTCGTAGGCCCTAGGCACGTGCCTAGTGTGCCTATAGGATAATCCGGCCGTGTATACATGGTAAAATTTTGAAAAGTTATTATGAAAATTATTGAAATGTATCATTTCTGATTCACATTTATTCACTTATTATAAAATTTATTTTATATGAAATCAGTTATTTGCATTATTAAATATGCGATCATTCATTCAGTAACGTTTTATGTAGTGTATTCGATGACGAGGTCTTTCTGGTAAAAAATTTTTCTTTATACTCAAATTTAGTGAGTGCAACGTATTTCCACAAAATCATGGTGCTGGGAATTGTAATAAAATTATTCATTAAATACAATCAAAGTGAAATAATAGATTTAGCATAATAAATAGAGTATAAAAAGTAACATGCACTGCTAACAGAGAACACATATAATTACTCTTCTTTTTTTATCCGCAGTTTTCAAACCGGCTGTTTCACAAACTCTGTTAATGCATTCCCTATAAATGAAAACACATTAGTTTCCCTTTAAGGCACAATAATATTGATAATTTTCAATTAATATGTGATATCAGAATGACTCAAAAGATAGAGAATGGTGTAGATAACCATGACTAGAAATGTTATCATATACCACCAGAAACATCCTCCTTTTATAAACTGACTGTTCTTGTACATATGAACTGGTACTCTTATTCTTTGAACTTTCTAATGATTATTGTCGAAAATTTTAATTAAATAGGTTGTCATTTTTTTTACAGTTTTGACTATTAATTTAGCAACACTCTGTATTCTTTTCTCTTATAAAAGAAACTATTTTTCGCCCTCACAATTGAATGCATTCTGAAACATTCATTGATGCTGATAGCTAACATGTGTCATATGATGCCGATAGCCAGCATATGTCATATGAAGCTGATAGCCAACACATGTCATATAATGCCGATAGCCAATATATGTCATATGATGTGGATAGCCAACATATGTCACATGATGCCGATAGCCAACATATGTCATGCGATGCTGATAGCCAAAATATGTTATAGGATGCTGATAGCCACCATATAAAAGTAATGCTATTATTCAGGCCGGATAGGGGACAACTCTTTGTCAAATGGTTATGACAAATGTTATGTCTATGTTATGACAAATGTTATGCCATCATCACCAAAAAATAAATAAAACTCATAGCAGTAGGTAAATTATGAAAATGTATTTACACAATAATTGACATATATCACCTGTAAATTATTTTATAGTCGTTTTAGTTAATGGTATATACTATTTCTTCTAAATATTCTATGTTATAAATTTTTTTTTAATTTTGATTATTTTTAAAATCGAAGGTTCAAAAAATTTTTTTTATCAATTATAAACCAATGGCAGGATATTTACCTTATTATGTAACATTTTATAATCAAGACATTTAGCTACCATTATACAATTATTTACTGTAATGTTAATAAATAGGTTACCTTTTAATAAGTTATACTTATTTTTACAACAAATTTAATGTAAAACTGTAATCAGTCAACATATGCATTTAAAATAATGAATACAAAATAACTATTTAAATTCTAAAGCAATATTAAGCAATAAATTTTCTCATCATTACTAAATATATTCCTTAATTTTTGCAAATAATATTTGATAAGTTTTAATAGTGGCCAAAAAGTAAATAATTTTGTAGCTCAAGTTACAATGATAAGCAAGTAATTATATTAGTTTTAAACTTCATAAAAAAAAGAAGAAAAAAAAGAATTGGTAATTAAATCTGTGGACGCAAATTTGTGTTAATGCAGTGAAATATTTTGGGATATTTTTATTGAATAAATTTTTTTGAAGCAACGCTCTGTCTATCATCAAAAAACAAAATAACTATCAAGAAACTGGCACGGGGATTAAGTTAGCAAGGGTTCCTTCTTCATGAGCAGAATTAATTGAATTTAAAAAAATTAATTTGTACAATCATAGTCATTTTCTATAGTTATTATTGATGTGACAGTAAGTAAAAAGAAATGGAACTTCGATACCATTCAGGACTTTTTCTCAATGAAAGTTTCAATTTTTAGTTCATACAAGTTGATTTATTTTTAACAAAAGTTTCTAAAAATTAATCTGATAGATATTTTCTAAGATGTCTAGGAGTATCAGTGCACTTGAACTATTAAAAGTATCTTTATTGGTAATTAGTAATATAATTAAATGCTGAGATATTTCAACATTGTAATGCAATAATTGAAGATTTTAATACAATCTATAGAAAACAACATACTTAGCAATTTGAGATCTAAAATCAAAATCCAAACTTTTCATGGATGTGTTCACTTCCAAGCAGCCAATATACTGAAATAATAATCAAACACTTTATTATACAATATTTTAATTAAATCAATAACATTTGAAATACAGAGAGAATTCACAAGAGGATTCACAAATATCAAAAATAGTATTTAAGCCACTTTTATAAACAAATGTTCCGTTCAAATGATACTCTGTACTATGCATGAATAAAGCAAAACAACACAAATAAAGCTATAGTTGCAATTCTATAAACTATACCCTTCTGCATAGAAAAAAAACACCAAATGATAGTAGGATAGGACTATTGCCGTTCGGTGTTTAAAAATTTTTTGTTTATAAACTGAAACTATAGTAGGTTCATTTCTGTACTTTTACTTGAGCTTTACTCATATAGTTTTGATTATTTAAAATGTTTTATTGCTTAAAATTAAAAAGAAATGATGAAAACTTTATAACAATTTAGGTTAGGCAACAGATATTTTTCTACATAGCATGGGGGAAAGAATTGCAGATAAAAAAAAATTCTGTTTAAATAACACTTGTTTACACATTCAAATTATCTTTTTCCACTTACAAAAAAATTATAAATGCATAAATTTATAATAATCAAACACAATAAGTCGTTTTAAATCGCAGTAACCTGTTGCTATATCATTCATATTTCATAATCCTTTTGATGAGGTCTTGCACCTTATATCATGATTTGCCCTATTTAAAAATGACATTGCTCAGTGGGATTGATTAATAAATCCTTATGTGCAATTTTTATACCAATTGAATATGAGGAGAGATGCAAGAATCTCAATTTACATAAATACAAATCGGAATGGTCAAAATGTGTTACTTGAAGTGTTTTCAAACTATATTATTTGTTCAGGTAAAGAGAATGATTGGAATGATGATTTAAAACAGGGTTGAAGCAAATTCAATTGAGTTCAGTCAGCTTTATTAGAGCTCATTAAATTAGAGCAAGGTGAGGCAGCTATTAAACTACTGGATAATAATTTATGAAAATTATATTAATAACTTAATAACTTTCAAAACAACCTACACTTGATATAATTTACTTCTGTATACTCAGCTGTAATGTTTTCAAAAACAACTTTTTTATAGTACAAGGTGAAGGTATTAAATTACAGGGCTGATCAAATAATTCTTGCAAATATGAATATTTTATGTCAGAACTGTGGCCGGTGTGAGATGAATGCGGAATTCGTATTGACTGGCCACTGCTGGGAATCTAAGTCGCTTCACCTCTTTGGAAAGCGAATGCTTTATCCCCTGAGCCACCACGACTCTCTCAAATCCATTTATTCTACTTTATGACCGTCATTGAATAGCCAACCTAATTTTGGGTTTACGACTACTAGTAACCCCTAGTAATTTTGGGTTTACGACTACTAGTACCGCAACCACGTAATTTTGAACCCAATCCAGAAGACAAGAGAACTTTTTGATGAAGTATTGGGATAGATTTGTCTCCGTGAAAGACATTTTGATGTAACTAACCTGCATTTGTGTTACATGGAGAGGAAAACCACGAAAGCCTCCGGCAGTGGAGTCAGACGGCAAGGGGACTCTAAACAAAGATCCGTCAACAACTGAGGATACTTTACCTCAGCACTGTGGTTGATACGATCAGAGTGCAGAATTCATATCGACTAGCCATTGCTGGGATTCGCCTTATTGAAAGACGAACACTCTATCCTCTGAGTCACCAAGGTTCTCTCAAAAACATTGTGCAATCAACAACTCTGACAACTACAACTACAACACCTATCATTCAATCAGCATATCCTCCAGAAACAATAACACGATCTGGTCGCTATGTCCGCGTTAATCTAAAATACTTGTACTATTTGCTGGAGAGGGATTACTGCTAATCAAGCAACGTCAAGCCTAGCTCCCATTCTTGGCAAATAACTTCAACTTTCACTTGCTGTGACGTAAGAGATACAAGTATTCTTTCTGAGCAGCACATGACTAGTTTTGCATTTCTTAACTAAATGTAATTTTATTAATCGATCATTACGCAAATATAAAATGATTTCTTTAAAATCATAATCGGTGTGGATTATTTATTCAAAAAACAGTTACTGTTAAAAATGTAAGAAAACGCTCACAACCAGCAGCTTGAACGTTCAAAGGATTACATAGTGGTGCATTTATTAAAATAGTTGATAGTAATATAGTAGTTCAAATACTTACTCGCACAGCATATTTCACTCCGCCATAGGCAACCTGAGAATCTGGGTGGAGCCAACCTCGTGGAGGCTTGTTTATGAGGCTTCCATTTTTAGACCACTCAGTGGGCATTCCACTATCCCCCGGCATGGATTGAGAATTAGAAGCAGGCCATTGAATACGCACTTTTGGCATGCTCTTCTTCAGAATTAAAACATATTTATGCTTGCATCTAAAACTGGAAATCATATACTCAGTTAAGAAGTTCAGAATGAAATTAATATATCAGTTTTTGTTTAAAGAGGAGGCTATACAGCAGAGGAAACCTTCCAGGGCAAATTCTTTACATAAGTGATTCAGTAAAAGAGTCAGTTCAAATAGAGTAGAGGATGACTAAAGATAGTCCAATTAATCAATTTTCATAATATTTATTAAAACTTAATGAAAAATATATATTGAAAAGACGGTTTGCTACACTTGCTTGTGAGAGCATGGTTGACTCTCATTGGTTTATGAAAGGATGTAAGGGGAAAAGAGAAACTCGATTGGCTGATTAAGTCATAGATACTTTCAAACAGAAAATGTAAGAATGGTTCATAAATCCGGTTTTAACATCAATCTCTTTTGCAGCATTAACTTATTTGCTTGATATAAACAACTTGAGAACGTTTTTGTAATTTCCTTTATTAACTAAAACAAATTATACAACTTAACTTCCGGACTATTTTTAATCTTGTAGATTATTTAAAAATAGAAAGATGGAAAAAATAAGTCCTCACTTAAATATTAAAATATACAATTTTAAAGCACATTTTAATATATTTTTTTAATTTCAACGCTATACCAACTTACTGTCTAAAAAGAAAAAAAAAATTCTGATTTATTAACAATAACCCTCGATTTTGAGTTTATGAGTTATAACTTAAAGTATGAGTAATATTTTAAATTAAGTTTTAACAATTATTACTACTTCAATACATTTTGATTTCTATCACACATCAAATTTATTTCAAAATTTTGTAAAATCAAATTTATATTTCTTACATGAGGCCGTGGGANTTTTTCTTTATAAAGTTATGTAACTGCTTAATTTCAAATAAAAAACACTGCGTTCTGCACCTCTGGTCCAGTGTATGGAGGAGTTAAAGGTGGTTTTACAGTATCTATTCGCAAATATACACGAGTACAAGTTTGTAAAGGTTTATGTACAGTGCGCAAAATAAAAAACGGAATACCCATAATAATTTTTGCTTTAATGATTGCCTCTTCACGTTTTAGGAAAATTGATGTTTGATATTATAATCGCGAGAATATGATGCGCGATATTAGCGGATTCCGGCGTAGTTTCAAATATAAAAACGATGAAAATCCGACAAATAAAATAAAATAAATATTGCGGAACAGTCACGTGTATGAATACGCCTCGTTAACGTGATTCAAAATTTAGATTGTAGAACTTAATTTATTACTTTAAATTTTAGATTGCGGTAAAAATTTCGTCGGATTATAAGTTTTGATTCGCCGAAGTCTGCAAATCAATTCGTGAGATACACGGAATAATGCGGAAATCTATAATGCCCTGCTCCTAGTTTTGAGACCTGAAGGATGATATGAAAAACTCGGAATGCAATCAACCTTGAATGATCCAATTTTTGCATGCAGTATATATACTGGAAATAAAAGCCACCTTTTCAAAGCAATCGACTGTGGTGCCGAAAAAGGAAAAAAAAAACTTCAGATTATTGTGCTGGTTTTGCAAAAAGTGCAATAGAAGAAATCAAAGAAAAATATGGAAGAAATGTCTTCGCTGTAATTACTGGCAATGAAAATAAAATGAATGCAATGAGCAGAATTCTAAGATCCAATGAAAATTATCCTTATCTCCTTACAGGATGAGCAGAGCATTTATTAAATCTGTGTGCAAAATATGTAACGCCAAATACTTCAATGAAACATATTGTGGCATTTCATTGAAGTATTTTAAAAATAAACACAATGATCATGGATGGTAACGTGAAAAAGGGTGATTAATATCCCAAAATTCCTAACGAAACTAGGAGGAATTTTTATGAAGAATGCCTCAGAATATTTATTTCAAATTTTCACACACACAGTGAAATAAAATGAGAAAATTTGAATACCAGATTAGAAACATTTTAGGCAACATTACTATTTACACAGAAGCAGTTTATTTGCAAAATCAGAACTACTGGCAAAATGCATTATTTTTTGCAAAGTTATGCTGCAACTCTTTCCACTGTTGTAGAGGTGTGAATAAATGTATAAGAAGAACCAACTTTAAGTAACTATGCTGGAAATTTCAAGAAGCAATTCAATCATTACGTAGATCCATTCCATTTCTTAACAAACCCGAAATACTTTGATGAAGGTCTCACATATAAACATGAAGAAAAAACAGAAATGTGGATTAAAGAGAACCATCCTGACTTTTTACCTAGGTTATTGAAATGAAAGATAAATGACTTAGAACCTTACCCAGCATTGTTATTTTAAAAATATATAATTGAACAACTTTCAGCACAAAAGTGGTGCAACCTAATAAAAATAAAAACATCAAAAAAAAAAAAAAAAACATAGCCTGAAGATTTTTTATTTATCAAATTGAATAGTTGTCCACCTTCTTCAGCTTCTATTGGAACAATTTTCTCCAAATATGGCTTTGTGTGGAATTAAATTCGCAACCGCTTATGGGCTGAAAAGGCTTAAAAGTTAGTTAAAGTGTATACTGTCTATAAATGTGAATCAAATGATTGGTAATTAAATATGCATCTTAGAAATAACTAGTCGTTTGAAAAGTAAAATTTTCCAGTTTATTATGTGTTGTTTACTTTTTTTATGTCCCTTAATGTATCCTATTTTTATCTCTTTAAATTAAGTATTTTCAGTTTTTTTTAATGAAGCCAATGTTCTTCATGTATAAAATTAAAAAACTTTTCCTAAAAAAGACTGGCCTTTTTTTACAAAAAAGACTGACTCTATTTAAGCGGTTTAAACCAAATAAAAATGACTGGCTTCTTTTGGCCAAGTCAAAATCTAGCAGCCCTGGTTAACACAGTTCAAAGTGTCTGAAGGCAGTCTGAGGATAGTGCCATACACCAATTAAGCAGACGAAGTATTGATATTAGGCTGAACGTATACCAAGCAGCAGAATGGGAATATTTCTGACCATTTAGTTGTATTAGATGCCATAATAGCACAAATGTATGCATTCCAAAAATATTTCTCAGTTCTCAGAATAATTTGGCCTCAAAATTTTGCTCCTGATCAGTAGTAATAGTACTGGGACAACCAAAGCAGGATATCCACCCATTAATGAATGGTGAACCGATCAATAATGGCCATGAATGATAACCATAAAAGATTTCAAGGAGTCCTATAAAGTCTAAATACATGTGTGCAAATCTAACAGTTCAAAAGAAACAATTTTTGACTTAGTGTGTCAATGAATTTTAGCACGTTAATAATTTTGACAAGATTGGACAGAGTGTCTTACAAATTTATGCATATGTGGCTAAACAAATCTTTTTAAATATCACTTTAAATATTAATGAAACACCTAGATGAGAAAGATTATGTATGTGGCTAAAAGCAAGATTGTGTTTAAGAGAGCAGATAATAAAAGATGGTCATTTATTCGTAATTGATTGCTTGTGGGCATTTGATTGAGTTTGGGAGCTATATAATATGGTAGCATATGTTTCACTAAAAATTATTATTTCATATATAATAACAGTTTGAAAAACAGCTTTAAGAAGACGTTATGCTGCAGGAGAAGATTTTACAGCAAATTCTGTTTCTCCTCCATTGGTATTTCAAAATTTAGGATTTAGTGAAAGAGATCAGATAAATGTAAAATAAACCATAAAGTTCCAAATGATGAAAAAAAATTATTATGAAATATCAAACTGAAAGCAAATTATTCCATGGTTTTTAAAGCTCTGTTTCCAGAGAAAATAAAAAAGCCACAGTTTAATTGCCTTACACTTGAAACAAAACAATGATTTTAATTTACATACATCCTCTTACCGTAAAAAATTATATGAGCTTTAGAACAGACACATAACCTAAATATTTTAAAAGTTATTAACTTTAAAAAAAAAGGGCCAATTCGGCAACATTTTACTATCTAGATAAAAATGATATAACACATTGCCCTTTTCTCAGTTTTTGAAAATTTTTATAAGCTCAGATAATGCGACATTGGAGTAAGTTTTTAACTATTAAAAAATTAGACCACACAAGCTTTTTATTCAACAAAACTGGGGCTTTTCTTTAGATTGACCTTTTTGTGCCACTTTTAGAACAAGCATAAACAATGCTAGGTTTAGATAGGCTAAACTTCTTCTAACAGGCATGAATAACAGACACAGCAGTTATGAAAATAGCATATTATTCTCAAAAAGTGTCATTTGATATGACGCCAAAGACTTCGAAAAATGACATTGAAGTTAATTATTACACCATTGCCACATAGGAAATGTTTGACTGAAAGTTTGAAATGACTTTGTTTTCTTAGAATTATTCTAAGGGGTTGGAGTAAATCTGCATTAGCTTAAGTGTATAATTTTTCTCTCTTTTTGAAGGAAAGATGACTCGACTCATAACCAGTTGTGGTGTAAATCACAACTGGTTAGCCAATCAGAGGCAAGCAAATCCTTTATCTAAACGATTAGGCTTTAGCTAATATTTTTGATAATGATTCCAATTTTTTCCTATGATGATTTTAATAAATCTGTTTAAACTTTGTAGTAAATATGTTCATCACTTTTACAGTTATGACTAATAACTAAAATAGAAGGAATATCTTTATGCAAATTAATTAATGGATCTAAAATTTAAACTAATGATAAAAGTCTGACAAACACCTACATATACTTACTAGTTTTTGGCAGAAAACTATTAATTTTCAGCACGTATATATTAAATTTCAATAGAATGTTGTGATGTTTCAGAAACTCTTTTTGAATTTTTTTTTTTTTTTTAAATTTGTAACTAACTAAGATAGACTAAGAAGTAAACATTAATACATTGAGAACAGCACATATTCTCTGAAGTCTGTAAATTTGAATAAGAACACAATTTATTCACGAAATACGTAAACTTTAAAATACACTATAATTATTGATTTCTTTTCTTCTGCATGCAATAGCATAGAAACTCATGTAAACTGATACTGTTTTGCAATCGAATCAGTTCTCTCCAGTAGACTTTAAACCAATATTTTTCAGTGTGAATCAAATTATCAATAAAAAAAAACACAAGTATAAAAATAATCTAACTTCTAATATTTAAAAATTAGCATCATACCTAGAATTAACTACAAGTTCAAGTCCGAAAATGCGTCACAATTTCCTCGAATGTTAAAATCACCAAATTGCAATCATATGCATACTGCAACAATGGGTAAATATAAAATTTAGGAGAATAATTACAACAAATGCTAAAAACTTTAAACTAAAATGAGTTCAGATAGAAGAATTGTTTTATATTAATGAAAATTTATTAGCAACTAGAGCTATGTTTATTTACGTGTCAAACTGGTTAAAGTTGATATTTGCGACGAGTTTTGTATAAATAAATTTTTCCGCTTATAGCTTTTTATCTGCATTAAGTGCGCATAAAGAATTTTAAGCACAAAAATAGGCAGTCGGAAACTCATCAAAATAGTAATGAAGTTCATCAAAATCAAAACCAAATGAGATAGTCACATTAGTCTTTCCATGGTCTTTCTTTAAAGATAGTTAAGGAATTAGTTTCTTTGTTCAATGGAACGAAAGTATGATGTTACTGTTTTTGGTGCAAGTGGATATACAGGGGTGTTTGTCGTCCGTGAACTTGCCACTTATCATTCTGAAATTAAGTGGTGTATTGCAGGAAGGAGTGTCGAGAAGTTGAGGAAAGTTTTAAAAGAAATCGGGAATGAAATCGGTATGATAGTATTTTTTTGAAAACTGTATAAATTGAAACATTAATATTACTTAATTCTTTTTCCCCCCTATCAGTGTAAATATTCATATCCGCCGGCCGGTAGATGACTTGTTTCCTTATCTCTGTATCACTTTCTTTATTATCTTAAAGAAAACCCTTCCTCTCAGCACTGAAAATTTTTTGAAAAGGGAGTGTACCTAGTAGTAATTGCAGAGGGCTATTTAGATAAGTTTCTGTAATATGGCAAGTCTTAGATAAAATTAAAAAATTTTTGTGAACCGTAAATCTCAATTTAAAACACTTTCTACAAGCAACTTATTAGCTCTTATAACTAGTTTTAACTCTTTCGTCGCCACCTAATTTTGAGAAAATTTGTTCGCAAAAGGTTCTCTTTTTGCTTAATTCTTAAAAATTTTTTGAATCAGTGTTCTCTCTGAGCGTTTTTAGAATAGGGGTCCGTCCTGAGTGCTTTTTGATTCCTATAATTGCGTCCTCTTTGACTTTTTTGTAAAAATACGCTGCCATCGCTTAAAAACATTGTCTTTTTATTCATATTCCATTTTGAAGAATGACAGATCACAATTGGTGCAATTTGGAAATATCCCCTCTTTAATAGGGGGGTAATAATAAATTTTTTTAATGATTTTAATTTTTGAAAAAAAAAATTTAAAAAAATATTAATTTGAATTTTAAAAAATGCACCTTTTATGTCCTTTTTTTTTTAAATTTTTCAATTTAAATTGTAGAAAAAGCTTCAAATTCTCTATTAATTATTAATTTATTTTAGTTTATGTATAGTAATTTTTTTTTTTTTTTGAAAAAATTCTGCACAGAAATTGTCATTTGGTATATGTCTATAATTATTTTTATGAACTGCAAATTTTTCTCCTTAATTATGAGAGAATTTTTTTTTGGAAATGTACATATAAAATAGCATAAGTGGGTAGTTTAAACATTGTTGAAGATCAAATTCAGTTATAACATTATATTACACATTTTGATAAATTTTTACGCAGGTAACTGAGAGAAATTTTCCTTCATGGAAGACTTTTTGGTGGAATTAAACCATATTTGTGTTACATGGAGAGAAAAACTTCTTAATGTTAGCCATTGTCTAGGGAACTCAAGTTCATGATCCATCTACCACTGAAGATATCTTACATTGGACCTATGGTCAGTGTGAGCCAGGTGCAGAATTCTTGTTGATCACCCATTCTTGGGATCGAGCAACGAACCAAGGTTACCTCATTAGGAAACATGAGCTTTATTCTCTGAGACACCATAACTTTGAAAATCATACTTTACGGAAAAAAGCATCCATATAACGTTAGAAGACGTAGTCTATCAGAAACAGTTTAAAAAATGCTGCACTAACATAAAAACACCCATAAAAAAAGATTACATTCAACAGCGAAATGGATAAAATAAAAACTGATATCTTAATTTTTGAAAGAAAAATTTAAAGCTGTACTTCTCAGTTTTCAAATTACTGTATTTTTAAAAAAAAAGTGAAGAAAAAGAATAAAATTTCTAGTACAAATACTTTTTTAATTGCCATACGATAAATAAGAAATAATGATAAAACAAATATTTTTTTCTTTTTAAAAGTAAATCTAAATAGAAAACAAAACAAAAATCTTCGTTGATTTTTAAACTAAAAATTGAACCCTTAAAATTACAATGTAGCTTTTTCCTATTGTATTTTTAGAAAAGAGTTTTAAAAAAGTATAACATAGTTTATTAGAGTGGCTCTTTAAGGAAAGCTGTCGTAATAAAAGTGCTGATAAGAAAAAAGTTTGAGAAGTTGGCAAAAGAGAAGCAGAAAAAGTGACAATAAAAGAATTAAATTAGCTTTAAGTTTTTTTTTTTTCTCCAACTAATCTGAGTACACTTTAGCTCTTCGGGCTCTGACATATAAATAGGGCCACCTTGAAATTTTTATTTGTCTTTAAAATTCTACAGTCTGAATAATATGTAGGCTAAAAATAATTACTTGATTAGCTCTGACTGGATGGACATTTCTGATTATCAATTGTAGAAGACGTTGACTGAAAATAATCTAGTTTGAAATTGAATTCAGAGGAACCTTCGTGAGGAGGAATATCAACCTTCTATCATCCATACATAATTCTGCTAAAATGAGTAGAGTCGAAGGGCCCATATCCAAAATCTTCAGGAAGTCCAGAAAATAGATTTTTGCATATAATAAGAATAAGTCTATGAGGTAAACATTGAGCTATCTTTATTCAATAATAAATGCATGATAGTTACTGTCAATTTCCATTAGTGTGATAAATCCAATGCAATCGTTATTTTTGGTAGCTAGTATTAAAGATTTCTACATGGTTTTTAAATCTCAATTATTTAATATTCCATTATTACATACTGCAAATTCTTAATCATGCATTTTAGTAATCATTTCTCGATTAGCGACAATTCAGCTGTGGTTTTGACATCCTCATGGTTTTGTCGATAATTTTCTCGGTGGTTATTAAAACGGACTTTCACATGGTTTTTATAACCTTAATGCTTAAATACAACATTTTGTTCATCAGACTTCAAATCACTTATTTTATATTCAATTAATGATTCATCCATCTAGATTTATGATTGCATTTTTGTCAGTTGGATTTTATAGTTTTTTTTATTGCTATATTATCGTATACAGGAAATTTTAACTTGCATTCAGTTTGCCATTTTTTATTTCTTTACATGCCACTGCTCAGTTGTAGCCAAATTGCAGCAATTATTTTGCTGTGGGTCAGAAAATAGAGTTATTCATTTTAGGCATACCACTTAAACCAAAACATTTTTACCAAGTTACATGCCTTTGGACTGTACAATTATTTCCTTCATTATGATTGAATTACTCTTATAGATCTTTCCTTGTACACCAAACTATTTTCAATTCAAATGTGGTCTCTAGGTTTGAAATTAACATTAGACCGAGACCACTAAAAATTAACTTGGACCACCATATCAGTTTTCTCGCAGACCAGTAATCAATGTAACGAGATGTTTTGGTTATTTGATTTTCTCTTTCAAGTTTTGGTTTGTGTTTAGTTGTAAAATTTTCTGTACTGTAATTTTTCAATTAAATTTACTTTATTGATATTTTCCTAAAGAGAATCCAGATGAGGCATGTAAACAGACCAGTGAAAATATGTATGGGCTGTTGATAACTTTTAGTCAAGTGACTCAATTTTCTTAATTTCCTGCACCTAGTTCTGGAACCACTTAAATATTTCAGTAGTACTGTGGATGAGCAGAGTTGTTTCAATATCGTAATATCATTAAACAATTTCAATAAGATTAAGAAAATGTTTTTGTTATTAATTGGAACTTTTAACAATCATACACTTACTGGTGTCTCTTTTGTCCATTTACAGATAAAAACTTGGATTCAGTTGACATAATACAGGCAGATACTGGAGATGAATCTTCATTGGTGCATATGTGTAGAAGTTCTACTGTCATAATTAGCTGTGTTGGACCAGTAAGGTCACTTTTTCCCTTACTATTCTTCTTATTATTGCTATTCTTTTATGTGTTTTAGTTTTGTGAGATAAAAATCTCCCCCAGAAATAAGAATTCCTATCCTCAATAATAATAAAAAAATAAAGTCAGAACTTCGTAAAATGTTGCCTTCTGGAACGTAACTGTCCTTTAGCTTCATTTTTTGAGTTGTTTAATGATCACCGGAAAAGCCTACGGTGTGGAATCTCCCAACTCTTTTCCCGATTTCGAAAACAGTCTGAAAGCCAACAAAGTTAAAGAAATGTATAATGTGTTTCAAATGAAATTATAGGTTTAAGTTACAAAAAAAGGTAACAGCCTAAGTGAAAACAAAAAAATTGCCCTAATCAAATACCCTGCACATTTAAACTATTCTTACTCTAAAGAATGTACATTCATTTAGCTAATTTACAGTTGTAAAAAAGTATTTAATTTGATAACACAAATCAATTTATTACTAATTTTATGTGAAATTATATTATGATTCAGTAAAATTGGAATTCCTTTCAATAAATTATGAATTTTCTTATCATAAAACAGGAGTGAAGAAAATTCACTATACACAATTTTTTATTTGTGAATTCTTACCTAAAATGATAGTTTTTTTTTTATAGTTCCAATAACTTTTTCAAAATATTCTCAATATTAAATATTCAATATCAATTCAAAATATTTAAGTTCGTATATATACGAACTTAAATTAACGTTAAAACATTTTGATAATGATTTTTTCTAAAAAAGAAAATAGAAAAAAAAAAATCATTTGATTTTACAATACAATTCTTGAATAAAATAGCATATATGTAAAAAATAATAGAAATTGAAATGTATCAGGATTGGAACAGATGTGCGAGTTGTGCCCAACTGCTCCAGAACGAAATTTCTGATGCAGCCTGCTTTAAAATGCCTCCCCCCCCCCCTTAAAATTGAGCCAAGTTACTCCAAAACTCTAATAATATTTATTCAGCGAAAAGTGCAACTCTGCATATTGCGGCTGAATTTGTGCATAATAATGAGCTATCACACCATCAAATTAAAATTATTGGAGCTGGAATAACTATGTGAAAAAGTTTCAGAAATAGAATTGTCACAAATACAGTGTGTCAAAAAGATCTAAATTTCAAAATATCCATGTAGTGATAACATAAAATATCAGAATTGAAAGAAATAAAGTGGAAGTGCTGGAGTGAAACAATCGTAAAATGATGTGGAATAATAATAGAATCATTCAAAAGTAGTTTTTGTATAAATCATTAAAAAATTGTCGTTCCTCAAAACCAAAATTCATGTGTCATAATAACATTGAAATAATTTAATGCATTGAAATTTGAAAACCGACATGGAAATGATCAAGCGTGTCAAAATGTCAATCAATTTTAAAATTCATGTGTCTTAATAATATCACAATGAAAATATCAGAGTTGAAAAACTTAATTGAAATGGCAAAATACGAAAAAAAAAAAAACAATTATCATACTATATGGATTTATGTTACTATATTTTATATACTATGTGTCAAAATGTCAATCAATTTTAAAATTCATGTGTCTTAATAATATCACAATGAAAATATCAGAGTTAAAAAACTTAATTGAAATGGCAAAATATGAAGAAAAAAAAACCAATTATCATACTATATGGATTTAAAATAAAATTTAACATGCCATCTTAATTAACTGACAGCGAAAAAATATTAAATAAACCATGGAGATTTACTAGGAAATCAGTGATAATAAATTATATTTACTATTATTTATATTGGTGATGATAAATTAAGTTTCATTTGAATTAGGTAATAATTTTTTTCTCCAAATATTATAGACATATTTTTTTTTCTCAACTTCGTTAAAATGTTTATTTAAATATGATTTAAGCCCTTTTTAGGTTTTATTTCTGCAGGATACCTGTGGAATAAATTTTTATAAATTTATTTACATTATTCTTTTTTAGGATTTTGTTACATCCTTTTTATTTAATAATGCATTTATATTTTAAGGTTTGTTGAATATGTTATAAAATGTAAATTTATCTGCGCAAACCTGGTCAAAAATATATTTTTACAAGCACTATGCTTGGAATATAAAAGTTTTTGGGGCTAAATATCAAATTCACTTTCTCCAAAACACATTTTTTTCTATAATTAGCTAAATTGCCATTATTTAAATAATGATTAAGCTGCTGTCCCATTTCTGTATGTTAAAGTAGCAATGGTCTATAAATATATCGTTAAGATCCTACTTCCCACTCATAAACTTAATGAACTCAAACTAATAACTAAACAAAGTAAAATATGAGGTTATTTGTGTTATATTTAACATAACAGAAAATATTTTTTTGCTTTTTAGCCATCAAAGCAGTCCTTTTATATTGTGATTTTTAAACCCCTTTTTTTGTGTGCAGGAAAAATTTGCCATTAATTTTTTTTTTCTTTACACATGTAAAAATGTTGTAAATAGACAATTTTTTTTTACTTTTTTAACAATAAAAATTTTCTAGAAATTTTTTAAAAAATATTTAAACCGAAAATTTCCTATTGACTGCCTGAATTTCCTTTGAATTCTGTTCGCAAGATTGAACATATTCCACTCACTTGTCTTAATATGAGCTCTTACTGCCATTGACATATATTTTGCTCACAGTTTCACACCAATCACATTTTGTGAATGCATAATTGCATATACAGTATATAAATTGTTAAGCACAGGGGTTTAGTTTTGGGGAGGGTTCAGGTGACAAAACCCCTCCGAAATTGTACATTAATGAACTATTGTATGGTAAATATATATATAGGAAGGAGAAACAACCCAATAAACCCGTCCCCCTAAACATACATTAAAACTATACCACTCATTAAGCATATTGAAGTAACAGATACGAAAAGAAGAAAAAAGTTATTAGTTAAAGGGGAACAAATTATTGCATATGTGGCTAACTGTAATATTGTTGAATCAGCTATCTCTTCTGCTAAATAAGTATACTCTCGGTATCTCAAACTTCTATATCTCGAAAAAATATTTTCCCCCTTGGCATTATATATCCACCTAATGTTAATTTGAATTTCTATGTCTCAGAATTTTGTTCTCAAAACCCTTTTTATGTCGTTTTTTTTTTTTCGAAATAGAAGAGAAATTTTTTTGGAAAAATCACAAGTTCATTGTAAACCAATTCTTTTCTGTTTAATGCATAATTGTTTTTGTCTTTTAAAAGTAAAATTATCATTGTTGTTTTTAGACTTTTAGTCAACATTACATACATATTTATTAGTGGTTATTTTTATGTTTCATGACTCTACTTTTTAGAGCAATATTTTTTAGTATATTTTCCTTCTTTTCAGAACATATTTAGTTCTGAACTTGTTTTCTCAAAACCTCTCTAACTCGAAATTTTTTTACCCTCCCTTCAACTTTGAGATATCGATAGTTAAAATTCCACTGTTTTAGCTAACTTAATTTTTGTCAGCCATTTTTTAAAAATTTTTTATTTGATTGCTTTCACAACTCCTGCTGAATCAGATTGTCTAGCTGACTGTGTAAAAGAAGAAAAAAGGAGAAAAAAAAGAAAGAAAAAAAAATAAGAATCCCGCCATATAAAAAAGGGAATATATAGAGAAGGAATATAATGAAAAATAAAGATAACAACAGAAGCTATATAAAATCTGCATTTAATTAAAAGATGTTATTTTTAGAGGCTTTCAATTAAGATTTTTTTTTTCAATTAAAAGATGTTTTATTAGACCAAAAAAAAATTAAATAAGTAATTAAGACTACTTAACTTTCTGCCTCTTGTTAAATTATTTTACTAATAATTTAATTAAAATTGTAGTACAGTCGATACTTGATAGAACGACCCTATGGGTGACTTTAAATTACGACCTAGGATTTAGAATGAAATTTTGCTGGGACACGTCACCTATCTTTCAATCAAATGAGGCTCAAGATGTTCTACATTTATTATGCGATAACATCATAGAAAATAATAATTTAAACGATTTCTTTGAAAATTTTTAATAAATCAAATGCTATATCAGTGCAAACGTTCTAATGGACATTAAAATAACGTCACGTCTAATGAAATACCAAGCGGAACTTTATGCGTTTATTATATAATGGAAAGATTACTTTAATAAGGGTTTGTTTGTACAAAGACTTTGAACAATCAGAAAGATGGAAAAGTAAGTCATCATTTAAATACTAAAATATACATTTTAATTCTTTTAAAAACATATTTTCTAATTCCCTATGCCATATCATATTGCTGCCTTAAAAGAAACAGAATATTTTTTGTCATGTTGAATCTAACTTAAATAACTATTTATATGCCAATTTGTTTATTTATTAGTTAGATTTTCATAAGCTTATGCATGGGACCTTAAAATCAGTTTTGTAAATTATTATCAGTATTTCATTATATTTTTATTTCTATTGTTTTTGACTCATATGCTAGTTTTTTCAAGAATTGTGTGAAATCAAGTGAATTTTTTTCTTTGTTAGCGAAAAAATTATCAAAAGATTTTATCAACATACAAACTTTTACTTTTTAAAAATATTTTTAAAAAGTTATTGGTACTAAAGAAATAAAAGTGCTATACTTTTTTTATTTTTTGGGAGGGAGGAGTTCCAAACTTGGAAAAAAACTGTGGTCTACAGAAATATTAGGCTCTACAATTTTTCTGCTACCCTATAACTGCCCAAGGGCGCCGGCAGCGGGGTGCAAGGGGGTGCACTTGCACCCCCCTGGCTTTTTTTTTTAAAGACAATTAAAGAGACACAGAAAAAAAATTTTGTTATAAAAATTTTTTATTAAAAATATTTTTATTCAAAAACAAATAATTAAGTAATTATTGATACATAACAATTACAAAATTGTTTAATCAAAAAAGAATTTTAATCGTCTTGTTTGCTGTCCAAATCTGTTATAACTTTTTCAATGAATTCGGAGTCATCGTTGATTCTTTTCTTATGCACACTGAGCATGCACAAACTTGGCAGATATCTAAGCTATATTTTTAAATTTCATTTAATAAAGTATAAATAATATTATATTTTCTATTAGTTATTTAGTTTAACAAAGGTGTATAACACAAACTGATTTCTCACAACAGTTAAACTTCATCAACACAATAAATACCAATGATAAGCCTAAGCGTGCACAAACACGTTAGTATACAAAACTATGGTTTGTAGTTATTTGTATTTCAAAGTCAGTAGCTATGCCAGCGCCATCAATACAGTTTCTCGTAACAAAATTTGTAAGTACAAGAAATTCGTACTTTTTTTTAAAATATCTTGTTAACAATGAAGAAATGTATCTTTAAAAAAAATTAACAGATGAGTTGCACCCTCTTTCATATAATTCTGCTGGCGTCCTTGTAACTGCCTATTAGTCTTAAACAAAAATTTAAAGTTGATAATAAGCAAAACCATTCTGAAGTCGCATTTTTATAGTATTGTTTTGTATGAAGATGACTTTTCTAATTTTTAGTTATAATTTTAATAAAACGTAATGTGTTAAAGTTATTTAGATTGCCTAAAGACTGTTAGTCATTTAGAAGCTACTCACAATTTGAAGAAAAAAAAGAATTACTCAATGCAGCAAATTTGTTTCCTAACTAATAAATTTATTTTTTGAAATATGTTTAAAAATTGAATAAAACGCCTTTTTTTAATGAAAGAAACATTGTTAAATTAATTAATGTAGATATGTCTGTGTTTTAAAATAAAAATGTTTTACTATATCTTTTAATTAGTAGTTATATATTTTTGTTAGTTGTTTAAACATAGATATTAAACAGCCGTATGCTCAGCCCCTGCATTGGATTGGAATGTTTTCGACATTCAGTTTTTTACCTAGCAAATTATGCATTAGTTTAGGTGTTGTTATGGTAGGATAATTTATTAAAAACATTTAACGTTCTTTAAAATGTAATGAATGTAAGCATTTTAAAGAAATTTCTTTTTAAATTTTTGATCTTGCTTAATAATTAATTCAGCGGATATTTTAGGAATATTATTTTAGATTGAGGGATGTAATAACATTTAAAATTAAAATGAAGTTATTATCAAAAATTAAATTTTTTTATTTTTTATCAAAATTAAAACTGTAAGTGTTTTAGGTGTCTTTCTATAATGTCCAACCACGTGACTGTTAATTACCTTCCTTATCATTGAAAAATGTTTACTAAAAATTGTTTTAATCTTTAAACAATGAGGAAATGGGTTTTATAGTTTCTTCCTCTTTCTTGATTGTTCAATCATTTCCTCTTCTATCACAGTGCTTCCTATAGATCTATTAATGTTCTTTCTATTTAATATACGTATAGGTGTGTACTAAAGTTAAATTAATTTTAAGTTAATACCAGACGCGTACACCCAAAAGCGCGGTCTTCATCGCGGAAAACTATTATACTTAAAAAAAAAAATTATAATTACAGTGGAAATTTCCATATCGTAATCCTCAAAATAGATTTTTCCAGACAATAGGTCTTTAAGGTAAACAAACATAAAAATATCCTTATTCATTATAAATATCAAATAGACGATAATTAGTCAGGGGCTAATAGACAGGGTGCGTAGCGTTTTTAATAAGTGCTTAAAGATGCTTATTTTTGATTTACGTTATTAAAAAGGCTTTAGACTTTAAGGCAAGGTCTTTAGCAATAGGTCTTTAAGGTAAACAAACATAAAAATATCCTTATTCATTATAAATATCAAATAGACGATAATTAGTCAGGGGCTAATAGACAGGGTGCGTAGCGTTTTTAATAAGTGCTTAAATATGTTTATTTTTGATTTACGTTTTTTAAAAGGCCTTAGAAGTGCATTTTTTATTCGGTATTTGTAAAAAGTGCTTAATTTTCTATCTTTAAGATAGAGATTTTTTCTTTGCCTTATCGATTGTGGTTCTAAAATACAAAAAATGTATTCTTTTGTGTAATTATCTTTGCAATATTAATCAGAAACTAGTTATTTTAGCATGGTTATGTAAAGCTTTAGAAAATGTTTTTGAATTTTATTGATTTTATGTTTGTAAATTAAGAACTTTAAATGATAGAAATTTTTTTTTATTCCTGCACAGATCCTAATTATGATTTTTTTTATTTTTTAGAAAGTGATTAAAAATATTTTTAAGTGCTTAAAAAGTACTTAAAAGGTGCTTATTTTTTGTTGAAAAATCTGGCTACGCACCCTGTCAATATCAATCAACAACGAATAAGTCCACGTGATTTTCGTGGTTGTGCTGTTTTCGCAGCTTTAGTTTGTTATAGACTTGGTTTTTAAAATCTCGATAGTTACGTATGCCATAATAAAATACTGCAAATTCCGAATCGTACATTTATCATTTCGCAATCCACTCGATTAGCGATAATTCCACTGCGAACCCGCTTGGTTTTACCGNTTTTTTTTTTTTTTTTTTTTTTTTTTTTTTTTTTTTTAGTAGTTATTAAAGCGGATTTTCATTTCGTTTTTAAAATCCCAATGTTTCTTTACTATTTCGACTTCGAATCGCGCATTTCGCACTCAATTATTGAGATTCACCCTCAATCTCACGAACTTTTACGATCGCATTTTTGTCAATTATTGCTGCCGATTTCAGTTTTCAATGCTACATTATCATACACGGGGAATTCCAAATCCGCTTTTGAATGATCACACAATGGCCCGCTTTAGTCGTAACGATTTCCTCTCAAATCGTCAAAATGTGAAGTGTTTTTCAAAATGTGAAATTTTTGCTCTCTCTGAAATTGAGTGCGTGATTCTTGGCGGTAACATTCCTTTAATGCGAGACGTGAAAAAAAATTCGCGATTTTTTTTTTTCGCGCTGTCATTATATGCTTAATTTAGTTAACGAGTTATTTATTTTCTTTCTTTTTTTCATATTGTTGTAGAAATCTGATTATAATCGGAAAAAAATCAAAAGTCCAGTAAGAATCATAAAAAAATGTAGGATTCTCATCTCTGCATATATTTTTTCAACAAGTCGCAAGTATAAATTTTTATTTTATTTCTTTGAAAAGGAAAAGAGTTTTGTTTATTCTAATTGTTAAAAAAGTGTCCGAAAAAGAAACCCTTTCGGTAAACGGACTTCCAGATATGGAACTTAGTACTGCACTAAAAGCGAAAATTACTTTTACTAAATTACATTACTAAAAAAAATAAAAAGTCCGCCTCTTCAAACAAAGCGTGTCTTTTTTGAATTCCCAGGAGAGAGAAAAGAAATAATTTTTTTTTACGCTTTCTTCTACTAATGCGATTTAAAACTACATTCACATGATTTAAAATCATATTATCGCGATTCTTGTTTTTACGGTTTTGCATCAAATATCGTGTTTCGTATTCACGTGATTTTAAAGCCACTATTATGATTCGTGTTCAAGTGACTTAAAAATTATAGATCGAAATTCACGCCATTTTTAAATCAAACATCAATATTCGTATTAACGCGATTTAAAAATTATTGCAAAAAAACTTTTTCAAGGAGTTTTTAAATTGTGAAAAACAGATGATTTGGTAGCAGTTTTTACAAAAGAAATGTTAAAGCTCATTCGAAATAGACATTTTTTTAGAAGACACAAAGAAATTATCAATTTTATTAATTGTAAATTTAATTGCACAAATATTGAGTAAAAAATTGTAAAAGTAGTTAGAAGGCTTAAAATTTTTTTTTAACAATTTCAACCTTTAAAAAAATGTATTTGAATGTTTAAAATTTTTTAAAAACTTAAAAAACTATTGCTTTAGTTTCTTAGAATTTTTTTTTAATAATTATTTTAAATATATATTGAAGAACAAGATATAGTAAAATCTATGTTTCTTGTTGTTGACTTAATATTAACTAAGATCTTGGTTATTATCTAATTATCTTGGAAATTAATCTTTAGATTTTGTTTTTTGTTTTTGATTTCTCAAAAATTCTGCTGTGATTTAGATGAAAGACTTAAATTACATTTTGAGACAAAATGGAAGTATTTTCTACATTAAATATTAAGATTTTATCAGCAATTGAAATTATATTAAGAGACACACAGGCTCAATTGACACAAAATATGAGGGTCATTCTGCAACTGCAAGGTCACTCCACCCCCTGTTCTTCTGTTGTTTCATTCACCTTTAGAGAATATTGGCTTGTTTGTTGGATGGTTTTCTGAACCATAAATCTCTACTGAAAAGACCCTCCCTTGAAAATATGGAACTCATTCTCTTCAATGTCAAACAAGTGGCTTTTCTGCTGCACTCTATTCTTCATTTAGTAAAACTTTTTCTTAGAGAACTTTAACCGTAAAAAAATTAACCTAAGAATTTATAATTAATGAAAAAGAACCTTATATTTTTAAAGCAAACAGTACTTAAAAAGGGAGGAAATTTACAGAATATTAAATTTGTGTCTTGTTCGTTGGCCCCCTTACGTGGCTTGCCTGCCCCTACTTCAACTCATTAAATATGTTCAGATATTTTATTCACTTGAAAATGTCTGTAAAAAGCAATGCCTCACTTATCTATTTAACAATGATTTGTTTTTTCTGTCTCAAAACATGTTGAAAAGGCATTTTTCTCTATTCAAGCTCAATTTATGAAATACCCTTATGTGATAGGAAAAAAAAGGATGTGATAGTTGAAATTAGCGCACTGAACAATAAAAAATAAGCTATTGCTGAATTGCAAACACTTTTTCGTAATTCAAATGTGTGATAGGATTATTCATTTTTTTTCCCCGATTAATGTGCAATTGAAAAAGTTGTTGAAAACCATGTTGTGAGGCATGAAAATGTTTCTTTTTGGCATGTTTTAATTTATTATAAAATTAATGTTTCATTGACTTAGTAGATTGTTATAATAAATAAATTTATTTAGTTAATTTAATTTAAAGAGTTTTTTTCAAAGTAATGTTGCACAGTTATTAAATAATTATTTTGTTATTCATGTATGTTATTTTAATGGTTAGAGACAGCAATATTGGATCGATACATGAACCACCAGAAACAATTTAGTTTTCGTGCAATTTAGATTGCGAAGCTCACTTTTTTAATCTTCGTATAAAAAGTTATTAAAATATTTGCCAACAAAAATATTCTATTTATTATTGACACATTTGTAAGCAAATTCATTTGATTGTTTGCTCAAATATTATTTTTAATTTTTAAACAATCTACTTTTTTGCAGTATCGATTTTATGGAGAACCTGTAGTTAAACAATGTGTACTAAATGGAGCACACTATGTCGATGTCTGTGGAGAGCCACAGGTATATCTTGAATATGCTTATATTATTTATATTTTATTCTATTATTTTGTTGCTCTTGTTTCAATGTGCTTAGTTGGTTTAAGTATATATGTTTAAAATAATTTTAAAAAATATATTAATGAATCCAAGGTAGAGCGTAAGTAAAGCTATTATAAATTTTCGAAAAAATAAAAATAATTTTTTGTCCGGTTATTACTTATTTATTGCAGGATATCCCAAACCTAAGTTGAAAATTAATTCAAAACAGAGTAGTAGCACACTTTTCTAAATTTGGACACACAGATTTATGTATTTGCGCAATTACTATTTTTACAATTATTCATTAGATTATGATTGCTGGTAAAAATGACTGCTTAAAATCATATATATTGATTGCTTAAAATAAAAGATTTTGATCACTTGTAACCATATACTAGTTATCACGTCTTGTTGTAATTACAGGTAATCTTAATCACATTCATCATCTGAAATCGTTACTTATAGCTTATAAAAATAATTACAAGTAGTTTATTACCAATGTGCGTTTTATTTGTAGTTGTCACAATCGAAGTCAATTAAAGTATTCTGTGCCCATTTTTGTTGAGCAGTGAAATTATTCAGTTATTCTTGACTAATGAATAAAGAATAATGGTTGAAAATAATGAATGATTTATCCTTTATTCAAAATATTTCTGACTAATGAATAAATCTTTATTCATTATTCTGAATGACAAATGCCCATCTCTGATTGATATATATATATATATCTATATATATATATATTAATTTTTTTTAACAGATTATGAGTGTGTTATGTTTTTTTATGGAAAAATTAAAAAGAGATTTGTTTTGATTGTTAAAAAGTGTTTGGAAATTAGATTTTTAATAAATCTGTTGTTTATGTTTTGAAATAATGATAAAAGACTTGCTTGCTTTAAAAAAAATTAGAAAAATTGATTTTTTTTTATGTTTACTGATCTAAAAAATTTATTCTTCATTTGATACCTAACAGGGAAATGTTATCTTTGTGTTCATAATTTGTTGGGATTGTTAGGCTTGAATTAAAGCAACTATGGTTTTATTTATTTCATAATTAGTTAGTAATAATTATAGTAATTTTAACTATTTTAAAAGAATCTGATTTAAATCAAAAAATCCTTTTTTTTGTCAACTTTGTTGCCTGGGCTTGGTCAGAATAACTTTTTTGAAGGAGTTTCGCTCTCTCTTTTTCTTAAGAACTGTGATGAAAGCATCTCATTAATTAGTCCGACCAGTTCAACGAGTCTAAAGCGTAAAAAAAGTCTCAATCAAAGCATTTTTATTAAATCTAAAAGTATTGTACAAAAAAAAAACAGTTTTTATTAGTTACACTTTTAAATTATTAATTTATAGTGGAAATAAAATTAGGCACAAAAGGAATTTACTTTTTTTCCATTACAGTTTTTAGAATCAATGCAATTAAAATATTTTGAAGAAGCTCAAAAGAAAAACCTCTACATAATTGGGTCATGTGGTTTTGACAGCATACCTTCTGATTTTGGTATAGAGTATGTGAGAAAGAAATTTGATGGTAATACTCTCACTTTTTCTTTTATCTGCCTATGACAGTCTAATAAGATGTTAAATCCTTTGAATTAATTTGTTATTTTTTCATTCTAATGAGTTTTTTTTTATGAAAGAATCAAAAAATATTATAATAACAAATGCAGTTTTCTTCTGGACTTGTTGAAATCTTGTTTTAATTGTCTGCAAGTGTTTTTTGTCCGCAACTCACAAACGAAATTGCTTTGGAAGGAGACATTCCATGAAGTTAACGTTTGTTAAAAGTTAATTATTGTCCTGATATTCCTGATAATAAATATTTTGTTTTTATTTATCCTGATTATTTTTTTCAATGCAACATTACTATAAAAATTTTCTACATATTGATCTCAGATTTTTATGAGTAGTTCAGTGCTCCAGTAATAAGACTATATTGGAAACTCTCAAAAATTTCTGTCTCGCAATAGACTGATCGTAAAGACACGCTTCCCTGTAGAACAAAGTCAAGCATCACTGGCTGTGGTCAGTAAGAGGGTGAGTGACCACTTTGATCAGCCTGCATAGGGACCAAGGGTGCACAGTATTGGTTCTTGTTAAGCTATTCTACTGTAAAGTGCTCGGCTTCACGCTCTTGTCGTCAGGCTACCAAAGCAAGGGATCCATTCCCTCTGGAAAGGATCAGAATTTCTATGGCATGTCTTTGGATCCCAGACCGTCTTCAATAGCCCATTGTGTACAGCTCTAGTTCGACATAAGTAAAGTCCCCTACTTACCTATTTAAAAATTCCTTAAAAAAAAGTTTTTTTGAAAATTAAAATATACTTCTTGATATGTCATTTTTTTGCTATAAAACTTGTCTTTATTGTACTAAAGTAGAACAAATATTCTTTTTTTATTGCTTGTTATTAGCCATATCTTGAAGGTAGTCAGGTTTTTGCTTACTGCTTCAAAAAATGTGATCCTGATTTTTCTTTTACCTACTAGAAAGCCCTGGATTGTGTGGAGTAAGATTTAAGATGTAATGTTTATGTGTAAAAAGTTTCTATAAACTTAAAAATGGATAATAATCAAGAAAATTTTCAGTGTATAGTACTGGTTGGTTGGCTCTAATGCCACTTGCTACACGGGCAAGCTTGCTTGGAGAAACCAAGCAAATTTAAGGCAGAGTGTGCATTTCTTGTTTTTCAGTGGCGCCATCTATGGCCAAGAATTTGACTTCTGCCACACCTTACATCCCATTACACCTTACCATTACACCTTACACCCGTTTATAGGGCGAACCCATTCATACATTCATTCACAGATCGTAATTTTGACCTGAATCAGAGAACGATCAATCTCCAATGCAGTACCCCGAGAGGTATTTATTTGCTATGGGAACATGGAGGACTTTTGCGACTCGACAGATTTAACGTGCATCAGTCACTTCACAGCACGGGGAGTCTTCGGCCGGCTGGGTTTGAGCCCACGAACTCTCAGACATAAGCCCAGCGCCCTACCGACCAGGCTATCCCGGCATGTATCCATGTGTATAGTTCTTATCCATTCAATAATTTATCACACACAAGAATATCTGAATGAAATTCTTTTATTTCAACTTTTATTAGTACATTTCATTTTCCACTGAAACCAAAATTAAGTAGTGCTTAAAAATTACCCTTTTATAAAAAATAAAAAAAAAGACTAACTAGTGTGGGAGCACTTTACATTTAATGCTTTTTACATTTGAATTAAAATTCCCATGTTTTTACTTGGTGCTACTATTAATTCACAGGATCAATCTAATAATGCCTCAAAATATTTTGGGAGCACTTTACATTTAATGCTTTTTACATTTGAATTAAAATTCCCATGTTTTTACTTGGTGCTACTATTAATTCACAGGATCAATCTAATAATGCCTCAAAATATTTTGGAATTCCATATACGTAATATGCTTTAAAGTATTTTTTTAAATATCGGCAGGCACTGAATTCTTTTTCTTTGCCTCTGAAGATGCTAGAATTGCTGATAATTTATTGTACTCGTTGGGCACCTGTGAACCTTATCACGGAGGCGAGCAGCATTATCTACGCCACACTGTCACAAACACCCGTTCATAGAGTGGCAGGGTGGCCACCCACCTGGAAAACCTGGAATTATCAGGGAATTTTTTATACTGGAAAAAAACCTGGGAAAGTCAGGGAAATTTGGATAAAAACCTGAAAAAATCAGGGAATTTCAAAGAAAAGCTGGAATTTTTCTTTTAATTTAAATTATGTTACCATCCATTATATCCACTTTTATTTAGACGTAAATTTAATTTAAAGAAGTTGAAATATCATCAACCCAGCAATACTTTTCTTGCATTAAAATTCTCTTTATCCCAGTTAAACTAGAATGCCATTTCAAACTCTTTTATGTTGGGAAATGAATGGAGAAATCTTTGACCTCATTGGAGATTATGGGACTATGTAGTATAAGATAGGCAAAAATGTAGAAGAAAGGATTAGGATATTTGCTTCTGTTCATAAAAGTAAAGTTTTTTTTTTTTTTTTTTTTTTTGTTTTTTTTNTTTTTTTTTTTTTTTTTTGAGTCTTCTTTTATTCTGTGGGCTGAATTCATTAATTGTTGAAGTTTGTTTCTCTGCTTGGGGGGTATTTTTTTTCTTTTAACAAAATTATTCAAAATGTTTTAGTATTTTTAACTTAATAAAATTCTCAAAAAAAAAAAATTGGTTATAATTTAGAGATTTTATCTTGCACTCTTTTTCTGAAAGCTTTTGTCCAATGAATTATTTTTCTCAGCAAAGTTTTGTTTTGTAAGATAGTTTTTCTAAGAATTTAATGTTCATTTTTTTCCAACACCATCGAATTGCCCAGGTGTAAAAACAAAACCAATTAACTTATCTAAACTAGGAAACCATGTTAGATTGGAATTCTTAATACATTCTAATTTCCATTAAGAAACTGGGAAAAAAAGAATAAAAGTTAAAGAATTGTATCTAGTTTTTTTTTTCTTTTCTATAGAATATGCAACAAGAAATTGACTATTTTTCGTTTACAAATACTGAATATGACTTAAAATACTGAATATGACTTAAAATAATAGTGTTAATTTGAAACAAACAACATTATTTAAACATTTGACTTATGATATTGGTTTAAAGAAAATTATTTCAATGAATTTTATAAAGAGCACTGTTTGTATAAAATACAGTATAAAATGGCTCTATATTGAAATATAAATAAATATAAGAATTTATTGGTTTCTGATCACCGAGAATTATTTTCTTTTGCTTAATAAAAATATATTAAACAGTGCTTATCCAAGGTTGTTTTGGATCATTGCTATTTGGTACATTTTGTGCAAAAACTATTTAACACTTAAAAAAAATTTTATTCATTAAAAGCGTTATTTCTGCAAGCTAAACACATTGTTTTCTCCACATCTATTCAAGATGATATATTTAAAAAATAAAATTTTAAATGAAATATTACACTATATTGACTAATACACTAATATTGACACTTTTCATGTACCTATACTGCACTTTAGCAGGGGAAAAAAAAAACACACTGACCTGGAAATTTTAAGAATTTTACTGGAAAACCTGGAAAAATCACGGAAATTTGAAACCTGATTTGAGTGGCCACCCTAAGTGGGCCGCTTTCACGCATCACACAACAGAGAGAGAAACATCCATGCCCTGAGTTGGAGTTGAACCCGCAACCATTGGCTTCGCAGTCAGGCACGCTGACTGTTCGGCCACCTGGCGTGATATAATGCACTTCTTTGCAATGCTTAAAAGTTTCAGAAAGAACTTTTGAGTTCTTTATTTTTCAGAGTGCTTTTCAATGCTGATACTAGGGCTTTCTTATTATCTTTGGCATCCTCCAAATTTTTCAGATTTGAAAACTATTAAGATTCTGCAAGAGGTTTATCGAAAGAGTATAGTGATTTTCAAAACTGAAAAATATGATAAAAGGATAAAATTTCAACCAAAGACAACATTAAAGAGCATTCCAGAAGAGAACATGAAAAGTTATGTTACATAAACTTTTCCAGATGGAGACAGATCGGATGTTATGTTAAAACAAGTAATAAATTAAATGGGAAATTCATAAAATATTTTCCGGATTCATGGGGGCTCAGGGGATAATATATAATAAAGCTCTCCTCTTAATAAGGTGATTAAATAACTCTTCTCCAAATAAGACTCCTCTTAATAAGGTTAGAATCCCAGCAATAGCCAGTCAATAGGAATTCTATTCCCTGCTCGCATCAACCACAATGCTGATGTAAAATATCTTGAGTGGTAGATGGATTCCTTGCCATTGGGCTAACTGTAGAAAGGTTTCCTCTCCGTGTAATATGAGTCAGTTCCATCAAATATGAGTCGGTTCCATCCAAAACAGTCCGTCAGAAAAGTTAGTTTATCCTATTACTTGGTCTAGAAGTTCTCTGGTCTTCTAGGTTGTCTTTAGAATTACAAGGCTACAAAGTTGAGCATTGTTAACTGTAAACTCAAAAATGGGTCAGCTGTTCAACATCTGTTATAAAATAAAATATCTTCAGAAGTTATATGATTATCCCAGCAAATCAATACTGGACCTTGTATTTAGAAGTACTCTTTATATTTTAAATAATGATTTTTCATTTGTAGGTGATGTATTGTCCGTAGAGACGTATCTCACAGAAAATAGAGAACCTGTTAAGTATTTTCCTTTTTTTTTTCTCATTTTGTGACCCTTCTAAGGAAATTTTTGTTTTTAACTTTTCTTTCTTTTTTTTCTTTTCTAGGGAAATTCTGTAAATTTTGCTACTTGGCAATCAGCTATCCATGGTTTACATCATGCCAATGAGTTAATACCACTCAGGAAGTTATTGAGCGAAAAACTATTTTCCAAGAAAATGCCAAATCCTGAATATAGCTTGAAAAAAAGGTGACTTATTTATCAATATATGTTCTGCTGTACAGTGGACAAAATAAGAAAAAAAGAACTTCCTAATATCTTATGGTATAGTAATTGGGTTCTGACCTTGAGCGTTCGCAGTTTAAACTTTAATATGCTAATTTGTTTGCTGAAAGGATAAATTAAGTTATGAAATCTGACTAAAATAATGTACTTTATCTGAATTAACATACTTTTTCCCCAACAGATTTGAATCCTCAAACAATGGGAAGGTAGGCAGCTACAAGCTGGAAACTATGATCAGAATAGTTTTGGTCAGGAGAGAGGTTGAAAGCTTGGATCTCTATCAATTTAACTACTTGCTTATTTTGTTAAATATCTTTAAGTAATTGAAGCAACTTGAAATTTTTTTGTACTTAATTATACAACTGGAGGAAAATTTGCTTTGTATGCAATTATTTTAAAATATGTGAGTTTTATAATTTTTGTTAATATTTATTAGATCTCTTAAATTTTTCCAGAGATAGTGTGAAACAAAAAAAATGCAGTCAACATTAAGAGGCCCAGACTTTCGATTCTTAGGAGCAGTACATATTGAAATCAAAAGTAATACATATAAAATAGGCATTAAAATCAGTAGGATCAATAGTAAAATCAGTGTAGTGTTGCAAAGGGACAACAACTTGAATAACTTTGATGATTGGATTTTCACATACTTAGACACAATTTTAATGGCTTAAGAAGCTTGCCTTAAATATGCTACTTAATCAGTAGAGACGATATTAAGTTACAAAATTGTTAACTGAAATGTGTTTTCTCTCAGACTAACGTGTCTTTCTTTTAATAGATTCAGATTCTTGACCCTCAAAATTTGGGTGGTAACCACAATCTAGCAAATATGGTCCCAATAGCTTAGAGAGGAGAACAGAGCAGATTATACTCCTTACTGTTAGTTTCTTGTTATCCGTATTTCACTATATCTCAAGAAATTTCTAAGGAAATTGATACATTTTTATACACAAAGATAAAACTCATTTATCCAAAGATAATTGCATGTAAAAATTTATTTTTTTGTAATTATCTACAAGGTCTGGCTATTAATTTCCAGGACTCATGGAATAACTCAGAAGAAAAAAAAGTTAAACACATAGCCATTTAATATTATTTGAAGTAATCCCCATTAGCCGTAATACACGTCTGTGCTCGGCTGTACAAATTTCGGAAAGAAGTTTTAAAGTCCTCTTTTGGAATGCTCTTTATTAGTGACGTTACAGTTTTCGTGAAGGCTTCGACATCCTGAAATCTTGTTTCCTTCAGTGAATTTTTCTGCTTAAGAAACAGGAAAAAGTGTGTGCTAGGTCTGGCGAGTATGGTGGATGCTGCGACTCAACGACACCATGCTGAGCTAAGAATCGCCTCACAGGCAAACGCAATGTGTGGACGCGAACTTTTTCAATTGCTTCCGGCTTGCGTGCGAACTGCGGCCGAACTGTGTGCGGATCATCTTCCACGCTTTCGCGTTCAAAAGCGTTTAAACCATTCAAAAGTTCTTGAGCGAGATAATGCTTCCTTGCCATAAACTTGTTTTAACAATTTGTAGGTTTCTGCAGCTGTCTTGCCCAATTTGAAGCAAAATTTAATGTTAATTCTTTGCTCCATTTCACTTCGACAACAGGAATTTAAGAGCTCCGTTTTAATGCGCCTTTCCACGAGAACCACTCACTTCAGAATGGCGCCGATTGCACTGCACATGCGCAAGAAAACACTCTTCAATATGCAATCATTAGCGCCATCTTCCGGCTTTTCTTTCTCCTACAGTTACGTCAGTCCTGGAAATTAATAGCCGGACCTTGTATTAATATAACTCGTTAAAAAAAAATAGATGTTGTTGCTGTTGCCTAAACTGGCATACGTCAACAACAACAACATCTATTATTTTTTAACGAGTTATATATTTTTAACGAGTTAACCAAAAAAATTTTAATTGTAAGGTATAAAATTTTCTTGCAATTTTATAGTATGCAATTTTAAATACAATACAGATTTGATAGAAATTAGTCGAATAGTTCTCCTGTCAACCAATTTTCAAAATGTATGACTCTTTAAAATTGAATGACTCAAATACTATTCAATCAATTTTGTATTTTGTTACATAAAATTAGTTACTTTCGAATGATGTAACAATTTGTATACATTACAATTCCAAATTTTTTCAGCTTTTATTAAATAATCAATAAATATGAAAAAAATAATTTTGAAATAGAATTATCTTTCGATAAACGAGTTTTACAATTGTGTGCGAAAATCTTTTGATTCATTTAAAGAGTTCTTGAGATGTAACAAAATACAACAAAAAGGTGAAATTAACATTAAGAGCTACCAAACACTACTCTCCTGCCTAAACTATTGGAATCATATCTTTTAGATTTTATTTGATTTTATAACCGTCAATGAACGGCCGACCTTATTTTTATTCACGACTACTAACGTTCAATTCTGTAATCTTATAATTTTGAACCCAATCCCGAAGAAAAGGGAACTCCTGGATCAAGTATTGGGAAAAATTTGCCTTTGCGCAGGACTTTTTGATGGAGTTAACTTGCGTTTGTGTTATATGGAGAGAAAAACCACGAAAGCCTCGCATGTTAAGCCTGGCAGCAAGAGATTTCCAACCCATGATCCATCTACCACTGAGGATCTTTTGCCTCAGCGTTGTGGTCGGTGCGATCCCATTGCGGAATTCAAATCGACCAGTCATCGCTGGGATTTGAACCTGGTTCCACCTCCTTCAAAGGCAAAAATTCTCTATATTTTTTTTAGATTGTAACTACCTTCCCTTGTTTGAGGGTCAATAAACCTAATTTGTCAAAAAAGGCATGTTTGTTCAGACAAAGTTTGTTTTTGTGCCTTATTTTCTATTGTAAAATATTACCTGCACTAATGAACTAGCATGTGTAAAGTTAGCTTCTCAAATTATTAACATTAAATCTAGCATGTGAAAATCTGATCTTTAGATCAAACCTTTTTCAGAATGCTCTCTTTTTGTTATATTTATATATTAAAATAAAAATGTATTATAATGTATACACGAATGGTTTTGTTTAATTCACAAATAAGATGTTTTTAGGTTTTATCTCTTTAAAAGTGAGGATGTTAATGGATGGTGCATACCTTTTATCGGCAGTGATAGATCTGTTGTGTTAAGAACTCAGATGTATAACTTTCAATTCAAAAATGAAAGACCAGTAAGTTCAATTTTTTTATTGCTAAATTTGTGTCACCATTAAGTAAAGACGCATTCTGTATGTATTTTCTTTCTTAACTCTCTGGCGTAATTTAAAAATTTCTATCCAATTGGTAATTATTTTCCTGGTTTAACAATAAACAAACCTTGCACTGTAGACATTAATTTAGACATGAAATTTTAAATTTTCAGTTAGTAATCAGTGGCTGGTAGACTTTTAAAAACTTAGTAGCCTTTAGTAGGTCCTTTTCATTAAAAAGCCACTTTTTGGAAACTTTTTTTTACTTGGATTAAATTATATTTTCTTAAAAATTCCTATTAAAAATAATATTTGACTATAAAAAGTTTATTCAACAAAAATAATATAAATATGTTATGAAATTTAGTAAAGCACATTGTCTTTGAAGAACTTTATTTAAAAATGTTTGGGGAGGCAAAATATTTTCATGTATGCTTTACAATTTTGAGTATGTGAATTGTTGAGGAACTCTCTCTCCACATAAAAAAAGAAGAAAAAGCGATGGATTTATTGTGACTGGTTTATTTAAATGTGACTGGGTTATAAATGTGACTGGTTTATTTAAAAGTCGCTACTTTTTTTGTTGACTTGTCATGTGTCTAGTGGTTGTTTTCAGGTCTATATTAATTTGATTCTTGTGCTCTTCCTGACATGGTCTGATCTCTATGGATATCTTGCGTGACTCTTAATTTGGTTGTGTATGCAGGCCATTGCTTAAAAAAAATGCTAGCTTTAAAAATTGACTTAAACCAATGATGTAACAAAGGCCTCTACTGGCAGTGAAAATGTGATTATTTATTTTGAAAATGAAAGGGTCACTACTATTGCTACTATTTCTTAAAAAAAAATAGCTAAAATGCTACTAATTTTGAAAAAAATACTGTTGACATTAGATGGGTCGCGTTAAAACTTATAAGGTATGAAAATAATGGAATTCAAGAAACCATATGGAAAAGTGTTTAACTGCTGAAGAAGATGTGAGTTTACAATGCAATCGCCCCAAACCAAATGCAAGAAAAGTGATGTTTCAAATTCAGAATTACACATAGCAATTACATATTACATTTATCAAAATTTTGAAATTCATGGAAATGACTCAAAATAGGATTTAAAAAAACACACGGGTTTACAATAGAACCAGTAGGGAATCAAGCACATTAGAAAGTGTTTACTCTAATTCAAAAAAATGTGTCCTATTATAATATTTAAAATCATAATTAAATTGTTGGTGGAAATGATCAAAAAATTCCCTCCCCCCAAAAAAACTATTGAAAAATTATTTAGATACATGATAAATATTTGAACTAATCCTCACTAATAAATGACAAGGTGCGTAGCGTTTTTAAGGGGTGCTTAAAGGTGCTTATTTCGATTTTCGTTTTTTAAAAGCCCTTAAAGGTGCTTTTTTCCAAGGGTGTTTTTAAAAAGTGCTTAATTTTCCCTTTTCCAAAATGTGATATTTTGCTTTACCGTGTTAATTTTTGCCACAAATTATGCAAAAAAAACATTGTCCTATTCAACATTTTCGCAATTCCGGCGTACCGCCTTTTAGTGTACGAAAACAACATTTGTTTTAAATGTTTTATGAAATACTTGCGGGTCTGCACTTGTGTATACTGAGCTGTTCAGTGGTAGGGATTTTTGACTCTCATGTGCAACCCTGCTGCATTTTGCGAGAGATTCTCAATTTTAGACTTCATTTTCCGCCCTCTGTAATAAAATCGAAAAATCTCTCAAATTTTTGCTGATTACGGGGACCAACTACACATTGTCAATTTTTTTCTCTATTAGTGATAGAAAATTTCATTTCTCTTGTTAATTTCATCGTTTGTGATGCCCCATCGTCTTTGTTACTGTAAATAAAACCTAATAAAACCATCAAATGTCAAGAACTTGCCAACCCTGTCTAATTATGATTTCAAAGTGCTTAAAAATATTTTTTGAGTGCTTGAAAAGTGCTTATTTTTTGTTGAAAACTTTGGCTACTCACCCTGAATTAAAATTTATGCATTCATTTTGCTTAAATAACCCATTTGTTTTTCGCACAAGCATTGTTTTAAATTTAAAAAAAAAAATTTATTAATACAACTCCGCACAAAGAAATTGGTTATTTTTTAAAATGCCCATGGTATTTGATGCAAAATTTATAAGATACCTAGAAGGAAGTGTAGAAGATGGAATTGTTCATTCAAAAGATGGTTAGAAAAAATTAATTGTTTATTTTGGTTCTGAGTTTGCAGTACTCTAGGCTATGTAATATTTCTGTGTAGAGGTCCAGTAAGTTGGTATTCAAGGGAACAATCTATAGTTGCTACATTAAGAAGCTGAATATATTGCAACTCTAGAATAAGAACAACAACTGTATAATAAGAACAATAAGAGGCTGAATATATTACAACTGTAGAATGTTGATGAGAATTAGTCTCCATTAAAGCTCCAGTGAAAGAAATGCCAAGAAACTAAATTTCTTCAACTTTAAAGATAGATGAACAAAGTGATAAGTTTGGAAAAGAAATTGTGGTGTGAACAAACAAACAAAGTTAACATACAGATGTGCAATTTTATTTGATAAAAAAAAGTTGATAAATGTAAAATATTGTCCTACTGATAAACAAATTGCTGACTTGCTTTACTGAAATCCAGGGATCAAATAAGTCTGATGAATGTAAATGTGAATTTATAAAATTAGTTTTTTCTTTATTTAAAAATCCTACGAAGAACTATTTAGTTAAAAAAATCAAAATAGAATATTAATAATTTAGGAAGTATGTTGTATATATAATTTTTAATGTGTTATTAATTTAAAAAATACACGAGTGGCTACGTCTGTGTAATATCTTAAAAACAAATGTTGTCCTAATGTTGTAAAAAATCAAAGTAAAATCGGTTTCAACTTAAAAAATCAAAATCTATTCTACACATGTTTTTATTTTTATCTGAATGCGTTGTGTTTTATTAAATATTTTGCACATGCATAGGGTTGTTAGTCAGCGAGCTTTTTATTCTAAATATAGCTTGGAATGCCTGTTTAAGATAGTGGATGCTGCTCCAAATGAGTATTTAAGAAAATGGACACTGCTGCAAATACGTTTTTGATACGTAGTTGCAAATACATAAAATTTCACTTATGAAATTTTTTTCTTTTTTGCGGAGAATAAAATAATGGATCATAATAAATTCCTAATTGTGGTGTCTTCCATTTGCTTTAATCACATTTTTGAAAAAATTATTACATAAAAGCCATCAGCTCTTTTTAAGAGGTTGATACGGTTCCTATAAATTTATTATAATGGCATTAATATAGAATTTTTAAAACCAATTAATTGTTTAGTATTCAAAACACCAAGAGATATCTGTAATTAATAGAACCAGCCACTTTGACCCCGAAGTCCAGGAATTTACCCCATAATGATTATGTTTAGTATTTTAAGAAGTAAATATGAAACTTCTCATTTAGTTATTAAACTTGAGTTGAACTTTGAAATGGCGCAATTTTGCTGTGTTCATTTTCTTAAAGACTGGTTTTGAGCTATGCCTAGATTAGAAAGCTTACCAATGATTGTTATTCACAATAATTAGTATCATTGAGCCATGACGGCTTAAGGGATAGAGCATTCGCCTTCCTAATGAGGTGAACTGGGTTTGAATCCCAGTGATGGCTGGTCGATACGAATTCCGCAACTGGCTTGCATCGATCACAGTGCTGGCGTAAAATATGTTCAGTGGTAGACGAATCATGGGTCAGAGGCCCCTTTCTGTCTGGCTAACCATAGGAGGTTTTTGTGGTTTTCCCCTCTATGTGTTGCAAGTGCGGGTTAGTTCCATCAAAGAGTCCTCCACGAAGGCAAATTGCTCCCAATACTTGATCCAGGAGTTTCCTTGTCTTCTGGATTGGGTTCAAAATAACAAGGCTACGGAGTCTAACATCAGTTGTCGTAAACCAAAAAAATTGGGTCAGCTGTTCGAGGACAATTATAAAATAAAATATAAAATGAGTATCATTTTATTTGTATTATTCATTTGCCAGATGATTAAATAAAGTAGAAAAAAAGACTTAATTTATNATGACAAGGCTACGGAGTCGAACATCAGTTGTCATAAACCAAAAAAATTGGGTCAGCTGTCCGAGGACAATTATAAAATAAAATATAAAATGAGTATCATTTTATTTGTATTATTCATTTGCCAGATGATTAAATAAAGTAGAAAAAAAGACTTAATTTATTAATGGAAAAACTATTTAAACAGCTTTCAAAAGTAATAAGTATTATTTTATTTTTCAATTAGGTTCAAGTTCAGTGCTACATGAAGTGTCATTCCTTATTGTATGCACTCATCACATTATTAATGGGTGCAATTTTTATGCTCATGACTAAATTCTCTATGGGATGTTATTTGCTGGAAAGGGTTGAGTATTCCTTTTTTATTTAATGCATACACATGGAAACACAGAGATGCAAAGATAAGCCGTTTTGACCCATAAGGGAGAGTAACAAGTTAAACAATCAAAAGAAGGGAGAAAAGATTAAAAAATGATTCATTTCATATTTTGAAAAATTTTAATAACGGCCTTTTTAGCTCTCCATTTTTTCTTTATATTTTGGAATTTTTTTTTTTAATTTATGCATATTGTAACACTTTGAAATTTTATCTTATCTCCACCACACTTTTCTAACTGGTTGATTATCTTGTTTAAACTTGTTTTACGTCCCCGATCAGTTATGTTTTACGTCCCCTATTTTCCTTGTCACTTGCTTGTAGTTTACTTCTGTTTCTCTGTGTTTCCCTATTTCATTCACTGTTTTAGAGTTTGTAGTTGTCCTGATATTTCTGAATTTTGTGCCTTTAGAACATCCCATTTCCAATTAATATAAATGTGGATTTTAAAATTTGAAGTATTGAAAGATTTGCAGTTTAAAGCTGACATCTTCGTATTTTAATTGACTATGGTTAGGGCCAGAGGCGTATCTAGAGAAAATGGCGCCTATGGCAAACCTCCCTATCGGCGCCCCTTCTTAAAATATTTTATATATATGTATATANTTGTCAAGGGGAAAAAGTCCCGAAATTCGCGGGAAATTTTGAAAATTACGCAGATTCTAAACATAAAAAATTTAATATATAAATGATGCAAAAGACTGAAATTGCGCAAATAATAAAAAAAAAGCTTAAAAAATAAACAAAAAGTATTTCTTTTAATTCAAGCAATATTAATATTTTTAGTTAAATTACTTACTAATCTCTAAAGGAAAACATATTTTAGTAGCTTAACCTTTAAATCAATCGATCATATTTCATTCCATTTGAGTTCCTCATTTCAACAAAAATCAATAAATATACATAATACATTTATACTCACAATCAGAACTTGTTAGGTGAAATCAAAATAAAACTGATATATAGGTGATATGTTATAGATGATTGAACTGATATAGATGATTCTCACACTCACCTGATGAACAAACTAAGTGTTAATGCTGTTCTAATTTGGAATATAGAAAACAAACCAAGCAACTTGCATGGCAATAATAAGGAATAACAAACATAAAACATTGTTCCTATGTTGTTGACTGTCATTCAAAACTCCGTATGAGACGTATGTCTGAACCAATTTTTTCTTTTAATATTTCATCTCAAATACCTTCACTTTTACTCTTACTTTTTGAATCCAGCTTTTAGGGTCATTCTTTATCTACTGGCTGATGCTACGACTGCTAGCACAGGATTCCCATGGTCCTTAAAAACTGCTTAATTTTTATTTTGGAAAATAAGGGCCCTTAAAAGTACTTAATTTTGGTTAAAGGTTTTTAAAAGTTCTTAATTTTTTAACATCACTGTGGTTGATCGGAACAATTTTTCATTTCAATTTTTTACAACAAAATGTCCTTCTTTTATCACTTAGAATGCATCGAGGGTGAAGCATGGTCTAATTCTATTTTAGAGAAACAAAAATTAATGTGTGTGTCTGGGGGGGGGTCTACAAGCAAGGGGAAGAAAGCATGTCCTTTCATTAATATATTCTACCCTTTGCCTAGAATGATACTCTATGAGAAGAGTGAAGCATTCTGAAAGAAAAGAATAGTGTCGACAAGGCAAATACTGGCATGGAAGAGTTAGTGCTTTTTTTGGAGGGGGCAGTTTTAATGTACCTAAGTAGAAGACCCCCACTAACTTTCAAAATTGACAGAATTCAATAAATTGAGTTCTACTGTTAACACATCTGCTTATAGGAATTAAGTAAAACGCTAAGAAACGAAACATCAGAAAACATTTTTGAACTAGAATCCATAACGAAAACTATTTCCTAAAATCTAGAAGAATTAAATAAATTTGTATGATATTTCAGTGTGTAATAAGTAACTGTAAATTTATTGAAGGCATAACATTTTTGAAAATTCATGATTGTACTAAAACTTAAACAGATTTGTAAAGAACAGGATTTGAAAAATCCCAGCCCACCTAGGTTTTTCATCAAAAACCTGGGGTTTATTGGGTTTTTGATGAAATAATTTTTTTTCCCTGAGTACTAAATAAGAAAGCGTGATTTGCTTCTAACAAGAAAGTTAAACATTTGGTACCTATTTATAATTTGTTTTGTTGCAATGTAAAATATTTTTTAAAGTTTTAGATTGTTACGCTATTTTTATTTCTGAGGAATAAGCAGATTGCTACATAAAATCTATTCAATTAAAAGATCCTTAGATTTTAATAATCATTTTATTCACTTAACATTGCAACTTAATATACTGTTTTTAATTTTTGTTCAATTCTCATTTGCGTTTTGCCAAAATGTTTAGTTACATTATGTAAAGTTTATTCCTAATAACAGGTTTGGCTGAAATGATTTTTCTAAAGTTTGTCATAAAATTAAATATAACACATTTTCTGGTCTAGTAGCAAAATATAAAAACTTGTTGAAATAATTTTTTTCAATGTTTTTGACAAATTTCTTTATTTACTCTTTTTTTTTAATGTACATGAAAAAAATTGCGAATCTTAATTTCTGCACTTAATTACAATTACAATTTTACTATTCAATTTCAATGAAATCATTAAAAGTGGAATGCAGATTAGTTTCTTACGTTAACTTTTACAGTCTGAATGACGTTAACTTTTAACAATCTGAAATTTTTTTTTTTTTTTTTTTTTTTTTTTAAAAAAAACCTGATCCGGATTTGCGAAAATTGCCTGATAATTCTTTGGCGAGCCCTGTTAATTAATACAATTATATCAGTACTGTTATTTTAATAAAATTGTTTTTATTTTTTTGGGAAGGTAAATGATTTGCACTGTCACTGGTGGCATATGTATATTCGATGATAAACAATCATTTTTAAAGTCCTTAATTTTTCAAAAAAGTACATAATTTTTGCTTTGTTGAAAGAATGGGAACCCTGTAATATGTTGAGATTTTATCAACATTTTCGATGACAAGCCTACCTGTGCATCCGCAACATAAAAAAATCTAAATGGAATTGACCAAACCAAAATCGCATGTGATTGGCTGTTACAGTATTGGGACTATAAGTACCATTCACAACGTCTGTCGTCTGGCTTGCATTCTCACTTTTATTAAAGAAAAATTTTGAGATACACTGAATTTTCTCTTTGTTGACTTCCATTTTCGACACTCTGTAACTCACAACTGAATGGACCAAACAAAAAACAGCAAAATAATTTATTTAGTGCAAAATGACACCTTTCCAACGAGCATAAATCTGAAAATTTTTTGATTGATACTTTACAAGATATCAATCACTGCAGCCATCTACCGAAAAAATAATGGATTTCTTTTTACCACCTAAATATATGTCTCCTACATATACTTATTTCCTGCTGAAATTTCAGATATCTTTTTTAAAGCTACAATTATCCCTGTAAATGTTGATAATTATTTTTTATTTTTCAGTTTTTTTAAATATTTTGTGATAAAATCATTAAATATCAGTTGAAATAATATTCGTTTATTTAAAAGATGTAAAGATATTTTTGCTTAATTTGTAGATAAGCACATACTTATCTAACATTATTTATTTTAGTGCAATCTCAATCTTTGATTCAAAACTTATTAATTTTGAACTTTCCAAATGTACTTTCTCTCTTGTATATACATCTGAAAATTAATGAATTGCAATCATTTAATATCTAATAGTTGAATTTATCTACCAAATATAAAACTGTGTGTAATTGGATCAATTGTACCTGAAGCTAGTCCTTTGAGAAAACATAATATTTTTACTGAGATAAATCAATTATTTTACCTCAAATAAAATGCTATTTCTGCTATGACATTTTCTGTCTTGCTGTATCATCTCTGTAGAAAGCAACAGTTCTCTTTACCGATCCAACACATTATTTTCGCTCATACTTCATTTGCATTCTTTTATGAAATATGCTTATTTTGGTCCCATTTTCACAGTTTTAATGCGCAAAGTGGAACCACCTTGTATATACCTTTTGGTTAAAAATTGATTTTAAATGTTTTATATATCATTGAATCATTTCCATGTAAAAATAATTTTGAATTCTTTTTAGTTTCCAGAAGTTTTTTCTCTTGGCACGTTTAGCAGAAATCCAAGTAAAAACCGGGTTTGTATTGTATGCCTTCTAATTCTATTACTACTTAGAGTTCTAATCATGCTGTTAAAAATAGTTTTGTTAAATCATGTCTTATTAAAATAATAATAAAACAATTAGGACAAGAGAAAAAATTCAAATTATAAAAACTATTTGAAAGTACAAAAAATTGTCATAGTATTGTTTCAGTTCTATAAGCAAGAACCTTCCTCAGTGTCTAAATGTAGAATGAAGAATTTACAAAACACATGTAAAGTGGGTCAACCAATAGGGACAAAGTAAGTTTGAAGAAGGAAATAACAGTGGGGAGATAAGAAACTGGTGTGAGTGGGATTTGGCGGCAACCCCAGGGTGGACTTCCAAAAACTTGGAAACACTGAGTTGTGTTCTCAGCTATCCTCAAAAAGATTCAGTTCAATATTTGATTGCTTGTACTGTTTAATTAAATTCTAGACAGTACACCAATAATCTTAGTATAATTGCTTTTTCTTAATTAAAATTTTTGAAGTCTAACTCTGACACTGTTATTACTAAAACTGATAAAGGGGGTCAAATTGTAGTTCGAGACAGAGTTAAAAAAGTTAATTGATGAAGGTCCTTATAGATTGCTACCTAAAGATTCAAGTGTTAATAAGTTGCATAAAATAAAATTTGCCGTTGAATTTTCAGTAATTATTCCTAATCATCTAATCTTCAGTAATTATTCCTAATCTATTCTCTTACACCTACTAATTTACACTGTGAGATTTTATGCTTTTCTTAAAGTTCATAAGGTTGGCACTCCTTTTAGAGACTAATTGTTTCTAATATTGGCACTGCCTCTTATAAATTAGCTTTTTCAATTTTGTCCCCACTTTTTGGTATGTCAGAAACTCATACGATTTTGTTAATGAGCTTCAAACGTAACGATAACAAAATGGTCTCTTTTGATGTAAAATCTTTATTCACTAACGTTCCTGTTAATAGTGACCTTAATTGCCTTAAAATAAGATAACAAGAATTCTACTTACGCGAAGTTGAAAAATTAGTAAATCTTACTCGCATTGGTTTAGAACAGCCCAATTTCTCTTTTTAATGGTAAATTTTATCGGATGATTTATGGCTTATCTATGGGTAATCCTCTTAGACCCTTTTTTAAATGACCTGTTTATGCACTATTTTGAAGAGAAATTCTTTGATTTATTAAAGCTCCTTTTTTATAGATGATATGTCGACGATTGTTTTGCATTGATGAAGAATGAATGCTGACATAGATCATGTTCTCAATGCTATGATTTCTATAGGTCCTTACGTGCATATTATACAGATTTTTTTCATACTTATTAACAGGAAACATGCATACTTATTCTCTGTAATAACTGTTTACCTTTCTTAGACATTCTTATTGCTCGTAATTCCAATAAATTTCTCACTATTGTTTATCAAAATCCATTTACGGTTTCACTCTTCCTTCATAATCTCTCATCTGATCCCTCCAACCAAAAGTTAGCTGCCTTAGGCACACTTGACGTGCTTCTAAAATTTTTTTCAAATAGTTACCTCCTCAATGAAGAGCTGTTTTTTGTCGAAGCTATCACTGTAGACCATGGTTTTTCTTCTAATATTATTGATTCCACTAATAGAAAATTAACCTCTCAATCCATCAAACTCTCCAAATCGAACTTTAATTGTTTGACTGTTTTACCTTATTATCCGAAAACCAGTATTCAAATCTCTAAGATTTTTAATAAATTTTAGTTTAAAGTCATTTTTTCCCCTGTAGAACTAAATTTCACCAATTTTAAAAACCCTATTGCTGGTATTAATAGCTGAGGTATTTATTAAATTTTGTCCCACTGTGGTCTTGCGTATATTGAACAAAAATGTAACCTTTAACTTAAAGAACATTAAAGATACATCCGAAATAAAGACATTAACCGATCTTCTATCACTCTACACAATTGGAATTCAAATCACAGGTTTGATTTTTTTTACTATTAAAATTATTCAGCACAATACTGCACTTTACCTTCTGAACTTGTAAAATTCAAGTCTTCCCCCCTTTCCCAAAATTTGGAACTCTATTTTAATTTAATCTGTTGCACCCTGGGCTCCTGAAAAATTGCTTCAAACCTGTTTCTTATCTCCCCATTGTTATTTACTTGCTCCTTTGTCCCTATTGGTTAAAATACTTTCGTGTAACTAAACGTGTTCTTCTTTTTTTTTTACTTCTCTTCCTTCATTTAACATTTAGACACTGAGGAAGGCTCTTGTTTATAGAACTGAAACTATAGTGTGTCAATTTTATGTACTTGTGCTTTATACATGTGGATTTTTGCTTTAGTCTACATAGCACAAAGTATTACCCTTTCCTTTGTTTGTGATGAAAACTATTTCTTAGAAAAAAAAATTTCATAAAAAAAGTTGTTTTGACCTTTTAGAAAATGTTATTCTTTGCTGATTCAGTGATAAGCTGTTTCACTAATGATAGTGTGGAAGGGGACAAAATTCTTGCTATATTTTACTTAAATATTGTGTATCACATATTGTAGTAGGTGTTCAAAAATATTTGTTTCAAATCCAGTTATTCATTTGTACTTATCTTGTCTTATAACGAAAATTGTTCTTATAAATTCTTCATAGAATGTGGGTGGAAGCTTCAGTGTGACGATCAAAGCCAAAGGATGGAGGGAAAAGCTGCCTGACAAGCATACTTCACCCCCAAACAAGACAGTTACTGCTGTTTTAAGTAGTCCAGGTGATTACTTATTTTCTATTCTTTGAAAATCAATTACAGGTCATGAAGCTGTAGAATGTTACAAATATCTCAACTTTAATTACCAGTTTTTCTGGTTAGCTTACTATTGAGTAGCTTAACAAAACAAGAGTTCGGCTTTTGAAAGTTATTCGCTTTTAAATAACTTACATTAAGGATGGATAAATACCCGCTTCCAGGCTAAATGCCGCTGACCAAGACTGTTAGAAAAATACAATTTGAAAAAGGGTGGGATGAAGTGTTAATGACATTTACTCACATGGTGAAAATAAAAACTAGATAAAAACTAAACTAAATAAAAACTATTAATTAACTAAACTAAATATAAACTAACTAAATAAAAACTATTTAAAATAAAATCATATTTTTGAGAATTTTGCAGATCTTTTTATTATTGTTTTCATTTATTACATATATAAAAAAAATATTTACTGAAAAAACTAAACTAAATAAAAACTATTTAAAATAAAATCATATTTTTGAGAATTTTGCGGATCTTTTTATTATTGTTTTCATTTATTACATATATAAAAAAAGTATTTACTGAATTCTTATAAAAATTGGTTGAAAAATAAACTTTTGAGTTCAGTACTATTGCTTCTCTTGATTGAAGATAAACAAATTTAAAATTAGGACAGGTTGTGCTGAAAATTAGAAAAGTGCGATTATTTATCTCATTAAGCCGATTCCATTAAATAAGCTATAAATGGTTAACTTATAAATCGTTTGCATCTAATTTATTTTTATATTACAATTAAAATATCTTTTCTGAAATGCAAAATTAACTATTGAATGCAATCATTTTAAAATATGGATCATTTATTATAAATCATTTCTTCCTCAAAGTCGCCCAAACAGCTGCCACCCCTCACTTAAGTAAAGCTTTTTATTGGCACAAATAAAAGAATTATCTGTCTGAACTAAATCTCAATTCTTCTTTTCCATGATAAATTTGCATGTGTACAGTAACTCAAAGTCTCTTAAAATTAAATTTAGTGCTCATACTTTTTAGACAATATTTCATTACATGAATTTGATTATTCAGATAAACAACTTCATTCCGCTTAAATTTGGATACTATATGAGAATAACTGCAGAAAAAGAAATCTACATCAAAATGACGTGAATTGATAACTAAACAAACATGCCATGGATTGACAGTGAAACGGACATGCCATTAAGTGTATTCAAATGCATGATTTAAAACTTGCTATTTATATTTAAATTATCAGGATTTTATAAACCTAACAGAAATCAGTTACAATATCTGCCGAAAAATTGATTTAAAAAAAAAGTATGAAAGGACTACTTTAAAAAGTTAAGATTCAAATGCGTTATTCGAATTTCACATGTTGTAATAATAACTTATTAAAAATATTAGGATTATAAAAAATGACACATAAAAAATGCTAGAATTTAAAAATGAAACTGTTTTGAAAATCAATAGCTAGAAAAACAATCGAATCACCACTTGGATTTACCATGGAATCGGTGGGAGCAGCGAAAAGTGATTAATCCAATGTGCAATTTTAATTTTGCATGCTGTAATAACATCGTATGAAATAAATCAGCATTAATACCGAAAATTTGATTGTAAAAACCGTGATATTGCCGCATCAAAAAGCATTTGATGATTTCATGTTGTGTCAAATGTGCAATTCAAATTTTAAGTTTCATAGCAATATTGGGGGAAAAAACGAAAAATTCGTAAAAAAGTCTGCCAAAAAACGATCATGGATTTTCAATGGAATCAGTGAAAATTGAACGATTTGATTACTTAAATCAGCTTCAGTTTCCATGTTGTAATTATTATATTAAAAATATTAGTATTTTATCAGCTTAATTTTGTTTTGGCTTAATTGTTTTCTTTTTATAAATCTGCCTCAATCCCAAAAATATTTAACCTTATTAGAAAAAAAAGGCATTATATAAGGTTATTTGAACTTACTTTTCTCTTATACAGATTCTGGTTACATAGCCACAGCTATTTTGGTTGTAAATTCAGCTTTAGTGGTGCTTCAAGAAAAGGATAAATTGCCTCCAAGGTAATAATTTTAGTTGTTTATCTCATTAAAATGTTGGGGAGACTTTTTTACACTTATTATTAATATTATTTATTTATTTTATTGAAGAAAATGGGCAAATTTTTGTTTGTTTGTTTCAAGTATTATGAATAGAGAACTGAGTGTAAACAATAAAACCTGGGCAGAATTCAAAAAACTTACACTATTGCTTACGTTGTATTAATGAGACAGTGTATGAACAGGCTTGATATTTTAAGAAGTTTTATTATTAAGATTTGTATTAAAATTTGCCCATAATTTTACCATTCATTAGAATTTTCTGTGTTTTAAAAATTCTGAAATGCAGTGAACCAGAAATTAATTTAAGGAAATTAGTATCCCTACATAAAGTATAAGAGTTTCAATACTTAGAGTGTCATCTTCACTTTATATGTTAAGGTTTTAACGTATTTTGAATTTAAAAGGTAGTCATAAATCCAAAGTGGTGCTTTAAAAATACAAAAACTGAGGTATAATGTTACTATTTTATTGAATGTGAAATAGGGGCCAGGCCCTCAACAATGGTGTCTACATGATTTCTGCTAGGTTTAGAAGAAGCGTGATTTGACCTTGAAGAGGGTTTTTGTATCTTCCTGGACAATATATTTAAATATTAATAGATGCTAGTTATGTGGTTTCAGATGAGTTCCTATTTCACTAATTACCACATCATCACATTTTCTGAAATGATTAAATCAATATCATTACTTCTTTTGTGGGAAAGGTTTTAACTGATTGCATACTAGATATAAGCTCTCTTTAATGATTAGATTTAATATATAATTCTTTCAGCATTGCATAGTATTTGTATCCGCACGGATTTGCAGCGCCATCTAAAAAAACATGTAACATAGAGAGGGAGTGAGTGTGTGTGTGTGTGGAAGGAAAACCGTAAAGAGATACAAAAAGCTCTCTTCCAAATATTAATAAATACATATTGTGCAAACCTACAGTCCACTTCTTTCTGTTTATTGAGCGAGTACATATTTACCTGAGCGTCGACAGTATTCTCCTGCCCTTTTAAAAAAGGGTCTAACTAATGTGATAGCCAGCTAGTTTATTGGTGAAAACTTCTCCAATCACACAATCCAACTTAAAAATTTTAAACCCAGTATAATGTCCAAATTATACAGTAATAATAAAAAAATAGTTAAGTACTAAAATAACAATATAAATTTTTATTATAGAATGCCAGTTGTTAGGCCACTAGGTTTTCAGATCACAGGCTCTCTAACATAACTTTACATAAGTAGATGAAGGCAGAGCACATGTCCAAATGCAAAGCAGTTTTATCCTGGTCAATTATATAAAGAGAGAACATGTAGGAGAGTCAATAATGTTTAAAGAAAGTTTCAGTCTAAAAGCTGAAAAGCTAAAATACATTCATAGCCTAATTACTTTTTTCAAAAATACCCAAATCATTATTTATCTATACTCAAATATCTGTTTGAGGCAAGCATTTGGTTTCTGTTAAAACTTCTAAAATTCTAATTTCTACATGAGGTGTGGTTTAGAGAAGAGTACATTCCAATGTTTCCCTCAAAAGATGCAAAGTTGTTTCATGAAGAAGCCCTTGGAAATCAAATCCATTTCCAACTTTGCTGAATGGAATCCCAAACTCCCAGAAGATTTGAGGAACCAAAAATTTATTGTGTGGCAAGGTAGCCAGCCTTTATATTATCTGCAATGCCACAGTGTGTGGGAATCCACTGAAAGCACGCTTCATTACAGGAATTCCCATGCTAAAACCTGCACCTCAAGACACAAAATTCTTTGTCTCTTTATTAGAGGAAAGAGCCTGTAATGCAGAAATAGTCAAAAAAGATTAATTGCTCTTTGTAAAGAGTCATTGAATGTAAAGTTGTTTAATTGTTACAAGAACTGGCTGTTAACACTCCATCAAAATGATTCATGAAATTTCCAACTGGGAGATTAAAGCAAAACTTTTCACAAAAAATTCCACCTTCCTGCTAAAAGTCAGAAAATGAAATATCTGTATTGACATGTAACCAGTGATCAGAAGAAAAATGGTTGTGCTCGTAAGGCCTTAGACTGACTTTGTAATAACATAAATTACTATACTATAATAATTAGGGTTCGCGCCAGTAAAGCGACAATTGATCCAATGTTGTTAAAATCATAAGCATGAGCCACATTAAATATAACATGTAAAATTTAACTAATTCTAAATTAAAGCTATCTTCTTTAGTTTCTTTAAAAAAATACTTTAAATTAAATAAATTTCATATTATCCATCTCTTCAAAAAAGAAAAAAATTAAAGGAATACTGTATAAAATTCAAATTTATTGCCCAAAGAATATATATTATTTATAAAATACATATAAAAGAATTAAATTACTGGGAAAAATTAACATTTAATTACATCACTGTTTTTTATATTCAAGTTTGTTACACATACCAGTTAGGATTATAGGTGTACAGTGTTATAGGAAGTCTTAATCATTTTAAGTCTTATCTACAGAAAGCAAGATTATTTTTGTATTGGTGTTAATCATGATTGATTTTTTTCCCCTTCTCAATTAGTGGTGGCGTATTGACACCTGGAGCTGCTTTTTCCGATACAAGTCTAATGAAAAGAATTGAGAAAAGAAACATCACAATCAATGGTGTGTGAAATATTCCCAAAACAAAAATATTTTTGTACTCATTTTTCTTGAATATTGATTTCTTAATAAATAAAAACTGATAATTTATGATACGTAATTTTGTGTGTGTGCGAATAGAGTTACTTTGTAAAGTGTTTACGAAAAGACGTTTATACAATTTCCTACTATATTTAAGACTTCAGCAGGGTTCAGATTTTTTTGCGGATTTCTGTTTTTTTTTTTCAGATTTTTCTCGCTAATTGTCGCTGAATTTTTTTTTTGAACAAGTTAAAATATTTAATGACGAATTTAATTTTTCGCGGAGCGAAAGTATTGAAGTTTCTCTTAAAATCATCTGGGATAAAACTGGTTGACCTTTATACAGGGATGAGATTTTTTCGCTTTTGCCTCTCGAATTTCAGCCTTTTTCATCAAAAACTCAGATTCTCTAAAAGTTTCGTTTTTTTGTGTGCAAAATTCAGTCGTTGAAATAAAATAATTATATACATTTACGATTTTCAAAGATAAACAGAAAAATCAAACTACGCCCTAGCTGCTAACCCTTCCGTATTTTAGCTATTTTCTCCGTTTTTACGCACAGAAAATAAGATTTTCCGTATTTTTATTCGCCCGCCTGATAGCTCGTATTTTCGCAATTCAGACGAAAATAAAAAAAGAGGTGGATTTGCTGTGAAAATATTTATTTGCTCATTCACAATTAATCTTGTAATTTATTTTGTCTAAACAAAAACAAGCCTTTTAGAAATCCCAAGTCCAGACTGCAAAAATCTCGATTCTTATTCACGCGATTTTACTATCAAACATCGATTTTCGTATTTACCTGATTTAAAAGTTGAACGTTTCGATTCCTATTCAGGCGATTTAAATATCGTGCATTGCAATTCTTATTTACAAGATTTTAAAATCCAATATCGCGATTTATATTTACTCTTAAAACATTATGTAGCGATTCGTATTCACGCGAGCTTAAAATCCATTGTCGCAATTCATTTTAGCGGTTGTAATATCAAACAACGATTTTCGTATTAATACGTGCTGTAAAAATTAGACATTGTGATTTGTAATTACGCGATTGAAAAATTATGCATCGTGATTCATATTTTACGATATCTAAAAATTACTAATTGTATTTTTCCGTTAAATAAAAATTTTATTTTATTTTTTAAAATGCAATATAGAGTTTCATTATCGGGATTCATATTCATGCAATTTTAAAATTAATAATCGGGATTTATAATCACATGGTTTACAAATTTAAAAATCACACTTTTTTTGTCAAATTTTTGTATATATATATATATTCATTTTTGGATTTCCTCTTTTTTACTTTCTGTCCACTCTCATCCCTGCAGGTGTAACCTACTTCTTAAAGGATGCAGAAGAAACTAAAAATGATCTATATAATTAATAAATGAATAATTCAAACTTAAATGTATTACCTTTTTGTATGTTTTGAAGCCAATTTTTTAATCAAATTTATCTTTATCCTTCAGTTTCTTGGGATTATTTACTTAAACATGTTTACTATTTTAAAGTTAGTAAATAAGCTTATGCATACTATTTTAAACTTATTAAATATATTTATGTCTACCAATTTAAAAATCACAATTCTCAAAGCAACAAAAGGATCAAAACAGTAGATAAAAATTTAATAGTATAAATACATCAATATAGATAAAAATACAGACCAATGTACATTCATATATTTTTTATAATTTCACAAGGTACATAAAATAAACTATAAGTGTCGATTCTTGTTAAAAGATTACTGTAAATTATCATTATATCATATACTTGTATAATATGATTTTAATAAAATATGTCTAAATAAAAATTCATACATAATCATTAGCACAATAAAATTCAAATGTATTTTTGCATAGAAAAATGTATAGATTTCTTTACACACATGAAACGTTCAACTAGTTACAGAAAAAAAAAATTTTTTTCCAGTATAAAGATACCTGAGCAAAGATACTTCGAACTTACAGCACATTAATTACAGGTAAAATATAATAATAAAACAAAGTCTCAGAAAAAGTCTTCACAGTGAGAAGAACGAAAGAAATCATAGTTAAAACGAAATAATAGAAACTCACAATTCATCATGGATACTCAAAACCAGTAAAACCTGCTTAAAATTGTACAAAATGGCAGCTTCGTTATTAATCCAGTTCAATCTATCAAATTATTTATTATTCGTATTTTGTTCATCTAATTTTTTTAATATTGTGGTTTGAATAAGTTAACATATTTATTTATAAACGCGATATGTTGTGGTAATTTCTTTACTATTCTCTTTTCTGAAATAAAAAGATTAATTTACATATTAAAACTTGATATAGATTATATTTTATGCCATTGTCAAGTAAAATTTTAACCTATATAAATAATGGATACTAGAAACTACATTTGGCTGATACCTACACAATAAACTACAGCGCAAAGCAAGTTCATTCAAATTTTAAAGGTTAATTAACTTTTACCTCTTTAAGAAAAGTGTTTCAATTTGCAAAACTAAAATTCAATAGTTTCACACTCTTTTATATAAAATTCTAAAAAAGTATGAACTATTTTTTTAATCAGCTGTATTACTATATCAATTAACTACCAAACAAAACAAAAATGATGGTATTATATTTCGAGCAAGCCAACTAACAAATCTAAAGTGGCTCTGTAACGGGATGCGTAGCCAAATTTTTCAACAAAAAATAAGCAATTTTCAAGCACTCAAAAAATATTTTTAAGCACTTTGAAAAATATAATCAGACAGGGTTGGCAAGTTTTTGACAATTGATGGTTTTATTTACAGTGACGATGGCGTGTCACAAACGATGAAATTAACAAGAAAAATTAAATTTTCTATCGCTAATAGAGAAAGAATAGTTGGTCTCAGTTAACAGCAAAAATTCCGAGAAATTTTTTGATTCTGTTACAGAGGGCGGAAAATGAAGTCTGAAATTGAAAATCTCTTGCAAAATGCAGCAAGGTTGCACATGAGAGTCAAAAATCCTTACCACTGAATCAAGCTCAGTATACGCCAGTGATGACCCGCAAGTATTTCATCAAACATGTAAAACAAATGGTGTTTTCATACGCTAAAAAACGGCGGTAAGCCGTAATAGATTGGGTTTGAATTAATTGTGAAAACGTTGAATAGGACAATGTCTATTTGCATAATTTGTGGTGAAAATCCATATTGTAAAGAAAAATATCACATTTTGGAAAAGGAAAAATTAAGCACTTTTTAGAAAAACTCATGGAAAAAAGCACTTTTAAGGGCTTTCAAAAAACGAAAATCAAAAATAAGCACTTTTTAAAAACGCAACAAACCCGTGTAAAAAAAAAATTAAAAAATAAAACTATTTTGGAGGGAAAAAACTGCAAATGTTACTGTAATTGTGGTGCAAATTAATTTAAAACTAATGTAATTTTTTTAACACATAGTTGCTACTAGAAGAGAGGAAAAAATAAATAGTTGAAATCTAACAATCAAAACAAACATGGAAATATTTAATAAAATAATTGATACTCATAACTATGACAACCCCACTTTATTGGTGGCTTTTATCATCTTATTAGCAATCAGAAAGAAATTATGAATTGTATTAATAAAAATTGCAGGTTGGCCTTTGTTGATGAAAATACTAAATATTTTATTTGTAAAAAAAACATTACTTAAAATAAAGTTATTGCACAAAAATATGATATTTAAAAAAAAAAAAATTTATTTGATTAAAAAAAAGAATTCATTTAACTATTTGAGGCTTTCGAAAACGTTTTCAAAATATTTTAACCACTCTCTTAGCCTCTAAGCTCTGTTCATTATAAACAATAAATTTATAATTCTTTAATTTTAAATTTTGTAAATAGTTCAATACATTTATGCATATATGAAGAAAATATTTACTTTAGGATATTTCAGAAATATATTCCTACTGATGATAAAACAACAAAAAACATAGCGAGAGATATTCATCACTTTTATAATAATGAAATGACATGAGAGTATTGAATTTTATAAACACACACTGGGTAATAAATAAAAAGATTAGAGCATGTTCATCTAAAATATATGAAGATAATAACGCATCATTCAATGAGGGAATTGCTGTTTGTAGTGTTATCCTATAAGAAATTATAACATACATTTAAAATAAATAATAATTTATAACAAAATTTTATAAATAAAGTGTATAAAGGTTTCTTTATTATTTAGCAAACTGATCAAATGATTGTTCTCTACTTTGAATGTCGGAATGCATTCGTAATAAGGTTTTGCTGTGAAAGAAAGCCTAACTGATAACATTTTCTATGAAAATATATTTTTAGCAAAGGAAATCTTTGGAGAATTTTTTATAAAAATGATTATAAGTTAATGAAATTGGCAATTAAACATAAGAGTTTTTATACACAAGCAAAGTGTGAATAAATATGTATTAAAGAGTCGTTTTGCAACGAAGACTTCTGATAATTTTCAAAGTGTTTATAAAAAATGCACAGTGGGAATAGTAAAAGAGCAAGGGCCCATATATGGTAGGCACTACAAAGGGGTACTGAGGGAGTTAATTTAAGCATTTGCTTCTCCCTCAATTAGAAATGGTTTTGTTTTTATGGCTACCGGGGCCGGTACCCCCTGAAGACGTCGGCTTCGGTGGTCATATTTTCTTTTTCTTTATTGCTACTTTTTTCTGAAATTTCTGCTGCTTTTTAGAGAATTTTTTTCAAAGAAGTTTTTTCTATTTTGAATTAGAAATATTTGTGTTTTCTTTTAGTACTGGTTTTTTGTCTCTTTTTCCCTCTCTCCACTACTGTGGTTTTTCTAGTTCTGTTTTCTCACCTTCACTTTTCAATTTTTTGTTGGCAACTTTATGTTTTTATTTTAAACTACTTTTGTTACTTTGCATTCAGGTCTGGCAAGTCTTGGAAATTAGTGCCTATTTTTGAAGCGCTTGAGACATGTTGTTTCCAGTTTGCCTATCTTTTAAGCGAATGAAATATTAATCAGGTAATACAAATTCATTATCAGGGGTCTGTCCAGACATTTCGTGAAAGGTCCTGTTTTTGTAAGATTGCGAAAAAATTACTCGTAATTTGTGAATATAAAATAAACATTAAGTCACATCTTTCAACCAGGGTCCTGCTTTTGTGCAAGTAGGATCCTGTTATTGCAAAAAACTTTTTCAAGGAGTTTTTAAATTGTAAAGACAGATACAAGATTATGCTCTACACAGTAAAATTATCATTAAAAAAAATTACATTTTCAAAAATGAACAGCAATTGCTGCTACTAAATTAGAGATGCAACATACAAATATTTGGTATTTAGCCTATATTGCTGAAAGCAGAATATTAATTGTGGACGAATAAAAGAAGCGTCTGCTGAAAACGAAGCTTAGTCCGTTTACATCAGTCTTTCTCCCCCCCTCCCTTGGGAAGGGTTTATTCGATTAACAAAATAATAAAGATAAACAAATTTGTGAAGGGTCTGATTAAAAGATATATTATTCTGTGAAGGGTCCGCTAACGGACCCAAATTTCTTCTGAACAGACCCCCGATTATTTTCAGTCGAAAATACACAAGAAACATACAATTTCATTTAAATTAGGACAGCACAATCTGCAGCTCATAGGATTAAATCAGATGATTTAAATAATGTCATCTCTGATTAGAAATAATAAATTGTCAGAACTATAAACTTGACTGAAAGGAAAAATAAGACTAAGATAATTTGCTAGGCAATATTTAAAGAAAAAAAGAAAAGAATTTATTAATAAGAAGTTGTTGGGAAAAAATAATAAAAATACATAAATAATCTGTGTAATAACTGAAGTTAAATCAATGTAGGAACATTTTTTAAAATCAAAAATAATCTGTGTATAATTGAAATTAAATCAATGTATTTTTTAAAACAAAAATGCAATAAATAATCAAAACGCAATATATTAGCATAGATTAAAATTTAATTATAGGAATTGTTCAGACAATTGCATTTAAGTAGGGCTAAAAAAGACCTTTAAAATAAGTCATTGGGTCTAAAGTAAAAAATTTGATTTCCAACACAATGTTAATTGCACATAAGTATGAAGTTTCTATATACAGTCAGACCTCGATATAAGGTCACCCTAAGGGACATTGCAAAAGTGACCTTTTAACCGATTCATTAGCAGTTCGTAACTAAGCACGTAAATAGTACACATGAGGATTTTTTAAAAATGGTAATACAAACGAAACGAAAACAATCAGCCATAAATTAAATATTTAAGTCAATAAATTTTAACAGAATTAGTAAAGAATTAAAGAAAGCTAGATTTTTAAAAAAATTTTATTTAAAATATAGCTGTTTACAAATTTTCTCAAAGTGTGCATACATACATTACATCTTGCCATATTTAAAATAAATAATTTATGCAGGTCTGCCTCGTTTTCGTTTTCATTTTTCGTACAATTTTTTCTAGATTTTGTAACTTCTCAAAATGTTCCTCAGCTTCCTCATGGTTTGTAAAAAAAATTCGTATGACATTTATTCTATTGAAGACTTCTGCTTGGGTTACAGCTACAGTCTCAGGATCACTGTGAAACAATTTCAGAAATTGTAGCTTGTCCGTTGGTTGCAACATTTTCATAGAACTCGAGAGGGGTAATTGCCTTGTATAAAAGTTAAACAGGCTTTTGTTAGAAAAAAGCTCCCCTTGCCTCAGATAAAAATGACCTTATAAGTGATAACAATTTTTAAAACTTGACCATATATCCGATAATCTGTAACAAAGAATTCCCATTCAGTGAGCCCAAACTTTATATGCGGGGTGACCCTATATGCGGATGACCTTATATCGAGGTCTGACTGTATTTTTTATATTTTTTTATACCCTATAAGTTAAAATAAATTTGAAAGAGGAATTTTAAACTCTGAGACAGTCATCATATGTTTGTATAAAAATAAGATGAAGATTACTTACTAAATTTGTATGATAAATTTGGACTATAAAACACTTAATTTTTAACCTCATCATTTGCATTTTTAATAATGAATGCTTGTACAGTCTTTCCTTCATCCGATTCTTTAACAACTCTGTTCTTTTCCAAACAGGTTCTTTGCCTCGATCACCAAAAAGTTTCTCAGGCCCTGTAAACAAACAATATTTTATACAACATATTTCATTTCTAAGCCCATAAAAACTTATTACACTACTTACACTACAATTAATTAAGCATCATTGTCATCAATAATAGTTTGGTGCACCCCTTAAACATATTAGTACCAAATAAAATATAATTTATAATATAAATAAAATAATTGAAATAAATATAATTTATGATTAATTAAACCACATAGAATCTGTAGTGACCACATTTCTTAAGTTTAATAAACATTCATTCTTGGCGGATTTTAGAAAATAGACACTATTACATAATTTCACAGTAAATACGGCAGAATCTAAATAAATATACTTAGCAAAAAATTTTAATAAATAAAGAAAACTATTCTTATCGTAGTGTGGAAGTCATTGCCAGGAGGATGGGTCATTGGGTATATGTTTCCCTTAATATTTCAGACAAATAAAAACATTTTTCCTGAATTATAAGATTTAAATTCCTTAAAGATCCAAGATAGAGATTAAAATAAATCTTTCTGAAGGTATTCAGCATATATACATTTTTCATTTTTATACATTACAATACTACTACATACTAATACATTACATACTAATAATTACATTATTGAAATACATTTTTTCTCTTTAGAGAACAATTGTGATTTATTTAACTTCATCTCCCTGAAATACTGGGCCACAGTGATATTCATTATTTTTATTAACCTCAGCATCCTAACCAGAATGGCAGGTTCATCTTCTATAACTTAGATGGTGGTTAGATTCTCCATTAAAAAAACATCGATAAAATGATTTCTGAAGAAATATGACAGCCTAGAGAAAGCACTTATAAAAATGTAACTTAGAACTTTCATTCAGATAATGTATAGATATTTAATTAATGTTTCACTAAATTTCGGTAATAAACAAAAAGAATTATATTTTTTCCGTAACAAGCCTTAAACAAGTGTAATATACAAAATTTAATTTTATACAATTAATGTTCAAAAGAAAAATAATTATGAAAAAACAATGCTTTTATTAATAAAAACCAGCCCGTGCTTATCACTCACCACCTCGCCAAATGCGATAAAATCTTAAATTTGGTAAATAAAGTTGTGTTTTAGTGAAAGTGCTAGAGAATTATTTTTTTCCACTGGAAAGAAAATGTAAAATAATTTGTTTCTAAGATTTGCATTTGGCGAAGACTTTCAAAAATTAGCGATGACTTTACATAGTTGGCTAATAATTAGAAATCCTTAGTGCAGGCAACCCTTATAATAAGGTAAATTATGCATAAAATTACAGCTGCATTTATTATAAAAGTAATTTTAAACATACATTACCACGTGCGTTCTTAAGTTTAATGGCTATTAATAAAATACGTTAATTTAGTCTGAGTTTTTTGTTTGAAATGCAAACAAAAAGGGAAAGGAATTTTACTGCTTTCTCTAAAATTGGCTTCAAAAATCAGTTCAAAGTCATTTCCCCCATAAAATGCGTTAAAAATGTTTTCGGAAATAGGGAAAGTGGATTTCAAAGAAAAGTTAATTAAATAGAAAATTCACTTCGCTGTTTGGAAGTTATTTAACGAAGAAATTTCAAAAATGTTCTTTGTTCCTTGGAAAAATTTGTAAAATAGAGAAATTCGCAAAATAGAAGTTCGTTAAATAGAAGTTCCGACTGTATATAAATTCAATATCTAGGTATATAATGGCCTATGGAGCAAGAATGATAATTCATATTATTAAAAACAATGCTAAGACTGAAATACTTTGAACTAAATTCATTTCATATTATTAAATACTTATTAGAAACTAGTCGTGAAATAAAGGAAAGTTATTTCTATTGAACCCCTTGAGATTTGTAAGATAGATACCAAATAAAGAGAAATTCATTTAAAGTAGAAAAATAATTAAAAATAGTTCTTGGCAGCACAAATATTTTATCACTATTTTTTTAAAAAAATGGACAAGGTATTTAATAGATTTTAAAAGCATATACCTAAATAGACATAAAACTAAATGTGCATGATTGAAATATTTATTTATTTATTGACAATAAAATAGCAAATTATTTTACCTACAAATGCTAATTTATGATTTCAAAAATTACACTCCATTATTAACAGCACTCTGTTTTTTTTCCCCTTTTCCTTTCTATTTGTTCAACAGTATGAAATAAAACTTAAAAAAACATTGCAATTTTAAGAATATAAATATTGGATAAAAATATTTTCAATTCAAATAAACAATTTCATTAAAAATATTTATTTATATTAAAATATTAAAAAAAAGTAAAATCAAGTGGTTTAAATGAGGGCATGCCTGGTTAAATATTAAAAAATGAGGCTTATTTTTCGAAGAAATTAAACTTCCTAACAATTACAGGCCCCATAGAAACCTTGGCATTAGAAGGTCAAAAATTTATATGACTGCAAACCAGGGTTTCCGCTACGGTAGCTTTTTTCGCAAAATGCGAAAAGACCCCTCAAAAATGCTAAAATTCAACAAAGCATTTTCGCATTTTTGCTAAAGGATTTTATTAAACTCTGTTATAGAGTATTGTGCAACAATACCAATGCACACTGTTGACTGTGAAAGGGGCTTCAGCTGCCTTAATTTGATTAAAACTAATATTCGAAACAGGTTGTTAATCAACCATGTAAACAATTTGTTAATGATTAATATTGAGGGCCCTGAAAGTGCATTTAACTTTCAAGAAGCATTTGTAAAATGGGCAAACATGAAAGAAAGGAAGATTGTTAATTATAAACCAAAATGTTTTGATAAATAATAAATGTGTTTTTTTGTTTTGTTATAGGTATTCTTTTTGATATTCTTGTACATTAAGCTATTCTTTGTCAGATAACTTACAGTACTTGTTTGATATAAAGTAATTTTATTAGCCTAATGGCATTTTAGCATTTTGCTAAAACTTTTTTACAGATTTTAGCTTTTTTGCTAATGAAGTTTTAGACTCAGCTTAAACCCTGCTGCAAACAGTATTCTTACTTTCATCACCTAGAGGAGGCAAATAGTAGTCAACATACATTTCCCCAGCCTCTAACGTAAAATCCAAAGCTAATTCACAGACTTCTCCATATGGTGATGCACGAAATTCAGCAAGTTTCTCTGAACTTTCATGTAGCAACTATAAACATAAAAAAGACAATAAAATTTTTTTCAGAAGAACATAGCTTTGAAATGAGAAAATAAATTAATTTTGCAGAGTCTTAATATCATTTAACTCTTATTGGCAGGGATGCAGCAGAGAAATTCCAGCACTTTTTTTTAGTGAGGTGAAAAGTGGTTCTGAAACTTTAATGAACATACTATTGTGGAGAAAATGGAACTAGCAACGCCCCCTAGCGAGGAACTAGAAAAAAACTCAGAGACAGTGAGAGAGTGTGAACGAAAGGTAGAAAGCCTGCCATGTAGAGCTCCTTATTTTCTTCTTCTTCATATGTGTTTTATATGTTATGTTTGTGAATGTGCTGAGCACTAACTATAGTCATGTTGTTTACAATAAAATAGAAAGTTAGCAAGCCGGTTGTTTTAATTCCTCCCCCCCCCTATGCACGACACTTCACACTACTAATTTTCATTAAATAGTCTTAGCATTTTAAATTAAAAAAAGTTTTAGTATAATTTACACACAATGCTAACAAAGTGAAAGCTAACTTTTCTAATTCGCTAAGTTTGAAAACATTTATATTGGAATATGATAATGATCAGATGATTTGATAATTTACATCAAAAGTTATCTTTAATAATTATAAATACTTTTTCTCAACAGTAAGGTGACTCCAGTTCTGATAAATAAAAAAAATTTCACACTACAACGCATAATATACTAAGAAACTTTATAACTCCTCATAATACAGATGGTTGAAAATTGCTGGAAATAAAAAATTTTCTTTTAAAAAAATTTTTAATGCATCTCTTAAAAGTGTGTAATCTTCTGTGAACTGATAGAATCAAATTCTCAAATCCACTGATATTACTTGTGATAATTGCATAATTTGTTTTTTTTTTTTGTTAGATTACAGCTGATTTTGACGTGATTTAAAATCCCATAACATTTAATAAATATTACGACTAACGAACTTCGAATCATGCATTAAATTTTTGATGTACTTGTTTATGCCAATTTCATCATAAATGCAGAGTTATTATTCATGAATTATTACAACACATTTCTACAAAAGTGATAACTCAAGTTAGATTAAGATTTGAGTTATCACTTTTCGGCTAGCTCTGCTTTTACCGAATTAATCATAAAATATAAGTGATGCTTGTATCTTTTTTTGGTAGACTACTGCTGATTTTCACAGGATTTTTAGAATCCCAAAACATTTAATAAAGATATTACAACTAACGAGCCTCGAATCGTGCATTCAATCGTCAATCGTACTTTATTTATGTCTATTTCATCAGAAATTCCAAGTCATTTTTAGTGAATTATTACAAAACATTTCTACATGGTTTTAAAAGTCCTTATATTTTTAAATCCATATTATTACTACACTCAAAGTTGAATCACATATTTAAATAACACAGGAAAACAATTTTTTTCTATTGCGGGAGATTTTAAAATAGATTTTAAATACTTTCACATTGCTGATTTCAAATCAGGGTTGGGTTTTTGACATGACAAGGGTATAATACAGGTTTAAACCGTCAAAAACTGAAGTTTGCCAAGAAAATATATAAACTTTAAAACTACCAACAGTTGCCATGCTTTATATTGAAATTTAATTATACTATAGGTCAAGGGTGGCGAACCTTTATGCACCAACGTGCCATTCTTTCTAAAAAATTGTTTAATGAAGTCACAGACGTGCCGTCAAATAATTTTGACTTCATGATTATTGGGAAAATAATAATACTAAATACTATTTCATCATAAATGCAGAACTCTTTATTTACACTGAAAAAAATATATATTTTGCAATGTCTCAGTTATACGCGCAATTCAACTTAATAAGTTCACGCCGGTAAAAGTAAAAATACTGTTACGGGAAAAGACAAAATACTGGTAGAAGAACTATTTCAATATTAGATAATATTCGGGAGGAGTTAATCCATTCTCAACAATAACAATTCGCTGTAAGGAAATTTATCACGGCAAAGAAGCAACTCAATATAAAAATTGCATCCGTTAAAAACAATTGGTAGTTATGGATTTTTATTATTCCCGGAAAAAAACTAAAAAATGAAATTTATTGTTACCAGTTTCTACTCCGGTGATCTGCCAAGATGAGAAAATCTAGCGTGACCCACCGGTGGGTCACCCCGGCGTGAACGTGCTAAAGTAGCATCAGTGGGACTTCTGTTGTTGCAGATTAGATGACAAATAACTTATATTAGGTTGTAAGATATTAGTTTAAGCAGGACTGTTGATTTTCTTTTTGCTAGTTATTTATTGTTAGCTTGTTTTTTTATGGTTATTAATTGTTTTTTTAGCATTAATTGCTTTTATTATTAATTATTGTTTATTATTTTGTTTGTTTTTGTGAATTTTAATTTAATTGTTACATATGCTTCATAATGTAATAACATTTGTGTAATAACAATTCATAGTGCAATAACAATTGTGATCGGTGACGTGCCCAAGATATTGTGCAGTGTGCCATAAATGGCGCGCGTGCCATTGGTTCGCCATCCCTGCTATACGTAATCAGCAGGTTTTAAAATATTTTTTAATTAAAATTAAGGTAAAATAACAGATTTAAAATCTGAGAAATTTATATTCAAATGCATGTGCAGAAAAATTTGACACAAAAATTGTTTAAATATTTATATATAAAGATATTT